>NC_140089.1:55640713-56108713 GCF_964237585.1 Gallinula chloropus
TTCCATACCTGTGAATCACAGATGGAACAAAACAGCCACAGAACTGGCCCCTGTCTCCTTCCAGCCCCACACAGTCCTCCTGTAGAGCAGAGAATTTATTTAAAAACTGGAGTTTCTAAGAATTTCCCAGAAAACCAAACACTATCACTGGAAAAGATGGAGCCAGTTTTTCAGAGAAAGAGTTCATGTTTTGACTACAAAATGTAATAAAAAACAGTTACGGAATAAAACAAATCGGTTTTGACTTTTACCATTTTAAAACCTTTGAAATTAGATATTTTGATTGCTCTCCCCAAGCACAAATTGCAAGGTGCAGCAGACCTGATGAGGCAATGTTATGGGCAGTGCAATGATTTCTAACTTTGCACTTCTCAATGTCGGGGTGACAGCGTCAGAGCCCCAAGAGGAAGGCAAAGACCTGTCTGTCACTGCACTCTTCGCAGTGCCTTCTCACAGCTGACTAAGAATGAAGGCAACTTCTCCATTCATATTGTACCAGAGATAGAAGATAATTTAACTAAAATTATGTTGTTTGATGTTAAGTATCTATTTCTGGCACATTCTTTCCTCTCATAGTTTTTTCTGCTTTAACAGAAGCACTCTGGAGAGCATTTGATGCCAACAGGGAAAAATTTGGGTCTGTGTTTTTCAACAAATTCTAAAGGAGCTGGAGAAAAGTCTGAGGCTCAACTTTAAAGCATGGAAGCAGGAAGAGTTTTTCATCTGTGCATCTTAACTGTGTGTTTTCTGCACTTCAGTGTGTTGCACTGCAGAGTTCTTCCCAAAGATTTGTCGTCATGTGTCACCAATCTTCAACCCAGTTGTGTATGGGCTACCAGGAGCAGTCCTCCTTGGAGACTTATCCCCCCGACAAAATTCAGTGCAAAATCTGGTGAAATTATGAAACTACCTGGCAAGGGAATTCACATTTTTCTCCTCTCCAGCCTGGAGCACAGGTACAGGTTCCATCCAGAGCACTGCAAGCCCCTCCGTTAAGGCACTGGCAAGTTAAGTTACAGCCAAGCCCCCAGGTACCTCTGGGACAATTTATTGAGCAATCTACACCATGCCAACCTGCCAAAAAGAAGAATTTCAAGTGACAAATTAATCCAAGTTTTCCCCCATTCCTCTCTGAGGACGTGTTTCACTCTGCCTATCAGGCAGCATCTTTCGGAGATGTGCAATGCCAGGGTACCACTAGCTACAAGCTAGTAGCAGCAGTTTCAGACGAGGACTCGTCCACGTTGGAACAAGGGTGGTGAAGGGCACCTCCTGACATCTCTGCACAGCACACATTTGCAGATGGGTGCCACCATGCAATAGCAATGCAGGGCAGATCAGCAAGGAAAACACAGACACCTTGAAATTTCACTGCCAAGCACCAGAGGATACTGAAGGTTTAAGGCATGGGTTGAAAAAGCAAGGACTGTATTCCCTACATTCAAGCTGCTGCTTTCATCATTCTTCCGCCAGTACTGAACAGATGGAGATCTGCAATACAGTTTAGAAACTCAAATCCTAGACACAAAACAGAAGGAAACATAGCAGCAGTGCCTAAGTTGCATTTCTCCAAGGATACATGGAAGACCTTCTAGATCATTGCTGCACTTCTCTCCAGATGCAAAAAAGACTGTAATGGGAAATGGTTCTAAAATGCACCCTTCACTGCTGATTATGCTGGGTAGCAATGATTTGCAGACTGCACGCTGGAGGCAGAGAAATGGAAATGGATTTTTAAAAATGTGACCATCTGATACAATAGAAACGGCAGGAGACAGTCTGACGTGACCATCAGCAGTGACACAAGCCAAGGTTCTAATTTTGTACCTTGTTTACAGCAAGCCAAGGGAAAAGTAATTCTGCACTGAGCCTAATCAATAGACTGTGCAAAACACATGGATTGAAACGAAGCCGCCTCGTGCCCTGGATTGAGAACTTCACATTTAGGGGTCATTTCAGGCAAAAATGTTACACCATACGAGCTAGAAAACTGAGACACTTTCTCCCATGTCTCTTTCCAGGATTTATACATATTGCACCGCTTGCTGACCTTTTGCACAGTACTATGACTAAAACTGCACAATGCACAAGAAGACAGGATTTTGCCTGGCTCAAGGATAGTTTTTCTCTCACAACCTAGCCTCTCAGCAGTAGCTGCTTTGCGATGGTTACAGAATTGTCTCAGCTGCACTGTCTCCGGGAAGAGCAGAAGATAGAAACTCCACATTTCCTACACGTCTGATTTAACAGTATCAGCCCCTGACAAATTTAGTGACTATTTTCCGGTGTAACTAACACTTCTCTCCCACTCTCAAGCGTTGTGCATTTTTAGACAGGGAGTCCTACCACACAGGCTTGGCATGGAATTTGCTTGGGAGCATTCAACAGTCTCCCCTCTCAGCAAACCCCCATCACAGCTGAAGGACGCTGGACTACAAACCCTTCCTTACAGCAGAAGTGACAAAGAGAAAGGTGTATTGGAAGAGTGGATCTTTAAGGGAGGTGAGTAGCATAGTTTTGGGTTGAACGTCGACACCACGTGAAAAGATTTCTACGAAACCAGTGCTGGAGGATGTCTGAGATATCTTTGTTCCAGCCAAAGGCATGTGCTACCAGGAGATGAAGAGGTGGGCAGACACGTGCAGTTTCTGAGGGGGTACAATGACCATCAGAATTACTGCTGAGAGGTGAGAGCCATGCAGGGAGGTCAAGGAGCGTAAGTCTAGTCACGCGAATACTGGGAGACCTAGAAAGTTTCTCACAGAAGCAGGGAACAGTAGCGGGCAAAGGCTTGGAAGGGGCTTAGGCAAGGTTTTCTCAGAGAGCTGGTGAGGAAAAGAGCATTCAAATAGAATAAATTGCCAGTAGATACTAACATCAGTGCTAAAATGGCAGGAAGAAATCGGTGCCTCTGTGTGGCTGAGAGGGGCAAGGGTTGCAGCCAAAGGTCATGCACACCCAGGCTGAGGGAAACCCGCCTATGCATTTCGACTAGGCAGGCTGCTGTCAGACACATGGCAGGCATGCCTGTGGTACATCCAGCAGATGACAGCACTGCCACCAAGAGAGAAGTGGTGGCACACCTCAGGGTAAACACCAGTAATTCACTAAGCCGCAGCAGCCTCCAGCCCACTGAGAACACAAACATGAGGCATGTGCACTCTTCTTGGGGCAGATGGTTTCCTAGTTTTCACCTCCCAGAGCAGCAGAAGCATAAATCAGCTGGTGATATGGCCTTCAGCGTGGTCTGCTTTTTATTAAGTTTCTTTCTTCTTCTCTACTTCCAAAACTCAAATTCATTTTATGATTAGGGAAAAAGGAAATTAATCTGAAGGGATGCTTACCTGCTTTGCAGGCACAAGAAACATCTACTGGTGAACAGATGGCTTCGTTTTTGCAGTTGCATACAGATGAACAGTTTATTCCATACGTCCCCAGAAGACAGGCAGTACCACAAGCAGCACCCTGAATGACACAAAAACAGAGTCTAAAAACTATTCAGACAATAGAACCAGTACATTCTGTAGACTGACTCAGGTGCTACAAAAGCCAGAGAACATGCCTGTTCCAGGCTGTCACTAAGGTATCTGAAATTTCATGGCGAGGGACTCCTTCATGCTCTTTAAGTCCACAGTAAGCATTACTTTCCTGTTAGTTGTTGGGAGAGCTCAGGTCACACAGCAAACACCACTTGGTTAGACCAAATCTCAGTAAGACAGCAGGTTCATGGAACGTGGATGTCTACAGTATTTTTAGGAATTAATTTGACTGAAGTTTTCACAGTTGTTGTTCCTACAACAGTCACCCTGTAAATATCCAAAGCACAGGTAACCGCAAATGCATGTAAAAGCTGCAGAATAATCCATCCTGAACTGCAAAAACAAGTGTCTTGCTCTAGATTTTCTCTGGATGGAACATCAGGAGCTTCTGTAGCAAGATAATGATTGAAACCATCATTCCTCCCTTTATTTACACCTCACAAGCACATCCTCCTACTTATCACTGTCTTACAAAGTCACTATCTTTTCTTTCCTGAAATGCCTTCACTTCAGTGCTGAGAACCAATCCCAGATTTGCCTCAGAATCTTAGACAACGCCCAGTATTATTTATGTACCTAAATACCGTTACCTTTCTTTTCCTGTGGTGGAGAAACGACACCTGGGCACCATGAAGAACTTGGCAATCAACTAAAGCCAATGGAGTTGAAAATGTACTGTGAAAGAGAGACTTATTTACCTCAAATCCAGGGCCACAGGTGCATTTTCCAGTCACACTATTGCAGTCAGCACCATTTTGGCAGCTGCGGATCTGCTGACATGACTCGCCATAGAATCCTGGAGAACACGTCTCGTTGCAGGAGAGCCCCGACCAGCCAGGCTTGCAGGAGCATTCCCCAGACACAGGGTGACAGCTGCCAGGAGGGGATAGAAGGATAAGTAATTCAGGACTAAATGTGACAATCTACAACTGAATAGTTCTTGAGATCTATATTAGAACGTATTTATAAAATTACTAGTACTGGCATTTTAAGACATACATCACTGTCCTGTTTGGAGTGTTTTTTTTGATACATCAGAGGGGGACACAACACACATGAGAAAGCACTGGGTATAAAGCAGAGTCATTGAATATTCTTGGCCCCCCAGTGAGTGTTACTAAGGCATACTGACTCATATACTGATTCACACCAAACTTAGGACTCTATAATTTGTAATTAGATGTAAGAAGCTGCAAAACTTTTGAAGGTTTTTCATGGGTTCTCATGCAGTTAAGCCTAATTGGCAGTAAGATTTATACATTAAGAAAGGGAAGGAAAGAGATGTGGAGAGATACTGCCTATTCAGTAGCACCCTATGCAATTTAACATTCCCATGAAAAGATTTTGACCATATACACACGAGTCTGTGAGAAACATGCAAACTTGCAAGATGCCCTAAGTTTGGCTTTAAAAATACACCCTGACTACATTAACTGAATTCACACCACAAAATTCAAACCTATATATATATATATATACCCCTCAGAGAAAGCAAGAGACAAAAGAAACGCCAGCAGAATGTGTCCTGAAAAAACCCTAATCCCAGCCTAACTATACCAAATTAGTTGGTGATGCAGAATGACCTCCAACAGTCTTATTTACAAATGTGAAGCAGGGGTGGAAGATCACCAGAAAGAGCTTACAAGACAAAATAAAAAACCCTTCTAGAAAAGTACATAGCTACAGTGTGCTCTTTTTACACCAGGTGTCATGTGAATAAAGACATAACAAAACCAGCCTGAAATGCTACAATTCCTACAAACCCCCCAAACTGTGATGGGAAGTGGCAGGGACATATGGATCTGCTCACATCAGGTCACAGCGCTGTTGCTGTACCCCACTGAGGAAACGGGGTTTATGTGGCCTTAGTCTCAGCCAGCCAGTGCTCACTCTCTCTTTTCTCTTGACTGTTGAGTACCAAGGGAAAAATGGATAGTTTCACCTGGTCACAGAGAACAGAGGGCTGGGTTCAATACACACTCTAGCTCAAATCCTTGCATATCTACCAAAAGAGGCAATCAACAAGAACCATTTCTGAAAAAACTCTTTGCATAAGAGGCTTGTTACCTGCTGCTGCTCTCTGGATCCCTGGAAAATAATAGAACCTCCCAGGTATACCTATATCTAACCCTTCACGAAGCATAGAGGCTGCTAAGCACAAGGATGGGCTTGCCCTTCATGCCCTGGAGCTGCCATCAACTGACCACATCTACTGATTTCAGTTATTTCGCACTTACAGCACACCAGAACGTGCAAGGGATATATGATCTATCCTGCCTACACACAGTGAGCAATGTAATGATCTACCCACCTGGTAAACAGAGACAAAGGTCCCACTTTGTCATAATATTTATTTGGCGGGTAAGCAACCAAATAAATACAGCAATGAATATTAAGATCACATGTAGCTGCAAGCACTGTCATTGGGAAGCTCTTTTGGGCTGAGAGTTTCCTGATCCAGTTAGGGAATACCAGATTCTCTCACAAGTCCTTCGCTGCTTCAGATTGCATGAAAGTACTAGAAAAATCAGGAAATCTTTCTTTTCAGATTTCTATCTTCTCTACAGAAGAACAGGTTCAAGGGTGTAAAGCCTACCTCCAGGTAGTGGGCCTGTGCCAGGGACATCTTTTATCACACTTGAGACCATAAATTCCTTCGGGACAAAGCCTTGTTTCACACTGCTCTCCAGTGTATCCTGCTTCACAGAGACAGGCACCACCAATATGGTAGCATTTCCCACCATTCATACACTTGCAGGGCTCAGCACACTGCACCCCGTACGTCCCCACTGGACACTCCTCTTGGCACCTATGAGAAAAACAAAGAAAAAAGTGGTTTAGTTCCCATCAAATACAGCTTTGGGACATTCCAGGGAAATCGAGTTTATGAGCAATCTCTATACGGCTCTAAAAAGCTTCTGAAGTGGAGCAGTGATTTATAGAAATTCATGTTTCAAGTACTTTATGTCAAAATTTGTAACTTTTAGAAGTAAACTGGATTCTCCACTTAGCAATAGCGTGAACAGCCAGCAGATTCCTGTGCCCCTGTAGATGCTCAGGGCCTGGCAGTCCTCTGGCAATCACGCTCAGCAGTCTCTGATGAGAACCTGTCTGTTTGCTGGTGGTTAACAACATAAATATGAAGGCTCTATGAGCTTTATTAAAGACTGAGTGGCAAGATCTCAAAATAGACACTTGTTCCTAAATGACGTGCAGATACTTTGCTCAATTGCTAACGTGCTCACACAGACACCTCACTGGTGATGCCATTTTGTTGGCATTAGATGACACTCAAACACATCTGGGAAGTAAGCTAACGAAAGGAAAATGAGCCTTTGGACGGGTAAGAGTGCTTACTGCACCTCCTAGGTGCACTTGCTTAGTGCATTACTTGAGCTACAAGACCTCCTTCTGCACCTAAGGAAGAGTGAGGATTCTTATCTATCTAAACATTTGTGAGTCATGGAATCAGATTGATGACAACAATTCAATAATTAAAGCTGTACTTCCTTTTCTGAGGGAGTACTTTGAGGTTATTTTTTCCTTGGTTAACTTCTTCTTGGAATATTTCTTCTTCTTTAACAAGAATTAAAATCAGCGGCTCAAGTGCCATGTACTGCAGATTAAAGACTCCCAAGGGAGAACTGCTTTTCTACAAAGGCCTGAAGATTTTTAGGCAATGCATGACTCAAAAATATTTTTGATCCTCATTTTATAAACTAAGAAATTCAAGTGTAGCTACTACCAGTAAGCGCTGACATCATAAATTAAATCTTAAATCCTAAGTCTTAATCCAACTTTAATAAGCAAACAGAAAACTCACCTGCTGAACATATTGCAAAGGCACTGGTGTTGCTTGGGTAAAAGCTTCCAGATGAATTCCATGAATTGGATCCTCGATAATCAGACATCCAATGTCAAACCACCTGCAATGACAGCCAAGTTAGAGTCTGTTGAAAAGCAACAAGTTAGCCTTTGAACGATGACCGTTTTACAACTTCTAATACTACTGTAGTTAAAAATGTAACAATGACTTACATGAAGGCATTGCAGCATTTCTGAAGGAAAAGAAACACTCTCTAGTGCCTCAAGAGCACCCCCACCTTTGCTGACAGCTCTTTCTTGGCTCTGAAAACTCCTTCTGCTACCTTCTTCACCTGCTGCCCTGTGTGCAGAAGATGGCAGTGCCTGAAGTTTCACGTACCCGTTGCGTCACTCCCGGGTTTGCTCTTTGCCTTCACTTGTTTCAGACTCGAGCCTCTCTGCTCCCTGCCTCTCCAGGAGATCTTGCCACAGCTCCTGTGAAATCCTGACTGGCCACAGCTACAGCAGCTGCCTTTGTGCAGTCCAGCTGTTGGCACGGAACGTTTCCAATCCTGTTTTTAAGTAGCCACAGAGGAATAGAAAAGTCCATGCATCCTCTGAACTGGGCTGAACTGTCTCTGACAGCTGAAAGGTAAGCACGTACATCTGCCATCACACCCCACTGGTCCCCTGTGCCAGTTCACCGGCACGGCTGCCAGGGTGGTCTCTCTCCCCCGTGAAAGGCAACTGACAGCAGTGTCTCAGGCTGCCTCTTCCCACAGGTGGAAGCCCTCCCCTGCCTCTCCTTCCAGGAAGCCTCCCATGGCAGAACTGTAGACATCCTTTTCAAAACCACGTATGCTCCTGCTCACAGCAACCCTTGCTCATCCCAAAAGGTGAAATAGGCACTGTTAGGGGCACGTGAGAACCCTTCAGAGCTCAGCTAAAAAAGCGCAAAGTGAAGAGATGAAGAAAAACCCCCACCTTCAAAATGTCACTTACCTGGAATGGTGTAATCTGCATTGATGGCCCTCAGAGCAGGGGTGTAGGTCACTGCAGGCATATTGTTGAATGATGTTTGAAACCGATGTGAAGACATTCCTGGCCTTAAAGAGAATCATTCATGTTCTTCCTAGAAAAAGGTGTTTTCATGGACTTGAGAAAGTAACAACATTTTCTAAGCAAAAGCACAAAGCAGGTCAAGCACTCGCTCCATCAGCAATTCTGCCTTTTTGGAGAGGACAGCGCTGTAAAGGCTGTCCTGTCCTGTTCCAGACTCCCCAGGGAAGTGGTCACAGCACCCAGCTTGACTGAGTTCAAGAAGCAGCTGGACGATGCGCTCGGTCCCATGCTCTGACTTGGCTGGTCCTGTGTGGAGCCAGGAGGTGGACCCTATGATCCTTCTGGGTCCCTGCCAACTCAGAACATTCTAGGAAGGACTCTGTATTTCACACAACTACACTGATTGCTTTGCTCCAGTGAACTCTTACTGAGGCATGGAATACTTACAAAATCCACAGAATATACATCACTTAACAGGATGGACTATTTAAACCTACGAGCTTTATCAGACTAATTTAGTGAGTGATACAGAGATGGAATGTAATAGGCTAATCCAAATTTCCTATCAAACAATTAAGAGAATTTGATTGCATGGAGGCTTTACCTTGATCACATCTGGCCCCCTTCCAGCCTGGGCTGCAGTAACATGTTCCCGTGATGTGGTCACACGTTGAGTTGTTCAGACAGTCACAAATCTGCCGGCATCCATACCCGTATGTACCCTGAGGGCATTCTGCACCAAGTGTGAGAGAAAAAGGGAACTCGAATCAGTCAGAGCTTCTTAACTGTGTTGGGATTACAGATCTGCAGCACCACGGACGCTACCATTCGTTCCTAGCCCCAAGCTCTGTCTGTCCACGGCCAGCAGATGGCAATGTGCCACCAGTGGCAGACCCCTACGGACAAGATTTGCTTCGAGGGATCTCTGTATCTGGGAGACTATGAGAAGGGAAGAGGGAAAAGGAGAAGGAAATTGTCTCTACTTGGGATTTGGCTTTACTTGTACTGGGCCTGCCACTGAGGCTGTGAAATTAGGAAGGAACGAAAACCGAAAAAGAAGAAAAGGGTAAAAGACAGTAAAGAAACAGGCAAAATAGGAACCAATTGTCCTTCTCCACCAGACTGTCAGGTCTCCCAGGCTACTCTGAGCCCCGTGCTTGAAAACCCGTGCAGTCGTATGAGCGGAGCCAGACATCTGGCTGGTGTCACGTCATATGACACGTGTGTCGATGTGGGAAGACAGCAAGAGATAAGGTCTTCATAACCAATTCTGCAGGTTTTCTCTGGAAAAAGCCCAGGTCCAACTCTTGAAGCATCTACCCCATTAAAACACCCCCTGAAGCAAAGAGGATGTATCAAAACACTGGCCAAAACAGAGGCTCCCCTGAGGGTTGAGTAATTGCTCTTAGGCACCAACACTTGCCATTCCTACTCACTTTGCTCACAGTGCTTCCCCATGAAGCCCGTGCGGCAGGTGCACTGCCCACTGATGTGGTCGCAGTCAGCTCCGTTCTGACACTGGCATAGCAATGCACAGTCCTTCCCGTAAAAACCCAGGGGACATCCTGCAATAGAAGGAGCGGGAAGAGAACTGGAGTGAAGCAACTGCTCCAGAACTAAAATGCAAACATCCTGGGTAAGTATATTAATGGACTACAGCCAGTACTGCACATCCGCAGGGGGAGCATCTGAATGTCAGAGTCATTCATTCTGTGTGTGCACATGATAGACTCTTCCACAGGGATGCCCAGCCGCAGCCAAAAGTTGTCTTCCTCTAAAGCAAGGCTAAAGAGGAGTTCAAATGTAGTTGCCAGCACTCTGCCAGTGCTTATGCAGCTGCCTCCCCTGCTACCGCGGAGGTAACGTGTTACATCTTCTGGGCCAAAAATGCTTAGCAGCGTGGGAAGACATCAACGACTGAAATGTGAAAACACCAAAGGAAAGTTCTGTCACTCGTTTATAGACCAAGAATGGATGATAAAAGTCACTTACTCTGTGTACAGTAAAGGCCAGTCCATCCTGGGGTACATTTGCACTCCCCATCGCAGGCACTGCAGTAAGCTCCATTGTGGCAATTGCACGTGTGGATGCAGTTCGGTCCCCAGTGGGAAGGTGGGCAAGCTAAAACAACCCACAGCAATTCATTAATTGAACCCAAATGACAAAGATCAGTGGGATCCACAAACAGAGCTGCTTACATTCACATAGAAGCACTGCCTCACTTGGTGTTTGTTGTTTTGCTTTTAAAGCCATTTCTTGGGCTACTCCATTCTGAGGAAATAGCCACAGGTTGGGTTTTCTCTAACTAAGGAGCAATTCAAACTTGATCCTCAGTAACTAGGACACTCATACCAGCTTTCTCCACACAGAAAGCCAAGTAACTTTCCTCTTTTCATTATTTTTTAATCTGCAAGCAGTTACATTCAGCACAGCCAAAGGTGTAAGTCTTCTAAGCCTCAAAACTGAAGGAGTACAAACAGAGAAGGTTGAAACACATCTCACAGCCTATAGATTTAGGCTAAATATGAAGCTTAATTCTTTAATTTCTAATGTTACAGTCTAGGTAATTACCTAAATAGAGTGCATATGATCAGGACTGTACCTTTATCAAGTGGACTCTTGCTGCTGTGGTTGCATTGATGAATATAGTATTTCTAAAAAATAGAAATTCCTGAATCCTTTAAATGCAAAAGGACTCATCTATGTGTGGGCTGCATTTTTGCAAAGTGGTGGTTTTGCCCAAATTTCACTTCATTAAGAAATATGCTACATTGTAGTGACAAAATTGTTTTTGTTTGAAAATAGTGGTCAGCTATGAGGGAATGTAAATCCCATACAGATGAAAGGTTAAAAGTTTTAAGAAGGTTACTGGTTCCAGAAGAAATTAATGGAATCGTTATTTTCCATGTGAACAAAAGGCCTGTACACAAAGCAAAGAAACTTGCTCTGTTACAGCCCATGAGCACAGTCTAAATAGATGTTTCCATTCATATTGCTGGCACCATTTTCTTGTTATTGATTTGTGAGTAAGTCTCTCCTCCTCCTAAATACCCCTATTCTTCTACTCTCCAAAATACCTACTTATTTTACCATAAAACCAGACACCTTTCTTGCTACTGGCTTCCACAGGAATCGGCTCAAGATTTATCTTGCTATGATACTTAGTTGTGCATGCCAATCACTTCACAGAATTTAGACAGCAGAGGGTTTTTTTCCAAAGTCACCAGCTGCTACATTGCACTGGTACAGAGCTAGTTAACCTGGACTAGCCAAGCCATAAATGAGTTACCATAAATGACATGAAACCAATGTGGGATGGTATTCGGAAATGCACCTCCCTGGAAATCAGCACAGTCTCTTTGGAATGTTGACGTATCAGGCTCTGGTGTGGCTTCTTTTATTCACAGAAATGGGTTGACTGAAACTTTGGAATACAGTGTTTCGGACCGTGTGGATTTTGGTACTTCATGGAATTGGATCTATTTCTTGTGAGAATTCTGCCTCAGGTATTTCTCTCCTATTATCAGTATTTTCATAGACCTGACAAGGCATCTGGAGAATGCTGAATTATTTAATAAAAGAATTCCTATGAAACATAATGAAATTAAGACCTCTGAGTGAGTAACAAAGTCTTCACTGGTTTAGCATACCAAGGCAATACTCCCCAAGTGAGGTAGAATGGCAGTAAAAACGGGTATCTGCGTTGTGCTTTTATGTGGCAAGGTTCTGGTGGCAAAGGGGGGAAGCAGGGGTGGCTTCTACAAGAAGCAGCCAGAAGCTCTCTGCAGATCCTCTACAACTCTTCTTGGGCAGTGAAAGACTGAAAATCGGACTCTTCTCTCATATTCTCCATCCCACTTCTTAGAAAAGCCAGAGTGCAATTATGTTGCTGATAGTGCTGATAAACTGAAGAAGAAAACTTTCGGATTTCTTCCTCCCATACCACACAGTCCTCATTTCTGACTTGGACAGTGGGTTTTTTACTACAAACTAGATAATGTAAATAGCCAAACCCGAATTGATTGTTGTTAAAAGAAAGGGGAACATTTCATACTTACGTTGAGAGCAGTCACTACCAATCCAGCCAGGGTAACACTGACAGGATTTATCAATAGGATTGCACGTTCCGTTATTGGTTCACGTGCATATTCCAATGCAGTTCTTGCCAAATCTGCCACTGGGACATACTGAGAACAAAACACAATTAGAACTCCTTAGTAATCAGAATGGGATTACCTTTTCTTTATTTCAAGAGGAATCTTGATACTAGGATCAAGACAGGTACTGCTTAGTATAATGTTCAGTAAGGCATTAGAAATTCTGGGAAGCCCTTTATACATGCTCATTATGCAAATAATACAAATAACAATACAGTGGGTTTCATACTGTAGGATCAAATGTTCAAACAGTTTAAACCTGCTTAAGATTCCTAATTTATACGCTGCAAGCACTACAACAGCAACTGCTGTTGGTTTTATGGCTTCCAAGCGACGGAAGGAAAATTGCTGAAGTGCCTGGTCTCTCTGTCCCAGAGAGTCTTTACTACAACTTGTACCTTCGTTACAGAGGGCTCCTGTAAACCCAGGTAAGCAGTCACGTAAGCCAGTAATATGGTGGCAGGGACCACTGCTGTGTACACACTGGGGGCATGTCTGGCTGCAGCGGTGTCCATAAATCCCAGGGGAACAGACTGGAATCAGAAAGAACAAACCGTCATTCCTTCCTACACTTTCTATACAGCCGTGAACTACTCTTCAGAGCACTTCCTGACTCTGAATTAGCGCTGCTTTCTAAACACACAAGGCTTGCAATGGCGTCCTCATTATTCGTGCAGTTCAAGGCTTTACACTCACAAACGGAGATTTGCTCCTCTTCCTCTAGGGTTTGCTATATCCCAGCTCTTCATGACTTAACTGACATTCTGTTACTTGTCAGGCCATGCTGACTTGGGTTGCATGTGAAATGCATCTCTAGTTTTTATGTTATACACATTTGACTACACATTGTATGTCCTCTCCAACACAAACAACTCCTAAGGCATATTTGAAGAAAAGTCATTTAAAAAGATCGACTGGATAGTTTTATCTGTAGAGGAGTATGGTCATCTTAGACCTTGACTTCTTACCTGTTTCCTAACTTGGAAAACAAATAGCCATTACTTCACTGAGAAAAACTTACCAATGTTTTCCAGTGATCCTTTAAGTACTCATGACATGATACAGCCAGCTACACATCACCTAACTTTTAGAGAACCTGAGACCAGAAATAGGAATTCACTTAATTCTTATGCGAAAGGCACAAGTTTCTTTTAAAAAAGGAGGAAAAAAAAAAAGGAGAGACTAGGGAGACGGACAGGGAGAGGCTGTTCCATAAAATCTCCTCCTTTGCTGCTCTAATCCCTTCTGGTATTTTTTTCCTGATAAATTAGAATATTAGGTAGCTAAGCTACTCTAACATACTTTGTTGCACTTAGTTCCTTCCTCTATTGTGACAAACCCTTTGCCTGCTACTCCACTTATTATGCATATACATATGTTCCACACCACCTTTCTGACGTGTGAAGTGTGGGAGGAGGATATTTCCAGACACCGAGCAGAAAGCAAACTATGCTCTTTATGTCATACAGTGTGTCCTGACATCACCAACGTGTTGAAACTAGTCCATTACACACGCTGTTGTGATGACATCATCCCGGGACAGATATTCCATTTTTTCTAGAATCACGCACAAAGTCTCTTTCCAGCAAAATCTTTTTCCTTTCCAAAGATGAAGATTTCACTGAAGCCAAAAGCAGTGTCTCCTTTCCAATACCTGAGGTCACGCAGTCAAGGTCTGTGCTACGCCTGAAGTCGTCATCTCCACCCAGGATAGTTCTATCACACCGGCCAGCTCATTTTTAGAACCTGTTACAAAAAGATGCTACATTTTTACGACAGACTTTCAAATCATAGAATCTACCTACTTTAACCTGGCTTCATTCGTTACCATACTTTCTGTCTCTGGAGATTTGTCTGCCCTAGTGTCTCACAAACTAGTCATCAATGGCACAATGACAATACTACTATTTTCTCATCATTCACTCCAATTACTTTTATTATTTTTGCAGCCTTGCCATTTCCCAGCGGTATCTGAGTGACTGAGGGGAGGTCGCACTGCGGCTTTTGGGACGACAATAAGGCCAAGAAGACTCCGCGCTCAGTTAGGTGAGTGCTGGCTGTGGGAGCCTCTCTCTCTTTCTGTGAGGACTCCTGTGGAGAGAGTCCACAGAGGCTACTGACCCTTGAATACAAACAGGAAAGCTGAAGCTTGCAACGCTACAGTATCGCACGGAGACACAAAACTCCAGAACCCTCTGAGAGGGGCAAACTTAAGAGTGTCAACTCCATCTTATGGAAGCTGGAAGAGTTTTCCCAACACTTACATAGTCATTTAGGTGAGAACTCAAATCACTTCCTGGAGATAAAAGGTTTGTGATAGCATGCCTTTCTGCAGAGTTTCATCATGTTTTTAAATTACCTCGCTCTCCATAGACAACAGCGTCAAACACAAATTCTAATGGATAACCAAATACAAATACTTCCTAAAACCACAAGGAAAATGCCAGAGAAACCTTGCAGAAAAGTGCAACAATTTTCATGCAGAACAAAATATGTGCAGAGACACTTGAGTTCTCAAGTTTGAAAAACTGAAGTGGAAGCACAGCTTCTGCACAACTGATCCTCTTTTTGGCTGCCAGAGCCAAGCTTTCTGGGTTCCTGCACGCAAGGCTTTACGTACCAGAGCTGCCAGCACAGCCCTGCATATTTACAGCTCTTCACCACTTCCTGAGGAATGGTTCTGTGAAGGCGCGCAAGGTTTCAGATTGACCCGTCTACTCTCCTACTCCCAGTTTGCCTGTGGATCCCACACTCAACAACATTTCCATACCTGTGAATCACAGATGGAACAAAACAGCCACAGAACTGGCCCCTGTCTCCTTCCAGCCCCACACAGTCCTCCTGTGCACACCAAGTGAAAGGCAAGACCAAGCCCCGCCATAGTGGAAACTCCCATTGTCCTTCAAGAGTCTCTTTTGTACCTGACCATCCCGGCAGACAGCGACAGGAACCCCTGGTGGGATGACAACCGTCTGCATGGCTGCAGTCACAGCGTTCAGCGCAATCCATACCGTATGTGCCATCCTGTGGAAACCAAACAAACAACCCAGAGATGACGACAGCTGGGAGTTAGAAGACAACAAGTTCTGGTCAGTCCTGCCTCAAAAAACAACCACGCATCTCTCCTGAATCCATAAGCTGCGTTCTTAAGATAAAGCACTTTGGGCTTCTGCAGCAGTTTTTGTGTCCTGCATTTTCATTCCTTCAGTTAAGAGGGGAAAATAAAGAATTACATTCTCTGGAAAAATCCCAGAGGAGGGACTTGGAGACGGTGATCCAGAACACAGCAACCTACACTATCAGAGGCTGCAACGAAGCCTTCTTGGACTGTCCCTCTAATTTCCCTAACAGCTGAGGTCCTACTCCAGGACCGGGGAATCCCTTGATGAGAAAGCAGTTCAGACTCCTTTCTGCCTCAGCTCCTGAGTTGTCGACGTACTGGACAAAAACAAGATACCACAGAATACCACAATTTCTACAACAAAGTACTAAAATGTTAGATTAAAATGTATCTTCAGGGTAAAGCTCATTGCCTAAGCAATGCAAAGTGCATCCCTTTGATTAAAAGTCCTTCTCTCTGCACTACAGCATGTGCTGTTAAAAGAGAATTTCTCTGGCCAGGAGACAGGGCACAAAACATTTTTTCTGCTACGCAACGTTTTTTGAACCATCAAGAGAAATTACAGTTGTAGGTTAAACACCCTTCTTGCTGTGCTGAGCTGTGCCACAAAAGCACAGCTGATTTTCATGGAACTACATCTGAACATCTGAATTTGCCTTTTCTTCTTCCACAGAAGGTGGCACATACATCTGGGGGCAGTTCCATACAAAATCAATCTGACAAACTGAAAAGAGCAAAAATCTTCACAACTGCATTTGTAAAACAAGGGAAAGTACAGCTGTGAACTGATCTTACACGAGAAGTGTCAAAACCAAATTAGCAACATGGAAAAACTCCACTAGAATTAAGGTGATACTTATGAGGCTGCCCACAGCAAAACAAAAAAGGAAAGAAAATCCATGCCAGGGTTTAAAACGAGCTAAAAAGAGGCTTTGC
Organism: Gallinula chloropus; assembly: GCF_964237585.1. Lineage (NCBI taxonomy): Eukaryota > Metazoa > Chordata > Aves > Gruiformes > Rallidae > Gallinula > Gallinula chloropus. The sequence continues at coordinate 55,657,333 of NC_140089.1, forward strand.
CTTCTAAATTAAATGAATTTATCAGTCCTTCAAAGTCAGAATAAACCCTATAGGAAAGCTCCTTTGCTGGTTTTGGTGTTCGTGCCTACAATTCTACTAGGTTCCACAGCATTTACCTATTCAATTCCAGCAATTTCGAGTCTGAAGTAGAACAAAATCTAAGAGCACTCAAGTGCTAGGAGCCCTTTGCTCATGGCAACAGTACATTTTTATACAGAGAAAAAGAAAAGATTAGGCATTTCCTTTGCGTATAATCGGATTTGCAAAGAAAGGAAATCCTCAAGTACCTAATTGAAAAGTGGTATGTTTAGTCTGCTATTTATTTAGACTTAAGTAACGATCTGGGCAGTGATAGGAATTTTCTGAAGTTACTGAAAGAAATTGAAATATGTTGATTTAAATAAACTCCTCAAACAAGAACAAAACCAAGATAACTCTGGACTCAACTGAATTAGTTTCCCATTCATTCTCCTACTCTGGAATTCGGAGGCAGAATATGCATTGGAATATGTACATGCTTACAGACTTCACTTGACACAGGCAGAGAGAGACAGCAAGACAAGGAGCATGGGCATGCTAAATTATCTGATGGAGAAATGCTTTTAAGCACTATTGTGGCTCTATTTGCAACAGTGAAGCAAATGCTATGAGACACTACCCATCTGTTTTAGTAAGTCCGTTTTGGAAGAGCTATTGGAGCTTGGGAGATCCCATCGTCCTCCAGATCAGACACTAAGTGATAAACAAAGCTGCCCTAGAACAAAGAAACATTAGTCTTCTGACGGAGACGTACTGTTGAAAACGCTGCATGAACGTGCACAGATGGAACTCTAATCCACTTTGCAGAACGTCTTAGAATTTGTCTGTCACTCTACTCAATCCGTCAACGTAAGCTGTAGCTCACCTGGAAACTAAAAACAACCACCAAAACCCCAAACAAACAAAAGCTGAGTATTCTGAGAGAAGTTCAACAGAACAAATTTTCATGCAAAACAAAGTCGTGGCTCCCAGTTTAACACTGTAGTTCAGCTATTCCTACCACATTACTGCTCAGTAGAGCTCCTCCAACCTGAGAGAAGCTTAAAGGTGAATTTCCCAGAAAACCAAACTCTATCACTGGAAAAGATGGACTCTGGAAAACCCAGTTTTTCAGAGAAAGAGTTCATGTTTTGACTACAAAATGTAATAAAAAACAGTTACGGAATAAAACAAATCAGGTTTGACTTTTACCATTTTAAAACCTTTGAAATTAGGTATTTTGATTGCTCTCCCCAAGCACAAATTGCAAGGTGCAGCAGACCTGATGCAGCAATGTCATGTCAGTGCAATGATTTCTAACTTTGCAGTTCTCAGTGTCGGGGTGACGGCGTCAGAGCCCCAAGAGGAAGGCAAAGACCTGTCTGTCACTGCACTCTTCGCAGTGCCTTCTCACAGCTGACTAAGAATGAAGGCAACTTCTCCGTTCATATTGTACCAGAGATAGAAGATAATTTAACTAAAATTATGTTGTTTGATGTTAAGTATCTATTTCTGGCACATTCTTTCCTCTCATAGTTTTTTCTGCTTTAACAGAAGCACTCTGGAGAGCATTTGATGCCAACAGGGAAAAATCTGGGTCTGTGTTTTTCAACAAATTCTAAAGGAGCTGGAGAAAAGTCTGAGGCTCGACGTCAAAGCATGAAAGCAGGAAGAGTTTTTCATCTGTGCATCTTAACTGTGTGTTTTCTGCACTTCAGTGTGTTGCACTGCAGAGTTCATCCCAAAGATTTGTTGGCGTGTGTCCCTAATCTTCAACCCAGTTGTGTATGGGCTACCAGGAGCAGTCCTCCTTGGAGACTTATCCCCCCGACAAAATTCAGTGCAAAATCTGGTGAAATTATGAAACTACCTGGCAAGGGAATTCACATTTTTCTCCTCTCCAGCCTGGAGCACAGGTACAGGTTCCATCCAGAGCACTGCAAGCCCCTCCGTTAAGGCACTGGCAAGTTAAGTTACAGCCAAGCCCCCAGGTACCTCTGGGACAATTTATTGAGCAATCTACACCATGCCAACCTGCCAAAAAGAAGAATTTCAAGTGACAAATTAATCCAAGTTTTCCCCCATTCCTCTCTGAGGACGTGTTTCACTCTGCCTATCAGGCAGCATCTTTCGGAGATGTGCAATCCCAGGGTACCACTAGCTACAAGCTAGTAGCAGCAGTTTCAGACGAGGACTCGTCCACGTTGGAACAAGGGTGGTGAAGGGCACCTCCTGACACCTCTGCACAGCACACATTTGCAGATGGGTGCCACCGTGCAATAGCAATGCAGGGCAGATCGGCAAGGAAAACACAGACACCTTGAAATTTCACTGCCAAGCACCAGAGGATACTGAAGGTTTAAGGCATGGGTTGAAAAAGCAAGGACTGTATTCCCTACATTCAAGCTGCTGCTTTCATCATTCTTCCGCCAGTACTGAACAGATGGAGTTCTGCAATACAGTTTAGAAACTAAAATCCTAGACACAAAACAGAAGGAAACATAGCAGCAGTGCCTAAGTTGCATTTCTCCAAGGATACATGGAAGACCTTCCAGATTATTGCTGTACTTCTCTCCAGATGCAAAAAAGACTGTAATGGGAAATGGTTCTAAAATGCACCCTTCACTGCTGATTATGCTGGGTAGCAATGATTTGCAGACTGCACGCTGGATGGAGAGAAATGGAAATGGATTTTTAAAAATGTGACCATCTGATACAATAGAAACGGCAGGAGACAGTCTGACGTGACCATCAGCAGTGACACAAGCCAAGGTTCTAATTTTGTACCTTGTTTACAGCAAGCCAAGGGAAAAGTAATTCTGCACTGAGCCTAATCAATAGACTGTGCAAAACACATGGATTGAAACGAAGCCGCCTCGTGCCCTGGATAGAGAACTTCACATTTAGGGGTCATTTCAGGCAAAAATCAGTCCCTGACAGAGGTGGGCAGGGACGTGCAGTTTCTGAGGGGGTACAATGTCCATCAGAATTACTGCTGGGAGGTGAGAGACAGGCAGTGAGGTCAAGGAGCGTCAGTCTAGTCACACGAATACTGGGAGACCTAGAAAGTTTCTCACAGAAGCAGGAACAGTAGCGGGCAAAGGCTTGGAAGGGGCTTAGGCAAGGTTTTCTCAGAGAGCTGGTGAGGAAAAGAGCATTCAAATAGAATAAATTGCCAGTAGATACTAACATCAGTGCTAAAATGGCAGGAAGAAATCGGTGCCTCTGTGTGGCTGAGAGGGGCAAGGGTTGCAGCCAGAGGTCATGCACACCCAGGCTGAGGGAAACCCGCCTATGCATTTCGACCAGACAGGCTGCTGTCAGACACATGGCAGGCATGCCTGTGGTACATCCAGCAGATGACAGCACTGCCACCAAGAGAGAAGTGGTGGCACACCTCAGGGTAAACACCAGTAATTCACTAAGCCGCAGCAGCCTCCAGCCCACTGAGAACACAAACATGAGGCATGTGCACTCTTCTTGGGGCAGATGGTTTCCTAGTTTTCACCTCCCAGAGCAGCAGAAGCATAAATCAGCTGGTGATATGGCCTTCAGCGTGGTCTGCTTTTTATTAAGTTTCTTTCTTCTTCTCTACTTCCAAAACTCAAATTCATTTTATGATTAGGGAAAAAGGAAATTAATCTGAAGGGATGCTTACCTGCTTTGCAGGCACAAGAAACATCTACTGGTGAACAGATGGCTTCGTTTTTGCAGTTGCATACAGATGAACAGTTTATTCCATACGTCCCCAGAAGACAGGCAGTACCACAAGCAGCACCCTGAATGACACAAAAACAGAGTCTAAAAACTATTCAGACAACAGAACCAGTACATTCTGTAGACTGACTCAGGTGCTACAAAAGCCAGAGAACATGCCTGTTCCAGGCTGTCACTAAGGTATCTGAAATTTCATGGCGAGGGACTCCTTCATGCTCTTTAAGTCCACAGTAAGCATTACTTTCCTGTTAGTTGTTGGGAGAGCTCAGGTCACACAGCAAACACCACTTGGTTAGATCAATGGACAGTATCTTAAGTAATAAGGAAGCCCTTCACGAAACCAAATCTCGGTAAGACAGCAGGTTCATGGAACGTGGATGTCTACAGTATTTTTAGGAATTAATTTGACTGAAGTTTTCACAGTTGTTGTTCCTACAACAGTCACCCTGTAAATATCCAAAGCACAGGTAACCGCAAATGCATGTAAAAGCTGCAGAATAATCCATCCTGAACTGCAAAAACAAGTGTCTTGCTCTAGATTTTCTCTGGATGGAACATTAGGAGCTTCTGCAGCAAGATAATGATTGAAACCATCATTCCTCCCTTTATTTACACCTCACAAGCACATCCTCCTACTTATCACTGTCTTACAAAGTCACTATCTTTTCTTTCCTGAAATGCTCTTCAGTGCTGAGAACCAATCACATTTTTGCCTCAGAATCTTATAAAATGCCCAGTATTATTTATGTACCTAAATACCGTTACCTTTCTTTTCCTGTGGTGGAGAAACGACACCTGGGCACCATGAAGAACTTGGCAATCAACTAAAGCCAATGGAGTTGAAAATGTACTGTGAAAGAGAGACTTATTTACCTCAAATCCAGGGCCACAGGTGCATTTTCCAGTCACACTATTGCAGTCAGCACCATTTTGGCAGCTGCAGATCTGCTGACATGAGTCGCCATAGAATCCTGGAGAACACGTCTCGTTGCAGGAGAGCCCCGACCAGCCAGGCTTGCAGGAGCATTCCCCAGACACAGGGTGACAGCTGCCAGGAGGGGATGGAAGGATAAGTAATTCAGGACTAAATGTGACAATCTACAACTGAACAGTTCTTGAGATCTATATTAGAACGTATTTATAAAATTACTAGTACTGGCATTTTAAGACAGTCATCACTGTCCTGTTTGGAGTGTTTTTTTTGATACATCAGAGGGGGACACAACACACATGAGAAAGCACTGGGTATAAAGCAGAGTCATTGAATATTCTTGGCCCCCCAGTGAGTGTTACTAAGGCATACTGACTCATATACTGATTCACACCAAACTTAGGACTCTATAATTTGTAATTAGATGTAAGAAGCTGCAACACTTCTGAAGGTTTTTGATGGGTTCTCATGCAGTTAAGCCTAATTGGCAGTAAGATTTATACATTAAAAAAGGGAATAAAAGAGATCTGGAGAGATACTGCCTATACAGTAGCACCCTATGCAATTTAACATTCCCATGAAAAGCTTTTGACCATGTACACAAAGTCTGTGAGAAAAATGCAAACTTGCAAGATGGCCTATAGTTTGGCTTAAAAAATACAAATGTGAAGTAGGGGTGGAAGATCACCAGAAAGAGCTTACAAGACAAAAGAAAAAACCCTTCTAGAAAAGTACGTAGCTACAGTGTGCTCTTTTTACACCAGGTGTCACGTGAGTAAAGACATTCCTGTACAAAACAAGGCGCTAATGTTGACAAAGGCAGACAGAGGCCTTTTTTGCTTCTTCCTGCAAACTGCATCTTCAGAATGACAAGTTTCTGTAAACACCCCAAACTGTGATGGGAAGTGGCAGGGACGTATGGATCTGCTCATACCAGGTCACAGCGCTGTTGCTGTACCCCACTGAGGAAACGGGGTTTATGTGGCCTTAGTCTCAGCCAGCCAGTGCTCACTCTCCGTTTTCTCTTGACTGTTGAGTACCAAGGGAAAAATGGATAGTTTCACCTGGTCACAGAGAACAGAGGGCTGGGTTCAATACACACTCTAGCTCAAATCCTTGCATATCTACCAAAAGAGGCAATGGACAAGAACCATTTCTGAAAAAACTCTTTGCCTAAGAGGCTTGTTACCTGCTGCTGCTCTCTGGACCCCTGGAAAATAGTAGAACCTCCCAGGTATACCTATATCTAACCCTTCACGAAGCATAGAGGCTGACAAGCACGAGGATGGGCTTGCCCTTCATGCCCTGGAGCTGCCATCAACTGACCACATCTACTGATTTCAGTTATTTCGCACTTACAGCACACCAGAACATGCAAGGGATGTATGATCTATCCTGCCTACACACAGTGAGCAATGTAATGATCTACCCACCTGGTAAACAGAGACAAAGGTCCCACTTTGTCATAATATTTATTTGGCGGGTAAGCAACCAAATAAATACAGCAATGAATATTAAGATCACATATAGCTGCAAGCACTGTCATTGGGAAGCTCTTTTGGGCTGAGAGTTTCCTGATCCAGGTTGCAAGAAAGTACTAGAAAAATCAGGAAATCTTTCTTTTCAGATTTCTATCTTCTCTACAGAAGAACAGGTTCAAGGGTGTAAAGCCTACCTCCAGGTAGTGGGCCTGTGTCAGGGACATCTTTTATCACACTTGAGACCATAAATTCCTTCAGGACAAAGCCTTGTTTCACACTGCTCTCCAGTGTATCCTGCTTCACAGAGACAGGCACCACTAATATGGTAGCATTTCCCACCATTCATACACTTGCAGGGCTCAGCACACTGCACCCCGTAAGTCCCCACTGGACACTCCTCTTGGCACCTATGAGAAAAACAAACAAAGAAAAAAGTGGTTTAGTTCCCATCAAATACAGCTTTGGGACATTCCAGGGAAATCGAGTTTATGAGCAATCTCTATACGGCTCTAAAAAGCTTCTGAAGTGGAGCAGTGATTTATAGAAATTCATGTTTCAAGTACTTTATGTCAGAATTTGTAACTTTTAGAAGTAAACTGGATTCTCCACTTAGCAATAGCGTGAACAGCCAGCAGATTCCTGTGCCCCTGTAGATGCTCAGGGCCTGGCAGTCCTCTAGCAATCACGCTCAGCAGTCTCTGATGAGAACCTGTCTGTTTGCTGGTGGTTAACAACATAAATATGAAGGCTCTATGAGCTTTATTAAAGACTGAGTGGCAAGATCTCAAAATAGACACTTGTTCCTAAATGACGTGCAGATACTTTGCTCAATTGCTAACGTGCTCACACAGACACCTCACTGGTGATGCCATTTTGTTGGCATTAGATGACACTCAAACACATCTGGGAAGTAAGCTAAAGAAAGGAAAATGAGCCTTTGGACGGGTAAGAGTGCTTACTGCACCTCCTAGGTGCACTTGCTTAGTGCATTACTTGAGCTACAAGACCTCCTTCTGCACCTAAGGAAGAGTGAGGATTCTTATCTATCTAAACATTTGTGAGTCATGGAATCAGATTGATGACAACAATTCAATAATTAAAGCTGTACTTCCTCTTCTGAGGGAGTACTTTGAGGTTATTTTTTCCTTGGTTAACTTCTTCTTGGAATATTTCTTCTTCTTTAACAAGAATTAAAATCAGCGGCTCAAGTGCCATGTACTGCAGAATGAAGACTCCCAAGGAAGAACTGCTTTTCTACAAAGGCCTGAAGATTTTTAGGCAATGCATGACTCAAAAATATTTTTGATCCCCATTTTATAAACTAAGAAATTCAAGTGTAGCTACTACCAGTAAGAGCTGACATCATAAATTAAATCTTAAATCTTAAGTCTTAATCCAACTTTAATAAGAAAACAGAAAACTCACCTGCTGAACATATTGCAAAGGCACTGGTGTTGCTTGGGTAAAAGCTTCCAGATGAATTCCATGAATTGGATCCTCGATAATCAGACATCCAATGTCAAACCACCTGCAATGACAGCCAAGTTAGAGTCTGTTGAAAAGCAACATGTTAGCCCTTGAATGATGACCGTTTTACAACCTCTAATACAACTGTAGTTAAAAATGTAACAATGACTTACATCAAGGCATCCCAGCATTTTTCAAATCAAATTTGCATGTATCAACTCATGTATATATAAAAAGCTGAAGTGCCTGTGTTCCCATCTAAAGAATTCTATGGTTCCTGTTGTTTCATGTATTTTATATGTGTCTACATATAAATGACATTTTATTCTTTAAAGCACTGGAAGCAAGACCCTTTGAGTCAATGAGAAACAGCCCTCTCCCCACCTCAGGGATATATTTCAAGTTCTCACTTGTCAGGAAGCAATTCCTCAATGAAGTTTTCTACCGATACAGCAGGCTGTTTTTCATGGATTACTCCAGTCCGGCGCAAGCTGTCTATTCTTTCTTGGGCTCCCTACATGGGAACATGATCTGTTAGACAACATTCTCTTTCAATCACATCATACAACACTCAGAGATGAGTGCAAAAAACCCCTCTGGAGCAGAATTTTCAAGTTAAACAGAAAACAGCGATTTTGAAAAATTACTCTTTTTATCAACAGTAGAAAAACAAGAAACAAAAGTCATGAAAAAGCACCATAGCCTTTCCCAAACAGGAATCTCAAACAGTAACACAAGCTATGATAAAACTCACTAAAGTATCAGAATATATCCTGTTACTCACATCAACATTTTTGCATCTTAAGATCTGTTATGCTTTGATCCTTTCAGAGCTTTGGACCAACTCTGTCCAGTGAAGAGACCCTCTCTGTTCTGGTACCTATCCAGCTAAGGAATCATTTACTCCAACCCTGTTCTCACTCTGAGTTGCCATACAAACACTATTACCACTACGCTGCAGTAGCTAATCAGGTAAAGCAACATGTCTATTTTTCTCCTTTACCTCCATATAAAATTGTTTCAGCTAATACATTGCTATGAGGATAAGCTTCACTCCGCTGTGAATGCTGCCACAGCAGTTAGGAGAAAATACCTCCTTTTTATGGAGGAAATGGTTTCCTTACATTGAAGAAACAGAATACAAAATAGTTGGTGTCACTGGGTTTGGGTATTGGCCAAGGAGACGGTTCCACCTAGATACAAGGAACAACTGTGTATTTTTAAAAGGTGGTGAAACAACCCTTGCTAACTCTTCTTCTGGGCCAGCACAGCTCTTTGAAAAGCTGCACAATGAATTCCTACATACTAAATGTAAGAATGGAGCTGTTCAGGAAGATCCTTGGCAAGTGTTGATCAACCTGTCTTTCACCTACAGAATTAGTTGGGAGACAACCCAGTCTCAAAGGCTCTCTTAACTTCTGATTACATTTTTCCTATTCAATTTCTCATGTTTAGTTTTCATCCCAAAGTACTGTGCTAGTGACAGACTAAGAACAAATGCCTGATACACTTTCAAACTACAGTCATATCACAATGCATGCCAGATGTGATGGCAATCAACTGCTTTAGAAGAAAATGGACATAAATGTTCTTCACTGCTGTGACCGCGTTTGCACAAGAACCCCAAAAGCTATTCCAACAAGCAGCTTCAGAATGATCTAACGGAACAGGCGGCAAGTTACACCAAAAACAAGAAAAGGAGAAGTCTCCCAATGCCACAGACTGACATTCCCCTTAGGGAAAATCAGATTTTTCTGGGTCAATGCCCCATCCCTGGAAGTGCTTAAGGTCAGGCTCGATGTGGCTTTGAGCAGTGTGGTCTAGTGCAGAGAGTTTCAGCCCCCTCTGCTGAGGACAATTTGTAAGGTCATTTCCAAACCCAACCACTCTCTCATCCTACGTTTCCATTGCCCTTCTCTGTGCTGGAGGTACTTTAGTACTTACTTTTAAACCTGCAGCGTAGCCCACAGGTTGGGGTGCGATGTTAGACTGCGCAGCCTCTCCAGTAACAACGGCCATTCCAAAGACTTCTTGAAAGGCATCTCGAATGGCTGCAACTTTCACCTCTTTGGTAGAAGTAACCACTATGTCCAGTTCTCTCCCAGTTTCTGTAAAACACAGGTGTGTGTATATATATAGAGAGAGATGTATATCTATGAGCGTGTACTATTCTTCATTCCCATTACAAGCCAGTTTAAATACATTCTACATCTTAAGACTATGCTTCAGTTGGTCTTCTCTTTCTCACATGTTGCACAAAAGTTCTTTCCTGAAGCAGAAGTCACTTAATTTAGCTAGTCACCTAACTTTTACTTCCTAAGTGATTCATCAATGAAAAAAGGACAACAGGAACTGAGGCGTATTCTGCACCTGAAACAAAGCATAGTGCTCATTTAAGATGACAACTCATGGATTTAGAAGAATAATCCTGACATTCACCTCCTGCTGCTTCTGCTGAAGACAGAATATTGAACTAGATGAACCACTGGGCTAGAATCTCTCTTTTAGGGGGAAAGACTGACAGAGATAGGCACGTTCAGCCTGCAGAAGATAAAGCCAGAGGGATCTCACTGATTTGTACACATATCTGAAGGGAGCCTGCAAAGAGGAAGAAGCCAGACTCTTTTTGGTGGTGCCCATGGACAGGAGCAGAAGCAATGGGCACAAACTGAAACAAAGGAGGTTCCATACAAACATCTGAAGGATCTTTTTAACCATGAAGGTAACCAAGCATTGGCACAGGTTGTCCAGAACCACGAGGAAGTCTCCATCCTCAAACATACTCAGAAGCTGCCTGGATGCACTCAAGAGAATCAAAGAATGGTAGGGAATGGAAGAGAACCTTCTGCGTTCCAGTTTGTGCCCATTACCCCGTGTCCTGTCACTGGGCACCACTGAAAAGAGTCTGGCCCCATTCTCCCTTCAGATATTTAGGAGTATTGACCAGATCCCCCCTTAAGTCTTCCCCAGACTACCGAGACCAAGCTGATTCACCCTTTCCCCCTATGAGAGATGATCCCGTTTTATTCCACATATTGCCCACTGCTTTAGTACAATGGTGCAGCAATGTGGTCAGCTGGATCACACCACAGGTCCAATTGAGTGACAGCTCAGAAAAACAAAGCGCACAAAGGTGTTAATGCTTTCTTCTCTGCCTCATCAGTTTCCTGACCAGCTTCACCTACATGCAAAGAGCAGCACTAGCACAACTAAGAAGGAGGACTGCTCACCAGACTGCTGCAACAAAAGCAAAAAGCAAAACAAAACAAACAAACAAAACACAGCAAGGAAAAAACACCTAAACCAGCCAAACAAAAACCCAACCCATAAAACCTGTCCAGTACTCTGACAAATTGTAGAAATCTCAGCTCAGTTAGACGTGACATGAATGTACTTTAGTAAAACACAAAATTGTGACTACCACAATGCTGCTCCTTCCTATTCATTTTAAAGCTCTAACTGAGATACTATGCTTTTCATTCCAGGCTCAATGCTCAGCAATACTTCACAGAATCACAGAATCATACGACTGGAAGAGACCTTTGTAGATCATCAACCCTTTCAGTAAACATTTCTTTCTAATATCCAATCTAAACCTCTGCTGGCGCAGCTTTGTGCCATTTCCCCTTCTCCTATCTCCTCTCACCTGGCTGAAGAGACCATTGCCCACCTCCCCACAACCTCCCCTCTGGTAGTTGAGACTTTATTAGACTGTTTTAGCCTTTTCAATGTTCTTCCCAAGTGTTTCAGGAACTGCTTCAAGTTTGCTGAGCTTCCTAAAATAGTATAAATACTGTTGGGCTAGAAAAGCAGAACAGCTGAAAGTCAGAAGAAAGCCTCAAAAGCGATGTAAACACCATTGTGAGCACGCTTACCTTTCGGCTTGTCGACCCTCAGTGCGATACCTTACACACTGGGATTTAATCACCAGATCCAACAGAACACATACAGCATATTTTAAACTCAATTCCATATCACTCCCTCAAACAGAGAAACAGGGAGGGAAAAAAGTATGTGACTTCCAGATTACAGACAAGGACTTGTCACCGTTTTGTTCTCTGTAACTTGCTCATCTCTCACAACCTGAACTGAAGGGTATTACTATGCTACTACCTAAACTACAGCAGAATATAAGTATTAAGCTGCTTCGTGGTCTTCTTACCACATTTACACTTTGTAATGCCTGGTGCATCTCATTCCCCAGCACAAATGCTGCAAGACGTGACTAGGAGTGCGTGACTTTTCGGATACAGCAAAGGCCAAATATCATCACCGCCATCCTCTCACGCACCAATGCAGAAACAGGCCTGCCAGTGATGGTGGGCAACACACTTGATTTCCTCCTATTCTGGGACGGGAAGTCTTGAACATTTAACAAATACTAATTACAGCTATCATCAGACTCGGTAGCTAGACTCAAACTGTGACAACTCCAACTGAAGAGCCTCTTTGTTATGACCTTACAGACAAGAGGACCTATTTTTGAATGGCCCATTACTAACAAATATTTTTACAGCTGAAATTGAGCTGAAATTCCTCAATTTATAAGTAGATTCTAAACAACGCTGAAAAAACGCTCTATCTTCTCCAGCCAAATCCCAGGTGGAGCTGCTGACAGACCTAAAAGTTCATTAAATGTAAGCACAAACACTGACAGGGTCTTGCTGGCCTATTATCTACCTTGAGGGACATCTGAAAGAATGGTGTTGGATTTCTGAAGAACAGCAGAGCAAAAAGTAGTTCAATCGATTTCAAGAGCAGAAACAGAGATAACTGCAGCACTGCCGTGTATGCACTTCAACAGAGAATCCAGCTTGCATTTCTGCAACAACTGACAGTTAAGCCTCACAGATTCTGTCTGATGTTTAAAAACCTGACTCTGACGTGTGCTTCCACACATCCAACACTTGACAGCTTCAGTACAACTAATGATTCCTCATTCTTCCACCTAGGAAATTCTCAGAGGTCATGGAAAACACAGAGCACGTACAACATTTAATACTCCAATCAAAGAATCTACATTTGGGTTGAAGTCAATCATACACATTCTCCACAAACAGACATAGGTCACTTGCTGGATCCTACTGGTATACAGGCAACAATAACGTGGATGAGATTGGCTTTTCAACTAATTCACTACTGCCCTTTCAAACGGGCTACAAAATCATGTCACAAGGAAAACCTTCTCTTCTGGAACATTACCTTCTATCGCAAAAAAGCAAGAGGAATATGGTGACTGGAAGACATTTCTACTTGAAGACCAAAGAAGCTGTCTTTTTATGATTATAAGACACGTGCCCTAGAAAAAAGCAGCACGACAACTCTGCTCTCACCATACTGATGGACGATTAATCTTGCTCTTTAAGACTGTAGCACTGTCAAGATCACTGGAGTAAAGGGGGGCTCCCTCTGCCACATCACACACAACTCATTCTTCCAGATTTTCTTCTTCAAAAGGCTTTGAAAGCCCCTCCAAAAGTCTCCAGTCCCACTGGGACGTCAATCTTGATTCTTCCTTCCGATTTACTATCGCACAGTACAGATAGTCGTGTTGCTCCTGAAGGCAGCTCAGAGCTCACACACAGTCCCTGCATCTTTCTGCCACAGCCTTCACGACGCTACTCAGATGTAGCATGTCACAGCTCCAAAAAGGTTACAGGCTCATGAGATGCTGTCAGTTGTTGCTGCTTATTTCCTCTCTACGATCAGATCGCACCACAAGGATTATCTGTTCTGCATTATACACTCCGTGCCCTCTAGCGGAATAGAAAAATCCTACAAAATACCACAGACACCTCTTAAGAAACCCCTCCTCAGTGGAAGAAACACTTATTTGCCTCTCCCTGAGGAGACTTGTTTGGTTTAGAACAGGAAGGACTTGCATCCCCTAAAAAAACAATTCAGTTCATTAGGAAATGATAAAGAAACCCAGGATGTGCAAAGAATCAAAGAGGTTCTGACATTTCCCATGATTTAAGAGCATGTGACAAAACCTCTAAGGTAGAAGGATCTCCCTGTCACGAGCACCTAGACGCCTGCATTTATGTAGTCATTCCTCTTCTGGAAAGGAAAGAAGCACAGTTTCAGCAAACGCGCCTATTAAAAACAGCCACCTGCAACTGAGCACAGAGGAAAGACAGGACCTAGAGCAACATGCACTTGAAAGTTGTATCTTGTTAGAGACAACAAAAAATGGTAGTTCCTCCTGAAAGGTAACATACAAAACCACAGAGCTTTATAAACCCCCACAGCCCTCCAGCAGGTGTTCCACCTTGGGCAGTAGCTACTCTGGGGTCTTCAAGCTCCTCAGGAAAAGTGATTGCAGAACCAGTTCCAGGAGCCAAAGGGGAAGAGAAAGTTGCTTGCTGAGTAATAGGATCTGCGAAGACACCTAGGAAGAGGGAAAAACAAGACACAAGTACTGCGTTTCATTTCTTATGCCGTAGCAACATGCAATTGTTTTACAGGAAAATGAACAGGAAGAATAGAATAATACTGGGCTGATTCCTTTCATTTCTTGAAGGCCCCAGAACAATCCTGCTTGTTAGAGTTTAGCAGAGGCAACTACTGTGAATGAGTTCAACAATATCTGCTCATAGAACCAAGCCTACCTGCACCTTATGTTAGAGTTTAGCAGAGGCAACTACTGTGAATGAGTTCAACAATATCTGCTCATAGAACCAAGCCTACCTGCACCTTATGTGTAAAATTAAACAAAGACATGTTAGCTTAAGAGTGGTGCTTTTTATTGTCTTCAAATTTCCATAGGTCTTTCTGGACAGACTGCTTAAAAGACATGTCACAAACAATGGTTAAAGCCTGACTCAACTGCTGCTGAAGAGCTAAGTTTCCATTAGGCTAGTAGAAAATCACATCAGTTCAGCAACTACAGCACTCGCTTGCATGGCAGGCAAGTATTTTCCACTGTCCTGATGCAATTTAGTAGCCAGAAGCAAGAAAAGAGAAGCTACTCTCATGTGACGGACGACTTCTTACAGATAGCGAGCTTCTCAGAACAAAAACTTGCCCATTAGGAGATTACAGCCTGAGATACCTTACCATTCCGTGGAAATACAATGGCTGAAATTGCCTCTGAGCTGAACAGCAGCAACACAGAAATAAATGGTCAGCTGGGCTTTCCTGGGCACATTTTAAAATACTGCTCTCAAACACTTTTCTGTGAGCCTAAGTGCTAGCAGAACTCTATGGAAGAGGACTCTTGTCCTACACCGTGATCGTACTTCAAAGGCCATTCTCCATTCCTCCGAGCGCAGCTACTCAGTAATTAAGTGTCACAAGAATACTAAAGAAGCTGAACTTGTGGGACTCTAGCAGACTGCTGAAGTAGCCACCCAGGAGACCCCTCATCCTGTCTCACAAGCACAAAGGTCTATATACAAAAGGTTACCTGTGACGGGAGGTGCAGAGAATGATGGCATCAGTGGGCTCTGTGGTGCTCGACCAGCGTGGCCTCTGGTGATATCATACGTTGAAGACATGGAAAATCCTGAAATCGGGGGACCAGCAGGAGGTGCAGGAAGACCAGAGCCAGCAGTAGAGCTTAATGAAGGAGCTGTAGAGAACTGCGACACAGAGGTACTAGAAGACGAAGGGGCAACTGGAGGTCGGGCTGGAGTTAGAGGTGGTGCCATAGTAGAAACTGTTGCAGATGGCACAAGTGGAAAAGAAGATGAAGTCATCATAGGAGGAGGAAGTGGAGATGCTCCAGCTGCCAGAGGTGCTGAGCACTCAGGAGAAGATGACAGGCTTGGTGTAGCAAGGGGACTGGACAAAGCTAGGGGAAAAAAAGACAAATGGAATTTTAGAAACACCGAACCTTCATCTCAGAGATTCAGGTATGTAATTGTTCAGCTAGTTTACAAGTAAGTTTTGAGCAAGTCTGCTTTTCTCCTTTCAATGGAAAAAAGTTTAGTACTGCTTGAGTTTGCAACCACCACCAATTGCCCTCAATTTCTGGAGATAGTAGCCTGGAATCTCTTTTCTTCTCTGACCCTATTTATCACAGCTAAAAAGACGAGTCAACATTTGACTACCCATTTTGTAGCAGATGAAGTGGGCCTCAGAAATTTCCAGCTAGCACGCTTCTTCCTGCTTCATCCACAGGAATAACAAAGATGCAGGAAGTGTCCCTCTTTAGATTAAGAAATGCACTCAGGGGACCTGTGAGGCTGGGACTTACTGCAGAGGTACAGGTCTATGAGATGGGCTGAGCACCAGGCAGCCCTCTCTTCCCTGGCACCCAGCTACCCAGGCTCCTAAACCCTCTGCTTTCTGTGTTTCAGTCTGGCCCCCAGCTGATCCTTGGATAAGCCAATTTTGTTCTCTAAACCAAATTTAGACAGAAAATTAAGCCAGAGAAACAGAAAACACTGGTTTTTACAGCACTAAGCTGTTGGATCAGCTCAGATGTGAAACTGCACTCAGCCTAAACATTGATGACAGTCAAGTGACATGCCAAGTTACCGTAAGGAGGTCGTTTCCAAACTTTATCACGCACACCAGTCAATAAAAAACAGAACATGCACACCCCCAACATAGCTACAAAATACTTACATGGGCCACTGTCCTAGTATATTCCATAGATTTTAAAACATACAGAACAGAAATATCAAAAGGATGAGATAAAGATCAAGAAACTCTTCTGCTCCCACTGAAAATTAGTATTTGAATAGTATATTCATAAAACAATATGTTATGTTATTAATGGTTAGCACACTATAGAATACCATTAATAATATTGTAGTGTGAGCAATGTTACTACAGAAGCCTCATTAATTTTACATCAGCAATTTGGAGGTCTGGTTCTATATTCCGATTATGGCTTTAATGGTTGTCACACCTGGAAAAAATGCCTTACAAAGACACACAGACCCAAACAAAAAGGTGTTGCTGGATGTGCTTACAAAATCATGCTATTTGTTTTCGTCTCCCAGCCATCAAGTATATGAAGGCTTATCTTGAAATTCAGCTAGCAAATGTTCATCTTCCTTGATGTCATTCAATTCTTCTGGAAAAATCATCAGAAGGTGTTGCACTTTGGTATTCCTAACAAATGGGCTCAAAATCCACCAAAGCTAATTCATCTGGAAGATTTTTACATAGCTCAGGAAATTCTCTTTGCCAATTTACATATACAGAGTGGAAAGGGTTTTTTGTGTGACACTTGCAATGATTTTGGCAACAGGAATGCATTAACAACATAAACACTTTCAAATAACAATTTTCTCAAACGCATGACTTTCTTGCAAAGAAGTAGGTAACTCCTTCTTAAAACACCACCTTTATCTTGAAGGGATAAACCACCTTTATCTTGAAGGGACAAACTGTAAGTGTGTTTTGGGGTTTTTTTAAATAACTACTGGGTAGCACACTGCTGATGGCCACTTGTCATCACAGAAAATGTCAGCGAGTCTGCAAGTCTGTTTTGGTACAAGAAGAAAGCTGAAGCCATATTTAAATCCCTTGCCACAAGACAACCAGCAAACCTCTGTGCGATGCACAAAAGTTTCACGGTCACTTCCTCTACCATTACAAGGTGCAGCTAAAAACAACCCCTACTATTTAAAGAGAACTTCTATAAAGTTAACCACACTGCTGGCATCCTGTAGCCCTTTGTGCACCAGCTCCACTTTCACTGCTGCAGTAACTTGCCTATGAATGAGGCGGTCAATAAATGTCATGGGTGGAAATAGATCGGTAACCTTATTCGAGAATCCATTTTTAGCCTAGTCAAAGCAATCACTCCATCAATGGTTACTCTGAGGCAGTCTTAATAAAAACATGGCTTTTATTAAAGAAATCATTCACTGTTGAGGATGCAGCTTCTCCAGCACAGCCCTCCTTCAGCATTTGACAATAAAGTTGTTCTTTCTGTATTTCATTACTGAAACAGAATTTAGCAAAAACCATAAGCAGAAACACGTTAGGAACATCTGTACAGCAAACCTTCCATACTGTGATCTGTTCTCATGCTTGTTTCTTATAATCATCAGCAACGTTTTCTATGCGTCCTTCCAACAGAATTTCCTGACAAATACATTTGTCAACGTATTGTTTACATTTAATATTACAGACATTTTTACCATGTCAGGAAAAACAAGTGATGCCCCAAAGAATATACATTTGTGTCCTCACTACTGGGTAAAAATATATCCAGAGGTTTCTGAAATATATGCCAAGAAGTATCTTCAATATGAGTAAAGCTTGATTTTTCTTCTTTTTTTTAGATAAAACTATTATAAAGGAATGCTCTGGTATTTTCTTCCTGCACCCAATGGATCGCCCAGCACATCCTCCTGGGGCTAAGAGCGCTCCACTCGGGAGTCCACGGCACTAGTGTGACTCAAGGTAATGTTACCAGATGTGTCAGAAAACTGAGCATTCGGTAGTCAAGCACATGGGGTTCAGACTCTGGAAAAATCAGATTCAGTGCTCTGATTACCACCCACAACAGTAAAATCCAAGTGATCGTCCACGTTTCTCACTATCCCCCACAAGACTGTAGACTTGTTTTAACTCCCTTCTGTGCTGCTCATCTCACTGTGCACTGTACTGGCCAGTATTCCCTGTCCCCACGTCCTTAAAAACCCTAAGTGCATCCACATGACTTCATCAAAAAGTTTCAAGAATAATAAAAACATTTACACTACTCTCTGTCAGATGTATGCCATACTGCCATGAGAAAGAAACAAATTCTTCCCATCAGCCTGGAGAAGAGCTCTCTAGGTTGATCCCAACACCTCTGGATGAACTGCTGTGCTTTAAAAAGACATGAATAAATATCACTGAGTTTCTGAGGAAGTTTCTGTACCTAATGACCTACCTGTAGCAGCAGTGGTAGCAGCTGTAGTTTGGTGGGGGGGCGTACCGGGGTGGAGTTGTCCTATTCCACTCTCTTCCATCATTTTCCTTCAGCTACAGAAAGCTGTAAGACAAAAAAAAGAGGAAAAAAAAAAGTCATATATTGAGAAATAGGCATAGTGTTTGCTGCAATACTGAGCTGTAGTAACTCCAAGGACCTGTTATTTTCAGAGCTGATGCATGACAGGATGCAAAAGGTGGCAAGAAGCGAGACAGAGAACGAAGTCTCCCCCCTCTGCCCGTAAAGAACCACAACTACCCCTGAAGTTGGAGCCCTCTCCAGCTTAAGCACTGCCACAGATGCTCCCGACCCACCATCAAACTGACTGCAAGCACTTTCTCCAACACCAGGCATAGTGGCAGAGCTTGCAAGGGCCTAGGGCTCCAGACTCCGTGACCTGAACTCTATGACCCTGTCTGCTTAAAGGAGAAGCTAAAGAAACCTCCAGACATGCCACAAGAAACCAGGGAAATTTACTTCCAACCTACCTAGAAGTACAATGACGTTCATTTACACTGAACAAGTTCTCCACTGCACACAATTCCTGTAAAATCCAGGTCTCGTACTGCTCTGGTGAGTATCAGAAGTAACAGTAATTGAAAACTTTGGCTTTTCTTTTGAAGGCCACATTACATTGAAAGTATTTTTCAGCACTTTTGACTACACCTGTACAGTGCACTACTTGTGGAAAAGTAAAGCGATGTGCTTATTTAAAAACCCCTAAATTAAGAGAAAGGCCTCAGGAGATGAAAAGGAGAGGATGAAAGACTAAGATTAACACCTGGAGATTTTTGTTCTTCAGTGCAGAGGAAGTCACCTAAAACCCCCTGCTTCCTCCCAAGTCTGGTAAACCAGACCGAGATTGTTTGTACCACTCCCTGAGGTAGCAATTCCATAAGGACATTTTAATAACATAAAAACCCTACAGAAAGGAATTTATGTCTGAAAAATTGGCAGGAAAATATTTTCCATCATATCCATTACCTCAGTAGCTACTGAGGACTGACAGCTTACTACATTTAACAAGTATCAGAGGAAAAGCCTTAGGTAATGTGTTGAGTAAAAGTACTCACAGGTATTTATAAAGAACTCCACTTACAAAAATACAGGGGGGGTTCCTCTAAAAAAAAAGAAAAAACCCTCACTGCTGTTTAAAATGTGTATACAGCTATGTTTAATGTAGAGGGAAAATTACTGTTATGACCAAACTGAAAAATACAAAAAGCAGGATGCCAGTGTTAGTCTGGACAGGCTAAGGAGCATCAAAACCAAATGAAAGCATTGAAATCACAAAGGAGAAAGTGTATTTCCTCTTACAACCAATATGTGTTGTAAGAGGAAATAAAGTAACTCAAGATTCAGCATTTGAGCCCAGACTCGGAAAGCAAGTATGGTTCCTGTGCAGCACACCTCCTAAAACCTCTGATGACCCAGGGACTGTGGGTTCTGAGTACCTTTTCAATTAACTTGAAAGCTTCTCTGCAGACAGGATGAAAGGGTCAGTAACTGCCTGGTGGGGAACAGACTGACCTTGACGAATGAGCACATCTCAGCATCCCTCAGAAAGGAGCTACACAGCCCTCCCCTAAAGTTCACTAAGCAGAAGAATTTGCAGTAAGATTTTGTCTTTTCACTCACCTACGGGAGTTCACGTTCCTCCTCGCAGAAGTATTTCTAAAGTCATTCTTCTTCCAATTATACACTGCAAACAAAGAGAGAATTTCCCACTGTGCAACATCTGTAATCACTGACCAAACCCTCCCAGAAACACTTTCTTTCATCAAGGCTCCTTTCAGCTGCTGCTTGATTTCACCTCTGTCGTGGTTTCACCCCGGCTGAGAGCCGAGATCCACGCAGCTGCCTGCTCCTTAAAGGAAAAGAGCAGGGAAAAGGGAAGGGGGGGAGGGGAGGGTAAGAGGTAAGGGAAGGGAAAAGGAAGGGGCAAATAACCCCAAAACCAAGAAATAAGAGGCCCGTGGGTTGGGATAAGGAGAGTTTACTAAGATAACAGAAAGATACAATATAACAATGTTGACAGGACTCTAGAGCAAAAATATATGAAGCTGTTGATACACAGTGCAGTTTCTCACCAAACCCACAACTCAGGCCGTGCCACCCAGAGCCGTCCCAGAACCCGACCGTCCCCCAAGAACCGCGCGTCCCGGAGCCGCCCTCGGCCTTCCTCCCGTCAGCCCCCCGATATCCTGGGCAGGACGTAACTGGCGTGGAATACTCTCTTTGGTCAGTTAGGTCACCTGTCCTGGCCTCGCCCCTCCTTTCTCATGAAGAGCTGAGAAAGTCCTTGACTGTCTGACAGCAATTAACAACATCAGCATTCCATCTGCTGCTACAAATGAATTTAACTCCATCCTGACCAAAACCAGGACAAGAGGGAAAATTACTGTTATTACCAAACTGAAAAGTGAAGCAAGCATTGAACAGCAATAGCAAGCCCAAACCTGCAAAAATTAGAGAAGCCTGAAGCCTAAATGCTCCCTATCATCCTTCTCCGTTTAGCTTACCCAACTCCTCACACAATCAACAATCTCCTTGTGAACTCCTGACTTGGCAGGGATGAACAAGAAGTTTGCCCAGGTAACACTTTGCTATACACCGAATTCTCAACAAAAGCCAGGTGTAGTTTGCAAATGCTGCATGAAAAAGCATAAAAATAATAAGGTGAAGGAAAAAGATGAGAGATGGAAAGAGAAAATTCACAAGAGAAAAGCAAAACTATGATAGGTGTAATTGGAAGCAAATAGCTCATCATCTTGAAAGAATCTAGAACTGCTGACAATTAAAATTGATCCTACAGGACATGTGGTTAAATACTTTCATCTGAGCGGCCTATCTGAAACCACTTACACGGAAGAAAACAGAAAGCACTGGGCTGAAAGAACATGGAAGGCAAAGAACCCAACCAACCCACGGACTTTTAAACAATGTTCAGGCCTCAGCAAAGTTTCCAGTGAACGTTTCTACCTTCCCCTACGGGAGATCCAGGGAAAAAGCTCCCCAGTAAGATCAGCCTGCAAATCCTCAATGACTGATGGGTAGGGAAGTGGCTGCTCTTTTCAGTGACTTAAAAAAACCAGTAATAGATAATTCTCCACTGTCCAAGCCACAAACACAACATTTGCAGCAACTCCTGCTGAAATCCAGCCTAATTTCATAAGGAAGTGACTTCTATGTCCTCCTGCCAAGTAGAACGCTTTGTATTACTGCACTGAAAACACAAAGGAAACTCTGAGACAGCCCAGTGCAAACAGGCACTTTCGGTGACAGCAACTGCGGCACTGCCATCTAGCGATTTGTGAGCATCAGCTGATCTCACAAATTTCATCCCCCTGCCACATTTAGCTAGAAGGCAATCTCGGTTTAGGCTTACATGGAAGTAAAAAAGAAGGGATATGGAAAAAAGAAATACAGAAAACCACAAGGGGTGAGGGGGAAGGGAGGGGAGCGGGGGACACGGACGGGACGGGACACACACCACATTCCCAACACATCACGCTTAAATTTATTATCAAGTCGTTACGTTTCCGCTAATATTTTGCAATAATCTGGACAACATGACCATACTTCAAATGCATTTTTCAGGTTGTGACTCCAAAATATAGAAATTCACAGCCAACTATAACCTACAAATGCAGATGACCAAATTCCACATGGAAAAACACATTATCTAGAACGTGGTGGTATGTCAGAGTTTAGAAAAAGGAACTCTTTTCAGTCACCCTTAAATAACTGCTGCTTGTAGTGCAGTAGATGCTCCTGCTAATAAAGTCCTGTCCCCCCAATATACTTCATAACCCCAGGAGGAAAAACTGGTCTCTAAACAGAGCCTCAAACAAAACAAACAGTTGGAATATTAAATTCAAATGCCATTAAAATGCTATTCTTGCCTGTAAGCGTAATATTGACTATTCTAATTGTGTGGAACAATACTGATTACATACATTGTTAATATCTAAGCACAAGTCAACAACTGTCCAGAAGAGAGAGCTGTCATTTATTTATTTATTTAACTAAACAAATCGATTGCTTTGAGCCATTCCCAGCGCAAAAACCTCTCTAAATAAGATATTGCATCCCGGGTTGCATTACCTGATAGAGAGATTCCTAGGCACATACTTGGAGTCAACAGGAGAGAAGACAAAAGGAAAACCTTCAGTTGTTAAAGACAGAGTGAAGCTGACACAAAATAAAAAGACAACACTTCAGAAAACACCCCAAAACAACAGAGCTGAGCTGTTCCTATATCAAAGTTTCATCTGAAAAGTCCCTCACCCTACTTTATTCCATTTCAGACAGGCAGGGACAAAACTTCCTTCAGACTGGGGCCTGGTCAATACAGCCAGATCCCAGGGGACATGCAAAGCCTCGCTCTAGCCAAAGCAAGGGCACGGAGGGATCTCCAATGTAATCACCTTGGGTCAAACGACTTGTTCTAACACCTGCTGAATAGTCACAGCATAATGTTAATCACAACTCCCACATTAAAAAAGAAAAAAAAAAGGAAATGTTTACCAAGCAGAAACCACTTTGCCTCAGACCTAATGCTGTACCAATAGCTTGAAACACCAGGCATGACAGAATGGTTTAGCCTCATCCTACGACTTCTGCAGACAGTTACTGTAGTGCACAGATAGCACAAAACCCAGGCAGTTTTTCTAAGAGTTTCCTAGTGCCTGAGAATTATTTTGTTTCCCACATTCTTAGTGCCATTGTCAACCTTTGGGATTCGTTGCACACCCTTACTGTTGTTATTTTGAAATCATAGAGGGCTTACATAGCTCCACAAGCCACTGATGACCACAGAGAACTGTTGGTCTAGTATACAGTGTTATCTACATGGGACTACGTAAACCCAAAGACACAGCTACACAGAACCACATGCATTCAACCAGTTTGTACCAACTGACGTAGGGTAAATGTCATGATGCAACAGCTCCAGCACTTGCAGACGATTTTGCCCAAAAGAAACGTTTGTTTTTCACGGCACTATAAACGAACTAGAAAGGGCAAAGCACTGCAACAAGGTATCCTCCAGAAACAGACTTCCTGAAGCATCACTTCTATCCTATGCTAAGTGATCCCCAAGGGTAAGGATTTCTACTGCCAATCATGCTAATTCCAGCTAAAACCACAAGGGATCTAGCACTTCCAGCCTGAGCTGCAACGCTGGAGCACAGGGCCCTGAGAGCAGGCATCTGAACACTACCCAGTGCCGGGAGAAAGCCTGGTCACCAGGAGGGTGACTCGCAGGAGCAGATCACTATACAGGACCTAGCAAGCTATCAGGAGCTGGAAGTTCCGTGAAGTGCTGGTGGTTTCCAATACCACTGCCAGTCATCACTGAGGCCGCAAGGGGTCTTGCTCTGTAGCTTCATCTGCCTCACAACCCACAACCGTAACGCTGCAAGAAGCCCCAGAGCCTGCCAGCAAGGAGGACTGGGGCCAGTGCAGCCTTTCTTTAGAAGGACAAGACGGTTCAGAGTAAGGGCAACAAGACAGACTGCCTACACCAGAATCAGTCTGGTGAGGGGCAGACACCGTGCAGTCGCAGGTGTGCTGCCCAAGGGGGGAAAGTCGCCCCGACGGGACGGCTGCCGGAGCTCGTCCCGGGGCGGACCCCGCCGACATTCCTCACACACACAGCCCGGGCAAAGACCTCAGCGACCCTCCGCCCCACCTGGCACAACCTCCCGCGCTGCCCCCAGGACCGCGTCTTAACATCCGGACCTGCCTACAGGGCCCCAACGGCCCCAGACGGCACCCGGGACCGGGGGACACCCACCGCTCGCTCCGGGATGCCGCCCACCGCCCAGCCTCACCCGCCCAAAGCCTTCCAGACGCTCCCTCCCCGCCGCCGCCGCGGACGACGGGTGCCAAGGCGTGCCCTCCTCCCGCCGCGACACGGGGCCTCACCGAGCCCATCCTCCAGAGCCCACCGCCTCCTCCCGCTGCGCACCGCCCAGACATTCTGGCCCAGCCAGAAGGCCGCGGCCCCGAGCACCTCCGGGTGGCCCCGCCTCCCAGGAAAAGGCTCCTTCGGGCTCGGCCGCAGGAGCAGCACAGCTCCCCCGCCACGCTCGCAGCGGACCTCGCGTCACGTGGGGGTGCCGGTCCCGCAACCTGCCCCCCACCCCCCTCCCGGCCCGCTGCGTGCCGCCTCAGGCTGCGCAAGTCGGCAGCTGCCCAGCTACCCGTAACCCTCGTGCCTTCATCCTCTGCCAGCCGGAGAGAAAACATTTACTTCAGTTTTACAGCCTTTACAAAGCACCAGGCAACCCTCCCAGCTGCCCAGGGTTTCCCCCACAACTCACCTCTGCTGCTGCCAGTGCACTTCCTGGGTCCAGTGAAGGTGGTGGACAGCGCTGGGGTGGCGAGTGATGGGGGTGTGCCCCAGCTGCTGGACCGGCTCTGGTGTTGGCAGCTCCTGGGCCCAGGTCTAGTTTTCCTGGGAGGGTGGCCTCTTGGGGGGCTGGGAAGAGTCCTGGGAGCCGCTGGCCCTCCTCTTTGCTGCTCGTCTTGGTCTCCCAGGGGCACGGTCCCTGCCCTGGCTGGCACTGGAGGGACCTGCCACAGCCTGCCCCAGACCCGCCGCCGGCTCTTCACGCTCCCCGTGGATGGGAGAGGGGGCGTGGTGTGGGCTGGTGGGATGCCCAGCAAGAGCAGCGGCCGAGGTGCTGGGGCGCTCCTCTTCCCGAGCCCCTGCTGGGCTGCTGGAGGGGGCTGGTCCAGGGGCAGGAGAGCCGGCTCTGGAGGCAGCAGGATGGGGGGCAGAGGTGGGCCTGCCCTCCCGCGCCTCGGCTGCAGGGCCATCCTCCAGGCCCAGGAGACGTCGGGCCTCCCTGCGGCAGCGCCGCACGGCGACACTGATGAGCCGGCGCACGAACGACACTGCGCGCTCCTGCAGGCTGGGCTGCAGCAGCCGGACCAGCACGTCTTCATCCAGCCCGTATAAGCCCAGGACGGCCCGGATGAGGTCCTCCAACACATCTGCTGTGGAAGGCTGCCGTTGAAATGTGGCCCTCAGGTGTTGTTGTAGCCACGGCAGAAAGCGTTGGAGGAGGGCTGGGTGCTCATCGAAGAGAGATGCCCAGGTGTCTGGCTGCAGGCCACCCACTGTAGCCCTGGGCACCGTCTCCACCGCTGGCGGCTGGGCAGCTAGCGGGCGAGGGGGGCTGTCAGTCCCCGGATGTGCGGGCGCTCCTCCAGCTGCAGGTATGGCAGGCCATGTTGAGTCCTCTTGTGGTGGTCTGATGTGGACCTCTTCAAATTCATGGTCTGCCCGCACCGAGTGCAAGATGGATTGTACTCCCCTCTTGCAGAGGGGGCACTCAGGTTTGCTGTTAGCCCACCGCAGGATGCAGGCGTAGCAGAACTGGTGGAGGCATGGCATCACGAAGGCGGCGTTGTCAATGCTGTCCAGGCAGACTGGACAGCGGTGTTCCACCTCCGTGGCCATGCTGTTCTGGCTGCGGTGGGCTGGGAGGAGCTGCGGGTGGTGAACTGCTTCCTCCAAACGGCGCTGCAGCAGCTGGAAGCTGCGCTCGAAGATGCGCCGCGTGTGCCCTGGACACACCCTTCAGTATCTCTGGGATACTGCACTGGAAAACCGTCCTGGATAAGGCAGCAGCACCAAGCCTCGCTCAGCACTCCAGCCTCGCTGGCTGCTCAGCTGGAGTCTGCGCTTGAGGCCGTTGGGCACCCCTGTGTGCTGGGTTACAGGGCTGGGTGACGTCACGCTTGTCCGTTGGTGACCAGTAAACATGGCACTCAGGCAGCTTCCAGAAGCTGCCATGTCAGATGACTACTTTTTGGTGGTCTTCTGGCTTTCACAAACCTTGACGGACAATAAAACACAACAGAACAGAACTGTCCCTGGTGGAAGGAACTCCAACAATCTTCTAGTCCGACTGCCCGACCACTCCAGGGCTGACCAAAAGTTCAAGCCTGTTGTTAAGGGCATTGTCCAAATGCCTCTGAAACGGATGGGCACGGGGCATGGGCCATCCCTTGAGGAAGGCTGTTGCAGTGTTTGATCACCCTCTTGATACAGAAATTGATCCTGAGCTCAAGTCTGAACCTGCCTTGACACAGCTTTGAGCGCTCAGTCACATGCTCTGGCTTGGCCGGCCCTGTGTGGAGCCAAGAGTTGCACTTGATGATCCTTGTGCATCTCTTCCCACTCAGGATATTCTGTTATTCTGTGAATTTATACTTGTGCCTGGCACCCACCCACCCAAGGTGCAGAAGCCAATAGTTTGTCTTGTTAAATTTCATGCCCTTGATGACTGCCCCATGCTCCAGTGTATCTACAGCCCACTGCAAGGCCT
Organism: Gallinula chloropus; assembly: GCF_964237585.1. Classification (NCBI taxonomy): domain Eukaryota; kingdom Metazoa; phylum Chordata; class Aves; order Gruiformes; family Rallidae; genus Gallinula; species Gallinula chloropus. The sequence continues at coordinate 55,684,174 of NC_140089.1, forward strand.
GTTCTTGCTCAAGAGACTTAACAGCGGCTGCCGGTTTAGTAGCATCAGTAAACTTGCTAACGGTGCATCCAACCCCTGCCCCCGGATCACTGATAAAAGGATTGACTGGAACTGGCCCTAGAACTGAGCCCTGAGGAACAAGCCCGAAGCACTTGGCTCACTCTTGTGGGTTTTCTCCTGCCTTTCTCTCCTTCCATTATGCCAAATCTCATCCTTGATCAAACTCTAACTAAATTGGAATAATATTTAAAGCAATAAATAAATAGAACTAAAATAAATAACAATTTCCCACACATCTGCCTGTAACCAGTGTTTGAAATGAATCGTTGGCGGTCAGAGTTACAAAGGGGAAACTGCCATATGCTCTGCCCCTTTATGCTGCGTTTGTACGTTGTTACTGGCTCCTTAGTCATTAATCCAAGGCGATCATTGTTATTATTATTATTAATTTATTAAAGGGAAAATATCTTGCTTTTGTGAAGTCAACTTCCCATCTTTCTCAAGGGTAAAGGGATAAATTGAAGAGACTGGCTTGGAAGAATTTCCCTACTTCTGGACGTGGCTCCTCCAGGAACAGGCAGAACATCACAGAAGTTCAGGAGCTCAAAATCAGCCTTGATTTCTGTCAGAGTTTTGCGTGGCTGGGTCCTGGTGGAAAAGGGGGCGGGGGGCTGCAGAAAATGGCTGCTGCAAGAAGCAGCCAGAAGCTCTCTGCAGGCCCGAGAGAGTAAACATGGGCTAATTCAAGGCCAGAGTTGCTGCTGAACAAGGCCGAGCCAATCGTCCAATGTCACAGCGCCTCAGGGAATCACATTTAGGAGAATAAAAACGCAGGCAGGTGCATTTTCCCACCAAAGAGGGGAGTGAGAAGTTGTAAGGAGCTGTGCAGGCAGCAAGGCCGGGGAGGGCGGGAGAGGAGGCCTCGCCCTGCTGCTGGAGAGAATGATGCCCCTGCAGCCTGTGGAGAAAGCCATGGTGGAGCGGGTGTCCCCCCAGAGCCCATGGAAAAGGCTGAGACCCCACCTGCAGCCCCTGGAGAGGCTCCACGCTAGATGAAGCAGGTGGAGACATAGAGGAGATGCTGTGACCCACGTTAGAGCAAGCCCCTCCCTGTGCCACAATGCAGGGGAAGAAGGGAGTGAAATCATGACCAAAGTGAAGTCTGAAGTGATAGAGCGGCTTTGGTGGGCGTCTGGCCTCCAGCCAGGACCAAACCACCACAATTTATGACAAAGCATCTCAGGAATTACTTGCTGTCTCTAAGAGAGAGACTTGTATGCCATCAAATACATGACTTGGTTGTCCAGCATGGGTAAGTGTAACATGTTTTATAGTTCCTGCGCTATTTCTAGACCCACCCTCAGCAAAAGAAAGGGAAAGGAAAAAACGTCACAGCATTCACATCTTTCATTAGAAACTTTATTCCATCAGCCTCCAGGTACATGAAGTGAAATAAATGGTAGTGAAGGGCAGAAGGACCAACAGCAGTCATCTTTGGAAAACAGAAACATTTTCACAACAAAACACCTTTTTGTTACAGCGAAGAAAAAAAGCCAGGCACACTTGATAGCTTTTCTTTAAAGATGTATTACAGTTCAGTCACACCAAAGTGAAACCTTGTGGGCTAAAACTGGGAAGTTCTGTGCTTTAGCACTAGTACAAGCCTACCAAACCACACGATTTTCTGGGCAGCAATTAAGAAACATGCATCTTTCTGTCAAAATTTCTGTCCAAATGAGCTGTGTATTCTTCAGTCTGGACTTCAGAGCTTCAGTATAAGGATCATTAGTTGGATACCTACGTAAAGAAACAAATTCAATCATGGTCACGGTACTTGGAAAATCCAACAGATCTTAACTGACACCTTGGCCACTTTGGAGTTTGTTTTATTCTGTATTCCCTTCAATATGAACTCAGCTTTGCAGATTGTCTCAGCAGAAAGTATGAATGCACTGAAATCTTCTTTCCCCTAATCTGCATGCGCATCTCCAATTAAAATTTATGTGACTTCTCTGGGTACATCAAAATAAGGACAAACTTCATGTGTGACTGTGTTGTGATTAAAATCTTTGCTTAAAAGCCTTTAAGCGTTTTAAAAAGCCTTGAGGTTCATGGTGTTTCTCCATGACCACCATTAGTACACCTACATTATGGAAAACCTTAGGTTTCTACTTACTACCTCAATTAAAGTCAGCTACACACTTTGTGCATCGTTTTGCACTTCAGTAAACTGGTACTAAGTTGCTCCCTTTTCAGTGTGACATTTCTCACTCTTGTAATGTGACTGTTTAGCAGCAAAGCTTCTCTTGCCGTCCCTGTCCCTGGTGAAGGCCTTTCTCTTAGTAGACAGTACTTGCTGAAATTACTCGTCAGCTTACTCGTTAAATTCCCACCACAATATAGTATCTCTGTTTGGATTTAAATTCTCTAAAGAGCATACTGTGATCTACAGAAAGGGCTAGATGACAAGCATGAAGATTAAGTTGGGGGGGTGGTCTCTCAAATTGACAGATGAGTGTCCTTCAGTGGAAGCCTCCTGGGGCACAGAGGGGACAGTGGGATTGCCAACGCCAGTCCCACGGGCTTTTGTCCTGTGGCTGTCATTTGACAAAACTATGTGAGCCCTGCAGGTAATCTGTTCAGAGTGTCTACCAGCGATCCTTCGCTGAAATAAATTCAGGGAGGACTCGTGCTTCCCGCTGTATGCCGTACGATGCAACTGCCTACCCCTTTTACCTGGGCACAGAGCAAATGTTGGGACACGCTGCTCCCAAGAAGCTGGAGAGCTACTGCCAGAAGAGGGTGGAGGAGCCTGCTGGGGCTCCGTTACAAGCATGTTTTCCGGCACCATCACCAGCAGCAGCAGCTAGAAACAGTCCTGCCGCACCTGATGCAGGGTTCTAGAGGTAACTTGGCACTGACACAGAATGTCCGGTCTGGATCAACCATTTTATTTCCAGCTGAGATGTTTGGGGAACAATTCTGCTCCAATGCATCGCTACCTTGGCAGATTTCACAGTTCCCAACAGGCTGTTCTGGAGGGAGAGAAAGGAGCCTGTTGGAAAGGTGCTCTCCATGCAGAGCCAACAGAATAAGCTAAACTTTAAGGAGGGACTGGTTTGGACTTTCCTTCTGCTTCCTCGTTACTAGCCTTGACAACACCACCTTGATGTTTTTTCCCAATGAAGTAGGTTAAAGTGTTATGTATTAGGTAACCACCTCTGACAGACATGGTGACGACACGAATTCTGCCTTCAATCCTCTCCCTCTGCCCAGAGGTTCCTTCAGCCGGACAAAATAAAGGCCAGTTGGCCAAAATGCCAAAGAAACGCACACACGGTAGAATATTTTTGCAATTACAACTAGATGGCTAGAACACAGACACACAGCATAGAAATGGAGACAGGAGTTAATAAAGAATGGGGGGTACATGTGTCACATTATCAGCGATGCAAAAGACCAGCTTAAGCACGTGTTTCTCTACGTCAGCTATAAAAAAGAAAAGGTGCCTTTTTAGCAAGTATGCACAGAGATTGCTCAGTTATTTCTAAGAAAAAAAATACACAGAACACTTTACTATTTTTATCCTCTATTACAGACATTATTACTACCTGTTTATAAAATGTAAACCTTTCCTCGCAGTTAAGATTTACAGCAGTCATCACCTTTGTCCACTCCTTACATAATCAGTCCCTGGTGACAAAAATAAACTGATGTAGCACACACCTTTTCTGAAGTAATTACTGATATGTGATGGAGCATTAGTTGTGTAGTGGCAGAAGTAGTGGTCAGAACTGCAACGTATGGAGCTGAATGGCAGCAAAAGACTTGTTGAAGGCTGGTGCTGGGTCTGGAATACCAGGAGTTTCTCGAGGCATCCATCGTAGCATACTGAGGTACGCAATGCTTTTAACTCCCAAACTATGCAAGCAAGGTATGCCCACCACCAGTAATGGACAAGAAAAACCTGGTCATGGATTCCCCAAGCTTCCTTATCACCATCAGATCATGTCTTGAGATCAGAATGGAAGGTAAAATTTGGCCAAGCGCCTTTTCTTCTACAGAACTAGTGAATCAAATCACCTGTATAAAGTGGTATTTGGTAAACTGCACTGTCCTGGGAGGACACGAAGTCTATATTTAAAGTGTCTGAAATGGGATGTTATAAAAACTGATCTGCAAGCTAGTATTTTTAAGCCAGTATATTACAGTATAAATGTGCTGCATACCTGCGTCTATAAAATTAACTGCCATGAAAAAAGAACAACCAGGATCCCCAGAGTGTGGCATTTGTCCATCTGTCACTTGTAGACACAATACAAACCTCACATTGAGATTCTGTTTCAGGTACAGCAGCTGTCTGCTGGACAGATTTGGAACCAAATCTGATGGGAAGGAAACTAGAGGAAGGAGCACAGTCCTGCCACTTTGCCCCGGGAGAGTCCCACTGTGCTACACATCAGCTTTTGGGGTCATTCACTGCCGACCTCTTTCGGTGAGGATGTGGGGCTGTCTCGAACTGGTAGCAAGTCATAATGACATGGAATGTGGCTGTTTTTTGGCAGATCATACGGATCCTGGCTGAAACGTCCGGTGCTGCTGAGTGCTCCCTGGACAACACTCAACGTAGGTTCTGTGATAAAAGAGAGAAGATGCATTCAACACTAGAAGCAGCAAACAGAAACAAACGCGGGGTTACACTTCAGTTTGCATTACAAAAGATCCTCTCTTCTCTGCTTCAGTATTCCTTGTCACAAGGCAGGTGTGGGAACAAAGAGGGATATTATGGTGCTTTGGCTTTACACTAAGTTACACCTGTGGGTTTGCAGCAGGGCCCTGCCACAAGTACATTTCCTGACAGAAGCAAGTGTGCTTTGTCTGTGCATAAACAAAACCAACCAAACAAACCCCCCCAACAATAAACACAAAATTAAAAAACCCACCCACCAAACTAATTTTGGGATTTTAATTAGTTTCATAACGAATTTTTAATTAGTTTTTATAAAAATCCTTAGAAATGTGGGGAGAACTGGTGGGTTTTGGAGGAATGTCTAACTGGGGACAGAAAAGGCAAATGGTATCCTATGACAGAAGACATAGACTTTATTCCAGCCTAGAGAGCATTGGGATAAGGAGGATTCTACCAGACCCCCAAGTTTTCTGGAACTACACCAGCCACAGTAGCGCAGGAACTCGATAGGGCCCATGTCAGTGAAATACAGCCTCTGGGAGGGAAGATGCTGGTTTTCATGTCAAGAAGAGGAAAGATTCTTTCTATCCCTCCCATAAACTTACTCCAGCTGTGTTCAGTACTTAACTGCTGCTGTGGGTCTGCATGGCCAAACCAGCTCAAGGACCGATCCGCCGCTGACCAAGGCCGAGCCCATCAGCACCGGTCACAGCCCCTCTGTGGTCACATTTTTAAGAGGAAAAAACCCACCAGTGGAAGCTTTTGCCACCAGAGGAGGGAGTGAGAAAATGGAAGAAACTTTGCAGACACCAAGGTCAGTGAAGAAGGGGAGGAGGAGGCGCTCCGGGCACCACAGGAGAGATTCCCCTGCAGCCTGTGAAGAGCATGGGGAACAGGTTGTCCCCTTGCCACCCACTGAAGATGATGGGGAGCAGAGATGCTTCCTGCAGCCCGTGGAGAGGCCCCCAGGCTGGAGTGGGGAGACACACGTTGAAGATGTAGTGACCTGTGTTGGAGCAAGCTCCTGGCAGGACCTGCAGCCTATGCAGAGACAGGCCCCAGGCCACAGCATGTTTTCTGGGGGGACTTGTGACTCTGTGGGGGACCAGGATGGAGCAGTGTGGGCCTGAGAGACTCAGAGACATTCTATGATTTTATGACTGTACTCCATAGCAGTGACCCACACTGGGACAGCTGGTGAAGAGATGGAGCCCCGTGGGAAAAGACTGATGTTGAAGAAGTTTGTGGAGGACCCCATGCTGGAGGAGGGGAAGAGTGTAAGGAATGCCCACCCCCCCCTTTCCCGCTAAGAAGGAAGATTACTTATGAGGAACTGATGGAAACCCCCATTCCGCCACCCCCCTGTGACACCTCAGCGAGGAGGAAGGGAGAGAAATAATGAATAAAGTTGAGTCTTTGAAGAAGGGAGAGGCAGGGACAGGCCTTTTAGGATTTGGTTGCACTTCTCATTATTCTACCCTGGTTTCTGTGCATGTGAGTGTGGTAAGATGGGTTTTTTCAATTCCCTGTTGAGTCTGTTCTGCCTGTGACGCTGATTGCGGAATGATCTCTCCCTGTCCTTATCTCCACTCCTAAGCCTCTCAAGAGGTATTTTCTCCCCCAGCTGAAAAGGGGAGTGAGAAGAGTGTCTTTGCTAGGAACCCGGCCTCCAGTCAAGGTGCAACCACCACAACAGCCTAAAATAGAGTGCGATCAAATGCTTAGCTTACGCTGTTGTTTAAAGACAGGCCTTCAAACCAGGGAAATTGAGCGCTCTCTCTAGGTTAGAGATCAGAGCTGAAGGTATTTAAAGCTCTGTCCTTGTGAACTCTACCACTTCCCTGGAAAAGACGTTGTGAGATGGGTGGAGCAGAAACCAGAACCTGAACGTATCGCTTTTTTAGCTGATTTTTAATGTGTTTTGATTAACCTGGCTCAAAGGAAAAAGTCCTGTGCTCTTTGTTCTTAACCTTCAACATCGAGAAGTACATTTTGCACTTACCAACTTCATAAACGTTCCTATTGGCTGAAGCAGAGCCAGCGATCTCAGCATACGGGGAGTCCCCGCGTGCCGGGGACTTCATTTCCACATAGCCGCATTCTGAACTTCTGGGGACAAGAGCTGGTGGGTCTTTTATAGTAGCGTAGGGGTTCTCAGAACTACTTAACGAGCAATTACTTAAATTATATTCGGAGTTCTTCACTAGATCTGCAACAAGAAAAACACGTGTTTCTCTCAAGCATGCTAGTAGTATGGACATCAATGCTACACAGGGTGTTGAGTTCTAACAAGTCGCTCCCCAACAAATATTTAAATGGAAACCAGTCATAGCACTTCCAAATGGTTAGACAGTCCTTAATGAATCCACTTCTACTGCTATTCTTGTTTATGGCCCTTGGTCTTGTCATCAGCAAATTCCTGTTGCAGTCTGAGAACTGTCAATTCTGGTTAGAATAGTAGCTGGCATTCAATACAGATAATCCCAGAGTGGTTGGGGTTGGAAGGGACCTCAAAGCACATCTAGTTCCAGCGCCCTGTCGTGGACAGGGACACCCTCCACTAGACCAGGTTGCCCAAAGCCCCATCCAGCCTGGCCCTGAACAATGCCAGGGAGGGGGCAGCCACCGCTTCTCTGGGCAGCCTGTGACGGGGCCTCACCACCCCAACAGAGAAGAATTCCATCCTAACACCTGATCTAAATCTAACCTCTTTCAGGTTAAGGCCATTACATTTTGTCCTTTCACTATATGCCCTTGTAAACAGCCCCTCTCCAGATTTCTGGTAGCCCGCTCCCGGTTAGGTAGTGAAAGGCTGCTACAGAATCTCCCCAGAGCCTTCTCTTCCCCAGGTGGAACAAGCACAACTCTCTCAGCCTGTCTTTGTAGGAGAGGTGCTCCAGCCCTGCAGTGACCTTTGTAGCCCTCCCCTGGCCTCACTTCAGCTGCTCAGTGTCTTTTACTGGGGAGCTCAGAGCTGGACACTGCACTTCACGTGCTTTCACTTTCTGTGCCTTGGGCACTGTGGCTTGAGCACTTGCCAGAAAAGACTGAGGCAAAAAGTCATGAAGTACCTCAGCCTTCTCCAGATCCTGGGTAACTGCATCTCCTGTTTCCTTCTGGAGACAAGCCCAATTTTTCCTCTCACCCTCATTTTGTCACTGATGGAGCTATAGAAGCTTTTGATGTTGCCCTTGATGTCTCAGGGCAGATTTAGTTCTGTCAGCACTTTAGCTTTCTTAACCTGGTCCCTGGCTGTTGGAACAGTTTCTCGTTATTCCCCCTAGACTACCTGCCCATGCTTCTACCCTCTGTAGGCTTCCTTTCTCTGTCTGAGTTTGCCCAGGAGCGCCTTGTTCATCCAGGCAGGCCTCCTGGCACATTTGTTGGGCTGCATCTCTCCAGAGCTTGAAGGAGGCAGTCCTTGAATACTAACCATCTGTCTTGGGCCCCTGGTCCTTCCAGGGCTTCGTTCCATGGTACTCTACTGAGCAGGTCCCTGAAGAGGCCGAAGTATGTTCTGCTGCAGTCCAGGGTAGTGAGCTTGCTGTGCACCCTCCTTACTTCCCTGAGGATCTAGAACTCCAACATTTCATGGTCACTGCAACCAAGATTGCATCATGGTACTCTGTTACAAGCATTACAGCAGTCTAAAGGAACTTTCTCTAGACAGTCTCTCTCTAAACAAAATACACAGTTTCCAAGAACAAAATTAGGTTATTTGAGAAGACCTAAACCAACTAAATTTATTCCTACTCCATCTTTATTTACTAGGTCTCATGTCAGCTGTCCTGCTGTTTTTGCCAAGCCTGACACCCAGGTCACAAGCCTAGAGCTACCCAAGCAATCCCATTGCACCTTCTAGAAACCAGGCATAACATCAGCATTCCTCCAGTCTTCCAGAATCTCCCCATGCAGTGGGGTAGCCACAGCTGGGATCTCTCAGAAGTCCCAAGTGCTGGTACATCTGCTCTAAGAAAATGTAAAGCTGAACTCTGAGCGTTAAACTGTTTTCTTAAAAACCCCGCGTCTCAGCCGGAGCTGTTGTTAGACCAAGGCTGGGGATGGGCAGGGAAAAATCCTGCTGCAGACTGCTTCTGATGCTGCACCTGATCCCCAGAACCTGACAGTGAGAAGGACTAGAAATGAAGGTAATTAAATCATCTAAAGAATAATGGCACTCAGAGTCCCTTCTAAGGCTTTCACTGGGCAGAGACATGAGGAGTGTGATCCAGCCTTTTTGGGATGCTTGAGATTGGGAAAGGATGAAGCGACAACAGGATACAGAAATTCTCACCCCTTCTCAGGAATTTTCTTTTGAGGGACAATGTGCTGTGTTTCAGCAGACAGGAGGCTTAGCTGGGAAGATGCTGCTACAATTTACATCTGCAGCAGCCCAGATGATGAGAAACTACTTCAAAAAGCATTGATTCTGTGTGGTGGGGATTAAAGAAAAGGATTCACCCAACCCCACACCTATTTAATCAAAGTAATTTTGCCAAAGCAGATCCTTATTTACAACACCCATTGATTTATGAAAGTAGTTAGTATGAAAATAGTTGTATGACAATATGATGAGAGTTTTGCATATCATGTCTGCACTGGGCATCAGGTGGATTCACCGCTCCTCACAAGGAGTCACTTTTTTGTCTCCTTGAAGAAAGGTCGAACCCATAACCCTGAACCTCACGCACAGCCAGACCACCTTGGCATTACCCTGAGCGGAGAACCAGGAAAAATTCCCTGCTTCCCTCTCTATCCCAAACACAGTGAATCCCATTCACCCTCTCCTCCTCCTCCTTCTTCCTTCTTACCAAGCTCCTTGAGGTAGCCACCATGTTTCCAGTCTGCAGGCAATGTTCCCGCGTAGTCCATGACAGTTCCTCGTTTTCCAGGTTCCACGTTTTTAAGGTTCACAAACAGCTGATTGGTTTTGGCCTAATTCAAAGGAAGACAGATAACAGAAACTGAAACTGATGGGAAGTTATAGGATTTCCAGGTGCTAATCAGGCAAAGTGGTTTGGGTTTGCGTGGCCAGGTTTTGGTAGCGGTGGGGGGCCAGGAGTGGCTTCTGCAAGAAGCTCCTAGAAGCTTCCCCTACATCCAACAGAGTAAATACCCAACGGCTCAAGGATGGACCCACCGCTGGCCGGCGATGAGCCCATCAGCGATGGTGGCAGCACCTCTGTGATAGGATGTTTCAGAAGGAAAAAACCCCACAGATAGACACTTCTTGCTGCCAGAGAAGGGAGTGAGAAGATGAAGAAACTCTGCAGACACCAAGGCCAGGGAAGAAGGAGGGGGAGGAAGCGCTCCAGGCACCAGAGGGGAGATTCCCGAGCAGCCCATGGAGAAGACCATGGTGAAGCAGGCAGTCCTGCTGCAGCCCAGGAGGAAGATGATGCCGAGTAGAGATCCCAGCTGCAGCTCCATGCTGGAGCGGGTGGACACACCTGAAGGAGGCAGTGACCCCATGGGAAACCTGCATTAGAGCAAGCTCCTGGCAGGACCTGCAGCCCGTGGACAGAGGAGGCCATGCCACAGCAGGTTTCCCTGGGGCAGCCTGTGGCTCTGTGGGGAAGCAGGCTGGAGCAGTCTTCTCCTGGAGGTCTGAGCCCCACGGAAGCCACGCCGGGGCAGTTGGTGAAGAGCTGTAGCCCCCATGGTAAGGATTCATGTTGGAGAAGTTCATGGAGGATTGTCTGATGTGGGAAAGACCCCACACTGGAGCAGGGGAAGCATGTGAGGAGTCCTCTGCCCGAACAGGAAGGAGCAGCAAAGACAACGTGTGATTAACTGGCCACAGTCCCTATTCTGCCCCCTCCTGTGCCGCTCGGGGGCAGGTGGCAGAGAATTTGTGAATGAAGTTGAGGCCAGGAAGAAGGGAGAGGTGAGGGGAGGTGTTTGAACATTTGGTTTTATACTTCATTATCCCAGTCTCTTTTGATTTGGTAAGAAATTAGATGCATTTTATTCCGCATTGCGGCTGTTTTGCCCATGATGTTATCTGCAGAATGATCTCTCCCTGCTCTTATCTCAACTCATAAGCTTTTGGTTATATCTTCTCTCCCCTGTCCAGCTGTGGAGGGGAGTTATAGAGCGGCTTTGCTGGGCACCTGGCCTCCAGCCAGGGTCAACCCACCACAAAAAGAAACCAAACCTGAAACATGATGGAACCAAATGAAATAAACTAGAAGCTAATTGACAGAGGAGCACTGAGATTTTGATGCTCTACCTTTGCCAGGGTCAGTCTGTCCATGTTGTTGACATGAGGTGGGGTAGCGCACTGAGTCAGAGTATGATAACTGGGGTTAGAGAAATAGTGACTGTTGGAATTTCCACCGGTACTGTGAGGGATGGCTTCTGAAAAGAAAAGAAAATCAACAACTATCAATAACATGGCATTTCTTTCTGAGGAGATGTTTTTTACAGCTCTGCACTCATTCCAAAACCTAATGGAGAGTTTCTGGAAAATATCTACCTAGGAAATTGCCATTCATTTGACGGATTTAGGGACACAGAGCAGGAACTGACAGGTCACTTGAAGCAAGAGCATGTTACTTGCTAACTTACTTCTCTCCTGAGGTTCCTTGCTCTCTTTTGCCTCTGCAGTCACTGTCCCAATTACAGAGAATTTTAACCACCAAGTTCATAGCAACACTCTCTAGTGCCTCAAGAGCACCCCCACCTTTGCTGACAGCTCTTTCTTGGCTCTGAAAACTCTTTCTGCCACCTTCTTCACCTGCTGCCTGCCTTAACAGCTGCGTGCAGAAGACAGCAGTGCCTGAAGTTTCACGTACCCGTTGAGTCACTCCCGGGTTTGCTCTTTGCCTTCACTTGTTTCAGACTCGAGCCTCTCTGCTCCCTGCCTCTCCAGGAGATCTTGCCACAGCTCCTGTGAAATCCTGACTGGCCACAGCTACAGGAGCCGCCTTGTGCAGTCCAGCTGTTGGCACGGAACTAAATTCTCAGTAGAAACTGTATTTTGCCCGTTTCCAATCCTGTTTTTAAGTAGCCACAGAGGAATAGAAAAGTCCATGCTTCCTCTGAACTGGGCTGAACTGTCTCTGACAGCTGAAAGGTAAGCACGTACATCTGCCATCACACCCCACTGGTCCCCTGTGCCAGTTCACCGGCACGGCTACCAGGGTGGTCTCTCCCCCCCGTGAAAGGCAACTGACAGCAGTGTCTCAGGCTGCCTCTTCCCACAGGTGGAAGCCCTCCCCTGCCTCTCCTTCCAGGAAGCCTCCCATGGCAGAACTGTAGACATCCTTTTCAAAACCACGTATGCTCCTGCTCACAGCAACCCTTGCTCATCCCAAAAGGTGAAATGGGCACTGTTAGGGGCATGTGAGAACCCTTCAGAGCTCAGCTAAAAAAGCGCAAAGTGAAGAGATGGAGAAAAACCCCCACCTTCTAAATGTCACTTACCTGGAATGGTGTAATCTGCATTGATGGCCCTCAGAGCAGGGGTGTAGGTCACTGCAGGCATATTGTTGAATGATGTTTGAAACCGATGTGAAGACATTCCTGGCCTTAAGGAGAAACATTCATGTTCTTCCTAGAAAAAGGTGTTTTCATGGACTTGAGAAAGTAACAACATTTTCTAAGCAAAAGCACAAAGCAGGTCAAGCACTCGCTCCATCAGCAATTCTGCCTTTTTGGAGAGGACAGCGCTGTAAAGGCTGTCCTGTCCTGTTCCAGACTCCCCAGGGAAGTGGTCACAGCACCCAGCTTGACTGAGTTCAAGAAGCAGCTGGACGATGCGCTCGGTCCCATGCTCTGACTTGGCTGGTCCTGTGTGGAGCCAGGAGTTGGACCCTATGATCGTTCTGGGTCCCTGCCAACTCAGAACATTCTAGGAAGGACTCTGTATTTCACACAACTACACTGATTGCTTTGCTCCAGTGAACTCTTACTGAGGCATGGAATACTTACAAAATCCACAGAATATACATCACTTAACAGGATGGACTATTTAAACCTACGAGCTTTATCAGACTAATTTAGTGAGTGATACAGAGATGGAATGTAATAGGCTAATCCAAATTTCCTATCAAACAATTAAGAGAATTTGATTGCATGGAGGCTTTACCTTGATCACATCTGGCCCCCTTCCAGCCTGGGCTGCAGTAACATGTTCCCGGGATGTGGTCACACGTTGAGTTGTTCAGACAGTCACAAATCTGCCGGCATCCATACCCGTATGTACCCTGAGGGAATTCTGCACCAAGTGTGAGAGAAAAAAGGAACTCGAATCAGTCAGAGCTTCTTAACTGTGTTGGGATTACAGATCTGCAGCACCACGGACGCTACCATTCGTTCCTAGCCCCAAGCTCTGTCTGTCCACGGCCAGCAGATGGCCAGCAGATGGCAATGTGTCACCAGTGGCAGACCCCTAGGACTTGGGCTACTCCATTCTGAGCAAATAGCCACAGGTTGGGTCTTTTCTAACTAAGGACTTCTTTTACTCTAGATATGCATATGATCAGGACTGTACCTTTATCAAGTGAACTCTTGCTGCTGTGGTTGCATTGATGAATATAGCATGTCTAAAAAACAAGTAATTATCTATAAAGCTGGAGATTTCTCACAACAAGTTCAACATGTCATGAGAAAGAATTTCACTGACTGCTTTGAAAATGTCACAGTGAATGAATCTGATACTATGTACTGCCATTAGAACGGTGAAGTGGGTCCAAAATGTTAATTACTGCTCAGAGACAGGCAAGGATAGTTTTCTTCATGATAAAATATCTCTGAATGCAGAGGGTACTCTAAGAACAGCCCCTTTCTCCTGATTAGGGGTCACATCCTGAAGTTTTTATTTGTTTCTTTACCAAAAAGAGATGGGTAATTTTAAAATGCTTTTGTGGAAAGGTATTGCATGTGTGTTTCAAGGAGAGAAGAAACAGGTCAGATATAGAAGCCTTAGCTTTAATTCTGTGTAAGTTTAAAAAGACTGTTAACTGTTTGTTGCTGTGCACTGATTTGGTTGTCCAGAGACCTGTCTGAGAGCAATAAAAATTCCTGAATCCTTTAAACGCATAAGGACTCATCTATGTGTGGGCTGCATTTTTGCAAAGTGGTGGTTTTGCCCAAATTTCACTTCATTAAGAAATATACTACATTGTAGTGACAAAAAAAAAAGTACTAAGTTTGGTTTTTCTTGTTTTCGCTTCAGTTGTGCCTTTTGATTCTTTTTGTTATTGTTTTTGTTTGAAAATAGTGGTCAGCTATGAGGGAATGTAAACCCCATACAGATGAAAGGTTAAAAGTTTTAAGAAGGTTACTGGTTCCAGAAGAAATTAATGGAATCATTATCTTCCATGTGAACAAAAGGCCTGTACACAAAGCAAAGAAACTTGCTCTGTTACAGCCCATGAGCACAGTCTAAATAGATGTTTCCATTCATATTGCTGGCACCATTTTCTTGTTATTGATTTGTGAGTAAGTCTCTCCTCCTCCTAAATCCCTATTCTTCTACTCTCCAAAATACCTACTTATTTTACCATAAAACCAGACACCTTTCTTGCTACTGGCTTCCACAGGAATCGGCTCAAGATTTATCTTGCTATGATACTTAGTTGTGCATGCCAATCACTTCACAGAATTTAGACAGCAGAGGGTTTTTTTCCAAAGTCACCAGCTGCTACATTGCACTGGTACAGAGCTAGTTAACCTGGACTAGCCAAGCCATAAATGAGTTACCATAAGTGACGTGAAACCAATGCGGGATGGTATTCGGAAATGCACCTCCCTGGAAATCAGCACAGTCTCTTTGGAATGTTGACGTATCAGGCTCTGGTGTGGCTTCTTTTATTCACAGAAATGGGTTGACTGAAACTTTGGAATACAGTGTTTCGGACCGTGTGGATTTTGGTACTTCATGGAATTGGATCTATATCTCGTGAGAATTCTGCCTCAGGTATTTCTCTCCTATTATCAGTATTTTCATAGACCTGACAAGGCATCTGGAGAATGCTGAATTATTTAATAAAAGAACTCCTATGAAACATAATGAAATTAGGGCCTAGCACTCTGAGTCAGTAACAAAGTCTTCACTGGGTTAGCATACCAAGGCAATACTCCCCAAGTGAGGTAGAATGGCAGTAAAAACGGGTATCTGCGTTGTGCTTTTATGTGGCAAGGTTCTGGTGGCGAAGGGGGGAAGCAGGGGTGGCTTCTGCAAGAAGCAGCCAGAAGCTCTCTGCAGATCCTCTACAACTCTTCTTGGGCAGTGAAAGACTGAAAATCGGTCTCTTCTCTCATATGCTCCATCCCACGTCTTAGAAAAGCCAGAGTGCAATTATGTTGCTGATAGTGCTGATAAACTGAAGAAGAAAACTTTCGGATTTCTTCCTCCTATACCACACAGTCCTCATTTCTGACTTGGACAGTGGGTTTTTTACTAAATACTAGATAATGTAAATAGCCAAACCCGGATTGATTGTTGTTAAAAGAAAGGGGAACATTCCATACTTACGTTGAGAGCAGTCACTACCAATCCAGCCAGGGTAACACTGACAGGATTTATCAATAGGATTGCACGTTCCGTTACTGATGCACGTGCATATTCCAATGCAGTTCTTGCCAAATCTGCCACTGGGACATACTGGAACAAAACACAATTAGAACTCCTTAGTAATCAGAATGGGATTACCTTTTCTTTATTTCAAGAGGAATCTTGATACTAGGATCAAGACAGGTACCGCTTAGTATAATGTTCAGTAAGGCATTAGAAATTCTGGGAAGCCCTTTATACATGCTCATTATGCAAATAATACAAATAACAATACAGTGGGTTTCATACTGTAGGATCAAATGTTCAAACAATTTAAACCTGCTTAAGATTCCTAATTTATACGCTGCAAGCACTACAACAGCAACTGCTGTTGGTTTTATGGCTTCCAAGCGACGGAAGGAAAATTGCTGAAGTGCCTGGTCTCTCTGTCCCAGAGAGTCTTTACTACAACTTGTACCTTCGTTACAGAGGGCTCTTGTAAACCCAGGTAAGCAGTCACATAAGCCAGTAATATGGTGGCAGGGACCACTGCTGTGTACACACCGGGGGCATGTCTGGCTGCAGTGGTGTCCATAAATCCCAGGGGAACAGACTGGAATCAGAAAGAACAAACCGTCATTCCTTCCTACACTTTCTATACAGCCGTGAACTACTCTTCAGAGCAATTCCTGACTCTGAATTAGCGCTGCTTTCTAAATACACAAGGCTTGCAATGGCATCCTCATTATTCGTGCAGTTCAAGGCTTTACACTCACAAATGGAGATTTGCTCGTCTTCCTCTAAGGTTCACTATATCCCAGCTCTTAATGACTTAACTGACATTCTGTTACTTGTCAGGCCATGCTGACTTGGGTTGCAGGTGAAATGCATCTCTAGTTTTTATGTTATACACATTTGGCTATACATAGTATGTCCTCTCCAACAAAAACAACTCCTAAGGCATATTTGAAGAAAAGTAATTTAAAAAGATAGACTGGATAGTTTTATCTGTAGAGGAGTATGGTCATCTTAGACCTTGACTTCTTACCTGTTTCCTAACTTGGAAAACAAATAGCCATTACTTCACTGAGAAAAACTTACCAATGTTTTCCAGTGATCCTTTAAGTACTCATGACATGATACAGCCAGCTACACATCACCTAACTTTTAGAGAACCTGAGACCAGAAATAGGAATTCACTTAATTCTTACGCGAAAGGCTGCTCTAATCCCTTCCGGTATTTTTTTCCTGATAAATTAGATTATGAGGTAGCTAAGCTACTCTAACATACTTTGTCGCACTTAGTTACTTCCTCTATTGTGACAAACCCTTTGCCTGCTACTTTACTCATTATGCATATACATATGTTCCACACCACCTTTCTTAATCCTACCTTCTAATGCTCTCTCTGCAATGTAACTTTATAGAGCAGCGATTTGAGGCCCTGTTATGAAAGTATTGCTCAGGAGTATTGCTCTGACGTGTGAAGTGTGGGAGGAGGATATTTCCAGACACTGAGCAGAAAGCAAACTATGCTCTTTATGTCATGTGTGTCTAGACATCACCAACGTGTTGAAACTAGTCCGTTACACACGCTGTTGTGATGACATCATCCCGGGACAGATATTCCATTTTTTCTAGAATCAAGCACAAAGTCTCTTTCCAGCAAAATCTTTTTCTTTTCCAAAGATGAAGATTGCACTGAAGCCAAAAGCAGTGTCTCCTTTCCAATACCTGAGGTCACGCAGTCAAGGTCTGTGCTACGCCTGAAGTCGTCATCTCCACCCAGGATAGTTCTATCACACCGGCCAGCTCATTTTTAGAACCTGTTACAAAAAGATGCTACACTTTTACTACGGACTTTCAAATCATAGAATCTACCTACTTTAACCTGGCTTCATTCGTTACCATACTTTTGGTCTCTGGAGATTTGTCTGCCCTAGTGTCTCACAAACTAGTCATCAATGGCACAATGACAATACTACTATTTTCTCATCATTCACTCCAATTACTTTTATTATTTTTGCAGCCTTGCCATTTCCCAGCGGTATCTGAGTGACTGAGGGGAGGTCACACTGCGGCTTTTGGGACGACAATAAGGCCAAGAACACTCTGGGCTCAGTTAGGTGAGTGCTGGCTGTGGCAGCCTCTCTCTCTTTCTGTGAGGACTCCTGTGGAGAGAGTCCACAGAGACTACTGACCCTTGAATACAAACAGGAAAGCTGAAGCTTGCAACGCTACAGTATCGCACGGAGACACAAAACTCCAGAACCCTCTGAGAGGGGCAAACTTAGAGCGTCAACTCCATCTTACAGAAGCTGGAAGAGTTTTCCCAACACTTACATAGACATTTAGGTGAGAACTCAAATCCCTTCCTGGAGATAAAAGGTTTGTGATAGCATGCCTTTCTGCAGAGTTTCATCATGTTTTCAAATTACCTTGCTCTTCATAGACAACAGCGTCAAACACAAATTCTAATGGATAACCAAATACAAATACTTCCTAAAACCACAAGGAAAATGCCAGAGAAACCTTGCAGAAAAGTGCAACAATTTTCATGCAGAACAAAATATGTGCAGAGACACTTGAGTTCTCAAGTTTGAAAAACCTAAGTGGAAGCACAGCTTCTGCACAACTGATCCTCTTTTTGGCTGCCAGAGCCAAGCTTTCTGGGTTCCTGCACGCAAGGCTTTACGTACCAGAGCTGCCAGCACAGCCCTGCATATTTACAGCTCTTCACCACTTCCTGAGGAATGGTTCTGTGAAGGCGCGCAAGGTTTCAGATTGACCCGTCTACTCTCCTACTCCCAGTTTGCCTGTGGATCCCACACTCAACAACATTTCCATACCTGTGAATCACGGATGGAACAAAACAGCCACAGAACTGGCCCCTGTCTCCTTCCAGCCCCACACAGTCCTCCTATAGAGCAGAGAGTTTAGTTAAAAACTGGAGCTTCTAAGAATTTCCTAGAAAACCAAACTCTATCACTGGAAAAGATGGAGCCAGTTTTTCAGAGAAAGAGTTCATGTTTTGACTACAAAATGTAATAAAAAACAGTTATGGAATAAAACAAATCAGGTTTGACTTTTACCATTTTAAAAAACTTTGAAATTAGGTATTTTGATTGCTCTCCCCAAGCACAAATTCCAATGTGCAGCAGAACTGATGCAGCAGACCTGATGCAGCAATGTCATGTCAGTGCAATGAATTCTAACTTTGCAGTTCTCAATGTCAGCGTGACGGCATCAGAGCCCTAAAAGGAAGGCAAAGACCTGTCTGTCACTGCACTCTTCGGAGTGCCTTCTCACAGCTGACTAAGAATGAAGGCAACTTCTCCGTTCATATTGTACCAGAGATAGAAGATAATTTAACTAAAATTATGTTGTTTGATGTTAAGTATCTATTTCTGGCACATTCTTTCCTCTCATAGTTTTTTCTGCTTTAACAGAAGCACTCTGGAGAGCATTTGATGCCAACGGGGAAAAATTTGGGTCTGTGTTTTTCAACAAATTCTAAAGGAGCTGGAGAAAAGTCTGAGGCTCGACTTTAAAGCATGAAAGCAGGAAGAGTTTTTCATCTGTGCATCTTAACTGTGTGTTTTCTGCACTTCAGTGTGTTGCACTGCAGAGTTCTTCCCAAAGATTTGTCGTCATGTGTCACCAATCTTCAACCCAGTTGTGTATGGGCTACCAGGAGCAGTCCTCCTTGGAGACTTATCCCCCCGACAAAATTCAGTGCAAAATCTGGTGAAATTATGAAACTACCTGGCAAGGGAATTCACATTTTTCTCCTCTCCAGCCTGGAGCACAGGTACAGGTTCCATCCAGAGCTTTCCAAGCCCCTCCGTTAAGGCACTGGCAAGTTAAGTTACAGCCAAGCCCCCAGGTACTTCTGGGACAATTTATTGAGCAATCTACACCATGCCAACCTGCCAAAAAGAAGAATTTCAAGTGACAAATTAATCCAAGTTTTCCCCCATTCCTCTCTGAGGACGTGTTTCACTCTGCCTATCAGGCAGCATCTTTCGGAGATGTGCAATCCCAGGGTACCACTAGCTACAAGCTAGTAGCAGCAGTTTCAGACGAGGACTCGTCCACGTTGGAACAAGGGTGGTGAAGGGCACCTCCTGACATCTCTGCACAGCACACATTTGCAGATGGGTGCCACCGTGCAATAGCAATTCAGGGCAGATTGGCAAGGAAAACACAGACACCTTGAAATTACACTACCAACCACCAGAGGATACTGAAGGTTTAAGGCATGGGTTGAAAAAGCAAGGACTGTATTCCCTACATTCAAGCTGCTGCTTTCATCACTCTTCCGCCAGTACTGAACAGATGGAGTTCTGCAATACAGTTTAGAAACTAAAATCCTAGACACAAAACAGAAGGAAACATAGCAGCAGTGCCTAAGTTGCATTTCTCCAAGGATACATGGAAGACCTTCTAGATCATTGCTGTACTTCCCTCCAGATGCAAAAAAGACTGTAATGGGAAATGGTTCTAAAATGCACCCTTCACTGCTGATTATGCTGGGTAGCAATGATTTGCAGACTGCACGCTGGAGGCAGAGAAATGGAAATAGATTTTTAAAAATGTGACCATCTGATACAATAGAAACGGCAGGAGACAGTCTGACGTGACCATCAGCAGTGACACAAGCCAAGGTTCTAATTTTGTACCTTGTTTACAGCAAGCCAAGGGAAAAGTAATTCTGCACTGAGCCTAATCAATAGACTGTGCAAAACACATGGATTGAAACGAAGCCGCCTCGTGCCCTGGATAGAGAACTTCACATTTAGGGGTCATTTCAGGCAAAAATCAGTCCCTGACAGAGGTGGGCAGGGACGTGCAGTTTCTGAGGGGGTACAATGTCCATCAGAATTACTGCTGGGAGGTGAGAGCCAGGCAGGGAGGTCAAGGAGCGTCAGTCTAGTCACACGAATACTGGGAGACCTAGAAAGTTTCTCACAGAAGCAGGGAACAGCGCGCAAAGGCTTGGAAGGGTCTTAGGCAAGGTTTTCTCAGAGAGCTGGTGAGGAAAAGAGCATTCAAATAGAATAAATTGCCAGTAGATACTAACATCAGTGCTAAAATGGCAGGAAGAAATCGGTGCCTCTGTGTGGCTGAGAGGGGCAAGGGTTGCAGCCAAAGGTCATGCACACCCAGGCTGAGGGAAACCCGCCTATGCATTTCGACTAGGCAGGCTGCTGTCAGACACATGGCAGGCATGCCTGTGGTACATCCAGCAGATGACAGCACTGCCACCAAGAGAGAAGTGGTGGCACACCTCAGGGTAAACACCAGTAATTCACTAAGCCGCAGCAGCCTCCAGCCCACTGAGAACACAAACATGAGGCATGTGCACTCTTCTTGGGGCAGATGGTTTCCTAGTTTTCACCTCCCAGAGCAGCAGATGCATAAATCAGCTGGTGATATGGCCTTCAGCGTGGTCTGCTTTTTATTAAGTTTCTTTCTTCTTCTCTACTTCCAAAACTCAAATTCATTTTATGATTAGGGAAAAAGGAAATTAATCTGAAGGGATGCTTACCTGCTTTGCAGGCACAAGAAACATCTACTGGTGAACAGATGGCTTCGTTTTTGCAGTTGCATACAGATGAACAGTTTATTCCATACGTCCCCAGAAGACAGGCAGTACCACAAGCAGCACCCTGAATGACACAAAAACAGAGTCTAAAAACTATTCAGACAATAGAACCAGTACATTCTGTAGACTGACTCAGGTGCTACAAAAGCCAGAGAACATGCCTGTTCCAGGCTGTCACTAAGGTATCTGAAATTTCATGGCGAGGGACTCCTTCATGCTCTTTAAGTCCACAGTAAGCATTACTTTCCTGTTAGTTGTTGGGAGAGCTCAGGTCACACAGCAAACACCACTTGGTTAGATCAATGGACAGTATCTTAAGTAATAAGGAAGCCCTTCACGAAACCAAATCTCGGTAAGACAGCAGGTTCATGGAACGTGGATGTCTACAGTATTTTTAGGAATTAATTTGACTGAAGTTTTCACAGTTGTTGTTCCTACAACAGTCACCCTGTAAATATCCAAAGCACAGGTAACCGCAAATGCATGTAAAAGCTGCAGAATAATCCATCCTGAACCGCAAAAACAAGTGTCTTGCTCTAGATTTTCTCTGAATGGAACATCAGGAGCTTCTGCAGCAAGATAATGATTGAAACCATCATTCCTCCCTTTATTTACACCTCACAAGCACATCCTCCTACTTATCACTGTCTTACAAAGTCACTATCTTTTCTTTCCTGAAATGCCTTCACTTCAGTGCTGAGAACCAATCCCAGATTTGCCTCAGAATCTTATAAAATGCCCAGTATTATTTATGTACCTAAATACCGTTACCTTTCTTTTCCTGTGGTGGAGAAAGGACACTCGGGCACCATGAAGAACTTGGCACTCAACTAAAGCCAATGGAGTTGAAAATGTACTGTGAAAGAGAGACTTATTTACCTCAAATCCGGGGGCACAGGTGCATTTTCCAGTCACACTATTGCAGTCAGCACCATTTTGGCAGCTGCGGATCTGCTGACATGACTCGCCATAGAATCCTGGAGAACACGTCTCGTTGCAGTAGAGCCCCGACCAGCCAGGCTTGCAGGAGCATTTCCCAGACACAGGGTGACAGCTGCCAGGAGGGGATGGAAGGATAAGTAATTCAGGACTAAAAATGACAATCTACAACTGAACAGTTCTTGAGATCTAAATTAGAACGTATTTATAAAACTACTAGTACTGGCATTTTAAGACATACATCACTGTCCTGTAAATAGATGTAGGAAGCTGTAATACTTTTGAAGGATTTTGATGGGTTTTCATGAAGTCAGACTAATTGGCAGTAAGATTTATACATTAAGAAAGGGAGCCTATATATATATGTATGCACATATCCCTCAGAGAAAGCAAGAGACAAAAGAAATGCCACCAGAACGTGTCCTGAAAAAACCCTAATCCCAGCCTAACTATACCAAATTAGTTGGTGATGCAGAATGACCTCCCACAGTCTTATTTACAAATGTGAAGCAGGGGTGGAAGATCACCAGAAAGAGCTTACAAGACAAAAGGAAAAACCCTTCTAGAAAAGTACGTAGCTACAGTGTGCTCTTTTTACACCAGGTGTCACGTGAGTAAAGACATGCCAAAACCAGTCTGAAATGCTGCAATTCCTACATTTTGTACATTCCTGTACAAAACAAGGCGCTAATGTTGACAAAGGCAGACAGAGGCCTTTTTTGCTTCTTCCTGCAAACTGCATCTTCAGAATGACAAGTTTCTGTAAACCCCCCAACCTGTGATGGGAAGTGGCAGGGACGTATGGATCTGCTCATACCAGGTCACAGCGCTGTTGCTGTACCCCACTGAGGAAACGGGGTTTATGTGGCCTTAGTCTCAGCCAGCCAGTGCTCACTCTCTCTTTTCTCTTGACTGTTGAGTACCAAGGGAAAAATGGATACTTTCACCTGGTCACAGAGAACAGAGGGCAGGGTTCAATACACACTCTAGCTCAAATCCTTGCATATCTACCAAAAGAGGCAATGGACAAGAACCATTTCTGAAAAAACTCTTTGCATAAGAGGCTTGTTACCTGCTGCTGCTCTCTGGACCCCTGGAAAATAGTAGAACCTCCCAGGTATACCTATATCTAACCCTTCACGAAGCATAGAGGCTGACAAGCACGAGGATTGGCTGGAGCTGCCATCAACTGACCACATCTACTGATTTCAGTTATTTTGCACTTACAGCACACCAGAACGTGCAAGGGATGTATGATCTATCCTGCCTACACACAGTGAGCAATGTAATGATCTACCCACCTGGTAAACAGAGACAAAGGTCCCACTTTGTCATAATATTTATTTGGCGGGTAAGCAACCAAATAAATACAGCAATGAATATTAAGATCACATATAGCTGCAAGCACTGTCATTGGGAAGCTCTTTTGGGCTGAGAGTTTCCTGATCCAGTTAGGGAATACCAGATTCTCTCACAAGTCCTTCGCTGCTTCAGATTGCATGAAAGTACTAGAAAAATCAGGAAATCTTTCTTTTCAGATTTCTATCTTCTCTACAGAAGAACAGGTTCAAGGGTGTAAAGCCTACCTCCAGGTAGTGGGCCTGTGCCAGGGACATCTTTTATCACATTTGAGACCATAAATTCCTTCAGGACAAAGCCTTGTTTCACACTGCTCTCCAGTGTATCCTGCTTCACAGAGACAGGCACCACCAATATGGTAGCATTTCCCACCATTCATACACTTGCAGGGCTCAGCACACTGCACCCCGTACGTCCCCACTGGACACTCCTCTTGGCACATATGAGAAAAACAAAGAAAAAAGTGGGTTAGTTCCCATCAAATACAGCTTTGGGACATTCCAGGGAAATCGAGTTTATGAGCAATCTCTATACGGCTCTAAAAAGCCTCTGAAGTGGAGCAGTGATTTATAGAAATTCATGTTTCAAGTACTTTATGTCAGAATTTGTAACTTTTAGAAGTAAAGTGGATTCTCCACTTAGCAATAGCGTGAACAGCCAGCAGATTTCTGTGCCCCTGTAGATGCTCAGGGCCTGGCAGTCCTCTGGCAATCACGCTCAGCAGTCTCTGATGAGAACCTTTTCTAACTGTGTTTTCCAAACACACTATGTTTGACACAAGGCACGGCAAAATGTAATAGAAGTCACAAGAGCCTTCTGACTGAGGTCAAAGGGGTATATGTGTTCATATCATGCCTCCGCAGTACTGGCCTCAATCCCTTACTGGTATCCAAGTGTCGAGGTATTTGCAACTCTGCCCTGAGGGGAGCAATAAAATCCCCATTACTTCAAAGGTGCAGCGTAATAATAGAGCTAATAACCCCCTACAAATGTTTCCCAGTGAAGTTACACAAATCAGCTGTGAATGGATTGTCTCCCAATGACCATCTGGAATTCCAGCACTGCAACTCCACTTACTTTTTAAACATCATCTTCATGACCTTCTGAAACACTGTCTTCCTGGTGAGGACAGTGTTGTCTCAGCCAAAAGGTTTTAGGCAAAACGGGAATTTAAAGTCGATTCTCCCAAGTTAACTCCGATCACGTAGAAATTGTTACCGATGTAGGAAAAGTTAAGGGTTCAGAGTGCAAAGTACATGACACTTCACGTACCCTTCACGGTACCTTCTGAGATTACAGTAACCAGGATGGCATCTCTTCATGGACCAAGAATTTAGAAGAAGAGGACCCTGCAAAGTATTCTGCCCCTTTTGTAAGTGCATATAACACAAATCTAGCCTTGCAATAGCATCAAGAAACGACGTCTCCTTAACTCCCCTGTACTGATTTTAATGCCGAGTTGTACCCCGCTTTGTGAATCATGCGGGTGCTAATTACAAGGCCTCACCAAGTCTCTGAACCATGAGGAAAAACACGTCTTTATGGTGACGGTGAATGAAAGGCGGGTAAGGAAGTTTCACACCACCGATCGGCTACATCTGACTGTAATAAAAAAGGCACGCTTGATGTGCTGGGTGTACGTGCTGGTGTTTTAGGCCTGGCACCCTGTTCTGACCAGAACTGAAATGAACACCTCGACTCTGCGTGTGATTAGCTCTTTTCACACCAGGGGGTTTTTGATCATGGGATGGTTTATTTGGCACTGGGATTCCTGGCGGCAGATGGGGTCCACCTGTCCCAAAGGGGAACAAGGATCCTAGCCCAGCAGTTGGCAGGGCTTGTGGAGTGGGCTTTAAACTAGGTCTGAAGGGGGAAGGGAATAAAACCAGGCTAGCGGGAAAAGAGTGTCAGAGTCAGGGGTGGGAGTCTACTGTGGACTGCCCAGCCAGAACAACAACAACATTGATGAGTTATTCTTCAAGGGACTAAGAGCCACCTCTAGATCCCCTGTCCGTGTCCTTACGGGGGTTTCAACTGGCCAGATGTTAGCTGGGAACACCACCACAGCTAATACAAACAGGTCCAGGAGAGTCCGAAAGCAACTGGATGGTAACTTCCTTGTTCAGGTATTGAGGGAGCCAACGAAGAAAGGTGCCCTCCTAGATCTCTTGCTCATCCACAAAGAAGGACTTGGGGGGAAGTAGAAGTAGGTGGACTTCTTGGCCACAGAGTAGTGGAATTCAAAATCTTTGTTGAAAGAAGGGAAACTGCCTCCAAAACTTCAACACTAGATACAGGGAGAGCAGATTTTGGACTGCTCAGGAAAGTAGCTGGTAAGGTCCCCTGGGAAACTGCTTTTGAAAGTCCATCAATGCTGGCCACTTTTTAAGTACCACCTCCTAAAAGCACAGGAATAGGCAACTCCAAAACATTAGAAATCAAGCAGGTGGGGCAGGAGGCTGAGCAGGGACGTTCCTCTAGAGCTCAGCAGAAAAAGAAAGTGGAAGCAAGATCAGGAAATGTGCGGGGATTACGGGGACACTCTTCACCTTTGCAGGGAGAAAATGTGTGTGGCCAAAGCTTAGAGAGAGCCGAGGCTGGACAATACTGTGGTAGACAGTCTGGGGTCTTCAAATACAGTAACAACAAGAGGAGGACCAGAGAGAACATTGGTCTGTTGCTAGATGAGAACGGTCACATTACTAACAGGGACACAGAGAAAGAAAAGGAGTTTAACACCTTCACTGCCTCTGTCTTCAACAGAGTCGATGGGCTTTGGGACTCCAGATGCCTCAAGTTGGAGGCCCATGACTGCAGTAAACTCCTAGCGAATTCTGACCATTCAGTGACGTGCTCTGACCTGGCTGGCCCTGTGTGCAGCCAGGACTTGGAGTTGATGATCTTCATGGGTCCCTTCCAACTCAGGAGATTGTATGATTCTGTGAGTAGTTTTTGCATAAGAACTTGGTTTTGGACTGGTTTTATAGAAGCCTAAATATCTTGCATTCAAGAAAAACCCACTCTGATTCTGGAAGAGACAGGCATAATGGGAATAAGGGTAACAACTGCTGCCCAATGACTCACTGCCACACCATGCACAACTCAACTGAAAAATGTACCAGCAACACCAGGAAAATTTAACTCTGAAAAGTATGAAAGCAAGCAGTGTTTTTCTGTTGAAGTATATACAAGCACAGTTCTCTTTCAACAGGAGAGTAGAATTTGATCTAATGCAAGTTAAAAGGCTTGCAGTTGTACTGCATGCTGTCTGTTTGCTGGTGGTTAACAACATAAATATGAAGGCTCTATGAGCTTTATTAAAGACTGAGTGGCAAGATCTCAAAATAGACACTTGTTCCTAAATGACGTGCCAGATACTTTGCTCAATTGCTAACGTGCTCACACAGACACCTCACTGGTGATGCCATTTTGTTGGCATTAGATGACACTCAAACACATCTGGGAAGTAAGCTAAAGAAAGGAAACTGAGCCTTTGGACGGGTAAGAGTGCTTACTGCACCTCCTAGGTGCACTTGCTTAGTGCATTACTTGAGCCACAAGACCTCCTTCTGCACCTAAGGAAGAGTGAGGATTCTTATCTATCTAAACATTTGTGAGTCATGGAATCAGATTGATGACAACAATTCAATAATTAAAGCTGTACTTCCTTTTCTGAGGGAGTACTTTGAGGTTATTTTTTCCTTGGTTAACTTCTTCTTGGAATATTTCTTCTTCTTTAACAAGAATTAAAATCAGCGGCTCAAGTGCCATGTACTGCAGAATGAAGACTCCCAAGGAAGAACTGCTTTTCTACAAAGGCCTGAAGATTTTTAGGCAATGCATGACTCAAAAATATTTTTGATCCTCATTTTATAAACTAAGAAATTCAAGTGTAGCTACTACCAGTAAGAGCTGACATCATAAATTAAATCTTAAATCCTAAGTCTTAATCCAACATTAATAAGAAAACAGAAAACTCGCCTGCTGAACATATTGCAAAGGCACTGGTGTTGCTTGGGTAAAAGCTTCCAGATGAATTCCATGAATTGGATCCTCGATAATCAGACATCCAATGTCAAACCACCTGCAATGACAGCCAAGTTAGAGTCTGTTGAAAAGCAACATGTTAGCCCTTGAATGATGACCGTTTTACAACCTCTAATACAACTGTAGTTAAAAATTTAACAATGACTTACATCAAGGCATCCCAGCATTTTTCAAATCAAATTTGCATGTATCAACTCATGTATATATAAAAAACTGAAGTGCCTGTGTTCCCTTGTAAAAAATTCTACGGCTCCGGTTGTTTCATATATTTTATATGTGTCTACATATAAATGACATTTTATTCTTTAAAGCACTGGAAGCAAGACCCTTTGAGTCAATGAGAAACAACCCTCTCCCCACCTCAGGGATATATTTCAAGTTCTCACTTGTCAGGAAGCAATTCCTCAATGAAGTTTTCTACCGATACAGCAGGCTGTTTTTCATGGATTACTCCAGTCCGGCGCAAGCTGTCTATTCTTTCTTGGGCTCCCTACATGGGAACATGATCTGTTAGACAACATTCTCTTTCAATCACATCATACAACACTCAGAGATGAGTGCAAAAAACCCCTCTGGAGCAGAATTTTCAAGTTAAACAGAAAACAGCGATTTAAAAAAATTACTCTTTTTATTCAACAGTAGAAAAACCAAAAAAGTCATGAAAAAGCACCATAGCCTTTCCCAAACAGGAATCTCAAACAGTAACACAAGCTATGATAAAACTCATGTTTGAAAAGCTGCACAATGAATTCCTACATACTAAATGTAAGAATGGAGCTGTTCAGGAAGATCCTTGGCAAGTGTTGATCAACCTGTCTTTCACCTACAGAATTAGTTGGGAGACAACCCAGTCTCAAAGGCTCTCTTAACTTCTGATTACATTTTTCCTATTCAATTTCTCATGTTTAGTTTTCATCCCAAAGTACTGTGCTAGTGACAGACTAAGAACAAATGCCTGATACACTTTCAAACTACAGTCATATCACAATGCATGCCAGATGTGATGGCAATCAACTGCTTTAGAAGAAAACGGACATAAACGTTCTTCACTGCTGTGACCGCGTTTGCACAAGAACCCCAAAGGCTATTCCAACAAGCAGCTTCAGAATGATCTAGTTACA
Source organism: Gallinula chloropus (assembly GCF_964237585.1). NCBI lineage: Eukaryota > Metazoa > Chordata > Aves > Gruiformes > Rallidae > Gallinula > Gallinula chloropus. The sequence goes on from NC_140089.1 coordinate 55,712,439, forward strand.
CCAAAAACAAGAAAAGGAGAAGTCTCCCAATGCCACAGACTGACATTCCCCTTAGGGAAAATCAGATTTTTCTGGGTCAATGCCCCATCCCTGGAAGTGCTTAAGGTCAGGCTCGATGTGGCTTTGAGCAGTGTGGTCTAGTGCAGAGAGTTTCAGCCCCCTCTGCTGAGGACAATTTGTAAGGTCACTTCCAAACCAAACCACTCTCTCATCCTACGTTTCCATTGCCCTTCTCTGTGCTGGAGGTACTTTAGTACTTACTTTTAAACCTGCAGCATAGCCCACAGGTTGTGCTTTAGTAAAACGCAAAATTGTGACTACCACAATGCTGCTCCTTCCTATTCATTTTAAAGCTCTAACTGAGATACTATGCTTTTCATTCCAGGCTCAATGCTCAGCAATACTTCACAGAATCACAGAATCCTACGGCTGGAAGAGACCTTTGTAGATCATCAACCCTTTCAGTAAACATTTCTTTCTAATATCCAATCTAAACCTCTGCTGGCGCAGCTTTGTGCCATTTCCCCTTCTCCTATCTCCTCTCACCTGGCTGAAGAGACCATTGCCCACCTCCCCACAACCTCCCTTCTGGTAGTTGAGACTTTATTAGACTGTTTTAGCCTTTTCAATGTTCTTCCCAAGTGTTTCAGGAACTGCTTCAAGTTTGCTGAGCTTCCTAAAATAGTATAAATACTGTTGGGCTAGAAAAGCAGAACAGCTGAAAGTCAGAAGAAAGCCTCAAAAGCGATGTAAACACCGTTGTGAGCACGCTTACCTTTCGGCTTGTCGACCCTCAGTGCGATACCTTACACACCGGGATTTAATCACCAGATCCAACAGAACACATACAGCATATTTTAAACTCAATTCCATATCACTCCCTCAAACAGAGAAACAGGGAGGGAAAAAAGTATGTGACTTCCAGATTACAGACAAGGACTTGTCACCGTTTTGTTCTCTGTAACTTGCTCATCTCTCACAACCTGAACTGAAGGGTATTACTATGCTACTACCTAAACTACAGCAGAATACACAAGTAAATGAACCTTAAGACGCACATAAAAAAATCAGCCTGCAGAGTGAGAGTCTCACTGGACAACGCACCTGAGAAATCACCACGTAACTGTGACAGAATTAACACACTCTCCAGATAAACTTCAAGCGCTGTTACATTAATCTAACATTCTATGCATTACTTAATGGTTTGTCACAAATACTTACTGATATATGGAACCATGCCAGGGTCCAGCGGTGTAATCATGGTCTCCACTGAATGTTTGGGTTTATCAAGAACAGACTTCACCATGGGATTCTCAGCTACACCCTAAACATAAGCAAACAGACTTCCATATTATTTTCTCGTTTTTCCCCAAGAAACTCACAATAGCACAGTTAAAACCCAACCAAACAAAACCCAAGTATTAAGCTGCTTCGTGGTCTTCTTACCACATTTACACTTTGTAATGCCTGGTGCATCTCATTCCCCAGCACAAATGCTGCAAGACGTGACTAGGAGTGCGTGACTTTTCGGATACAGCAAAGGCCAAATATCATCACCGCCATCCTCTCACGCACCAATGCAGAAACAGGCCTGCCAGTGATGGTGGGCAACACACTTGATTTCCTCCTATTCTGGGACGGGAAGTCTTGAACATTTAACAAATACTAATTACAGCTATCATCAGACTCGGTAGCTAGACTCAAACTGTGACAACTCCAACTGAAGAGCCTCTTTTTTATGACCTTACAGACAAGAGGACCTATTTTTGAATGGCCCATTACTAACAAATATTTTTACAGCTGAAATTGAGCTGAAATTCCTCAATTTATAAGTAGATTCTAAACAACGCTGAAAAAACGCGCTATCTTCTCCAGCCAAATCCCAGGTGGAGCTGCTGACAGACCTAAAAGTTCATTAAATGTAAGCACAAACACTGACAGGGTCTTGCTGGCCTATTATCTACCTTGAGGGACATCTAAAAGAATGGTGTTGGATTTCTGAAGAACAGCAGAGCAAAAAAGGTAGTTCAATCGATTTCAAGAGCAGAAACAGAGATAACTGCAGCACTGCCATGTATGCACTTCAACAGAGAATCCAGCTTGCATTTCTGCAACAACTGACAGTTAAGCCTCACAGATTCTGTCTGATGTTTAAAAACCTGACTCTGACGTGTGCTTCCACACATCCAACACTTGACAGCTTCAGTACAACTAATGATTCCTCATTCTTCCACCTAGGAAATTCTCAGAGGTCATGGAAAACACAGAGCACGTACAACATTTAATACTCCAATCAAAGAATCTACATTTGGGTTGAAGTCAATCATACACATTCTCCACAAACAGACATAGGTCACTTGCTGGATCCTACTGGTATACAGGCAACAATAACGTGGATGAGATTGGCTTTTCAACTAATTCACTACTGCCCTTTCAAACGGGCTACAAAATCATGTCACAAGGAAAACCTTCTCTTCTGGAACATTACCTTCTATCGCAAAAAAGCAAGAGGAATATGGTGACTGGAAGACATTTCTACTTGAAGACCAAAGAAGCTGTCTTTTTATGATTATAAGACACGTGCCCTAGAAAAAAGCAGCACGACAACTCTGCTCTCACCATACTGATGGACGATTAATCTTGCTCTTTAAGACTGTAGCACTGTCAAGATCACTGGAGTAAAGGGGGGCTCCCTCTGCCACATCACACACAACTCATTCTTCCAGATTTTCTTCTTCAAAAGGCTTTGAAAGCCCCTCCAAAAGTCTCCAGTCCCACTGGGACGTCAATCTTGATTCTTCCTTCCGATTTACTATCGCACAGTACAGATAGTCGTGTTGCTCCTGAAGGCAGCTCAGAGCTCACACACAGTCCCTGCATCTTTCTGCCACAGCCTTCACGACGCTACTCAGATGTAGCATGTCACAGCTCCAAAAAGGTTACAGGCTCATGAGATGCTGTCAGTTGTTGCTGCTTATTTCCTCTCTACGATCAGATCGCACCACAAGGATTATCTGTTCTGCATTATACACTCCGTGCCCTCTAGCGGAATAGAAAAATCCTACAAAATACCACAGACACCTCTTAAGAAACCCCTCCTCAGTGGAAGAAACACTTATTTGCCTCTCCCTGAGGAGACTTGTTTGGTTTAGAACAGGAAGGACTTGCATCCCCTAAAAAACCAATTCAGTTCATTAGGAAATGATAAAAAACCCCAGGATGTACAAAGAATCAAAGAGGTTCTGACATTTCCCATGATTTAAGGGCATGTGACAAAACCTCTAAGGTAGAAGGATCTCCCTGTCACGAGCACCTAGACGCCTGCATTTATGTAGTCATTCCTCTTCTGGAAAGGAAAGAAGCACAGTTTCAGCAAACGCGCCTATTAAAAACAGCCACCTGCAACTGAGCACAGAGGAAAGACAGGACCTAGAGCAACATGCACTTGAAAGTTGTATCTTGTTAGAGACAACAAAAAATGGTAGTTCCTCCTGAAAGGTAACATACAAAACCACAGAGCTTTATAAACCCCCACAGCCCTCCAGCAGGTGTTCCACCTTGGGCAGTAGCTACTCTGGGGTCTTCAAGCTCCTCAGGAAAAGTGATTGCAGAACCAGTTCCAGGAGCCAAAGGGGAAGAGAAAGTTGCTTGCTGAGTAATAGGATCTGCGAAGACACCTAGGAAGAGGGAAAAACAAGACACAAGTACTGCGTTTCATTTCTTATGCCGTAGCAACATGCAATTGTTTTACAGGAAAATGAACAGGAAGAATAGAATAATACTGGGCTGATTCCTTTCATTTCTTGAAGGCCCCAGAACAATCCTGCTTGTTAGAGTTTAGCAGAGGCAACTACTGTGAATGAGTTCAACAATATCTGCTCATAGAACCGAGCCTACCTGCACCTTATGTGTAAAATTAAACAAAGACATGTTAGCTTAAGAGTGGTGCTTTTTATTGTCTTCAAATTTCCATAGGTCTTTCTGGACAGACTGCTTAAAAGACATGTCACAAACAATGGTTAAAGCCTGGCCCAACTGCAGCTGAAGAGCTAAGTTTCCATTAGGCTAGTAGAAAATCACCTCAGTTCAGCAACTACAGCACTCGCTTGCATGGCAGGCAAGTATTTTTCACTGTCCTGATGCAATTTAGTAGCCAGAAGCAAGAAAAGAGAAGCTACTCTCATGTGACGGACGACTTCTTACAGATAGCGAGCTTCTCAGAACAAAAACTTGCCCATTAGGAGATTACAGCCTGAGATACCTTACCATTCCGTGGAAATACAATGGCTGAAATTGCCTCTGAGCTGAACAGCAGCAACACAGAAATAAATGGTCAGCTGGGCTTTCCTGGGCACATTTTAAAATACTGCTCTCAAACACTTTTCTGTGAGCCTGAGTGCTAGCAGAACTCTGTGGAAGAGGACTCTTGTCCTACACCGTGATCGTACTTCAAAGGCCATTCTCCATTCCTCCAAGCGCAGCTACTCAGTAATTAAGTGTCACAAGAATACTAAAGAAGCTGAACTTGTGGGACTCTAGCAGACTGCTGAAGTAGCCACCCAGGAGACCCCTCATCCTGTCTCACAAGCACAAAGGTCTATATACAAAAGGTTACCTGTGACGGGAGGTGCAGAGAATGATGGCATCAGTGGGCTCTGTGGTGCTCGACCAGCGTGGCCTCTGGTGATATCATATGTTGAAGACATGGAAAATCCTGAAATCGGGGGACCAGCAGGAGGTGCAGGAAGACCAGAGCCAGCAGTAGAGCTTAATGAAGGAGCTGTAGAGAACTGCGACACAGAGGTACTAGAAGACGAAGGGGCAACTGGAGGTCGGGCTGGAGTTAGAGGTGGCGCCATAGTAGAAACTGTTGCAGATGGCACAAGTGGAAAAGAAGATGAAGTCATCATAGGAGGAGGAAGTGGAGATGCTCCAGCTGCCAGAGGTGCTGAGCACTCAGGAGAAGATGACAGGCTTGGTGTAGCAAGGGGACTGGACAAAGCTAGGGGAAAAAAAGACAAATGGAATTTTAGAAACACCGAGCCTTCATCTCAGAGATTCAGGTATGTAATTGTTCAGCTAGTTTACAAGTAAGTTTTGACCAAGTCTGCTTTTCTCCTTTCAAAGGAAAAAAGTTTAGTTCTGCTTGAGTTTGCAACCACCACCAATTGCCCTCAATTTCTGGAGATAGTAGCCTGGAATCTCTTTTCTTCTCTGACCCTATTTATCACAGCTAAAAAGACGAGTCAACATTTGACTACCCATTTTGTAGCAGATGAAGTGGGCCTCAGAAATTTCCAGCTAGCACGCTTCTTCCTGCTTCATCCACAGGAATAACAAAGATGCAGGAAGTGTCCCTCTTTAGATTAAGAAATGCACTCAGGGGACCTGTGAGGCTGGGACTTACTGCAGAGGTACAGGTCTATGAGATGGGCTGAGCACCAGGCAGCCCTCTCTTCCCTGGCACCCAGCTACCCAGGCTCCTAAACCCTCTGCTTTCTGTGTTTCAGTCTGGCCCCCAGCTGATCCTTGGATAAGCCAATTAACCAAATTTAGACAGAAAATTAAGCCAGAGAAACAGAAAACACTGGTTTTTACAGCACTAAGCTGTTGGATCAGCTCAGATGTGAAACTGCACTCAGCCTAAACATTGATGACAGTCAAGTGACGTGCCAAGTTACCGTAAGGAGGTCGTTTCCAAACTTTATCACGCACACCAGTCAATAAAAAACAGAACATGCACACCCCCAACATAGCTACAAAATACTTACATGGGCCACTGTCCTAGTATATTCCATAGATTTTAAAACATACAGAACAGAAATATTAAAAGGATGAGATAAAGATCAAGAAACTCTTCTGCTCCCACTGAAAATTAGTATTTGAATAGTATATTCATAAAACAATATGTTATGTTATTAACGGTTAGCACAATATAGAATACCATTAATAATATTGTAGTGTGAGCAATGTCACTACAGAAGCCTCATCATTTTTACAATCTTGGGTTATCATCAGCAATTTGGAGGTCTGGTTCTATATTCCAATCATGGCTTTAATGGTTGTCACACCTGGAAAAGATGCCTTACAAAGACACACAGACCCAAATGATAAGGTGTTGCTGGATGTTCTTACAAAACCATGCTATTTGTTTTCGTCTCCCAGCCATCAAGTATATGAAGGCTTATCTTGAAATTCAGCTAGCAAATGTTCATCTTCCTTGATGTCATTCAATTCTTCTGGAAAAATCATCAGAAGGTGTTGCACTTTGGTATTCCTAACAAATGGGCTCAAAATCCATCCAAACTAATTCATCTGGAAGATTTCTACATAGTTCAGGAAATTCTCTTTGCCAATTTACATGTACAGAGTGGAAAGGGTTTTTTGTGTGACACTTGCAATGATTTTGGCAACAGGAATGCATTGACAACGTAAACACTTTCAAATACCACTTTTCAAAACACCTTCTCAAACGCATGACTTTCTTACAAAGAAGTAGATCACTCCTCCTTAAAACACCACCTTTATCTTGAAGGGACAAACTGTAAGTGTGTTTTGGGGTTTTTTTAAATAACTACTGGGTAGCACACTGCTGATGGCCACTTGTCATCACAGAAAATGTCAGCGAGTCTGCAAGTCTGTTTTGGTACAAGAAGAAAGCTGAAGCCATATTTAAATCCCTTGCCACAAGACAACCAGCAAACCTCTGTGCGATGCACAAAAGTTTCACGGTCACTTCCTCTACCATTACAAGGTGCAGCTAAAAACAACCCCTACTATTTAAAGAGAACTTCTATAAAATTAACCACACTGCTGGCATCCTGTAGCCCTTTGTGCACCAGCTCCACTTTCACTGCTGCAGTAACTTGCCTATGAATGAGGCGGTCAATAAATGTCATGGGTGGAAATAGATCGGTAACCTTATTCGAGAATCCATTTTTAGCCTAGTCAAAGCAATCACTCCATCAATGGTTACTCTGAGGCAGTCTTAATAAAAACATGGCTTTTATTAAAGAAATCATTCACTGTTGAGGATGCAGCTTCTCCAGCACAGCCCTCCTTCAGCATTTGACAATAAAGTTGTTCTTTCTGTATTTCATTACTGAAACAGAATTTAGCAAAAACCATAAGCAGAAACACGTTAGGAACATCTGTACAGCAAACCTTCCATACTGTGATCTGTTCTCATGCTTGTTTCTTATAATCATCAGCAATGTTTTCTATGTCTCCTTCCAACAGAATTTCCTGACAAATCCATTTGTCAACATATTGTTTGCATTTAATATTACAGACATTTTTACCATGTCAGGAAAAACAAGTGATGCCCCAAAGAATATACATTTGTCTCTTCTCTGGTGGTTTCTGAAATATATGCCAAGAAGTATATTCGATATCAGTAAAGCTTGATTTTTCTGCTTTTTTTAGATAAAAGAACTATTAAGGAATGCTCTGGTATTTTCTTCCTGCACCCAATGGATCGCCCAGCACATCCTCCTGGGGCTAAGAGCGCTCCACTCGGGAGTCCATGGCACTAGTGTGACTCAAGGTAATGTTACCAGATGTGTCAGAAAACTGAGCATTCGGTAGTCAAGCACATGGGGTTCAGACTCTGGAAAAATCAGATTCAGTGCTCTGATTACCACCCACAACAGTAAAATCCAAGTGATCGTCCACGTTTCTCACTATCCCCCACAAGACTGTAGACTTGTTTGAACTCCCTTCTGTGCTGCTCATCTCACTGTGCACTGTACTGGCCAGTATTCCCTGTCCCCACGCCCCTAAAAACCCTAAGTGCATCCACATGACTTCATCAAAATGTTTCAAGAATAAAAAAAACATTTACACTACTCTCTGTCAGATGTATGCCATACTGCCATGAGAAAGAAACAAATTCTTCCCATCAGCCTGGAGAAGAGCTCTCTAGGTTGATCCCAACACCTCTGGATGAACTGCTGTGCTTTAAAAAGACATGAATAAATATCACTGAGTTTCTGAGGAAGTTTCTGTACCTAATGACCTACCTGTAGCAGCAGTGGTAGCAGCTGTAGTCTCCCCTGCTGTGTTTGGTGGGGGCGTACCGGGTGGAGTTGTCTCTATTCCACTCTCTTCCACCATTTTCCTTCAGCTACAGAAAGCTGTAAGACAAAAAGAAAGGAAAATAAAGAAAAAGCTAAAGAAACCTCCAGACACGCCACAAGAAACCAGGGAAATTTACTTCCAACCTACCTAGAAGTACAATGACATTCATTTACACTGAACAAGTTCTCCACTGCACACAATTCCTGTAAAATCCAGGTCTCGTACTGCTCTGGTGAGTATCAGAAGTGACAGTAATTGAAAACTTTGGCTTTTCTTTTGAAGGCCACATTACATTGAAAGTATCTTTCAGCATCTTTGACTACACCTGCACAGTGCACTACTTGTGGAAAAGTAAAGCGATGTGCTTATTTAAAACCCCCTAAACTAAGAGAAAGGCCTCAGGAGATGAAAAGGAGAGGATGAAAGACTAAGATTAACACCTGGAGATTTTTGGTCTTCAGTGCAGAGGAAGTCACCTAAAACCCCCTGCTTCCTCCCAAGTCTGGTAAACCAGACCGAGATTGTTTGTACCACTCCCTGAGGTAGCAATTCCATAAGGACATTTTAATAACATAAAAACCCTACAGAAAGGAATTTATGTCTGAAAAATTGGCAGGAAAATATTTTCCATCATATCCATTACCTCAGTAGCTACTGAGGACTGACAGCTTACTACATTTAACAAGTATCAGAGGAAAAGCCTTAGGTAATGTGTTGAGTAAAAGTACTCACAGGTATTTATAAAGAACTCCACTTACAAAAATACAGGGGGGGTTCCTCTAAAAAAAAAGAAAAAACCCTCACTGCTGTTTAAAATGTGTATACAGCTATGTTTAATGTAGAGGGAAAATTACTGTTATTACCAAACTGAAAAATACAAAAAGTAGGATGCCAGTGTTAGTCTGGACAGGCTAAGGAGCATCAAAAACAAATGAAAGCATTGAAATCACAAAGGAGAAAGTGTATTTCCTCTTACAACCAGTATGTGTTGTAAGAGGAAATAAAGTAACTCAAGATTCAGCATTTGAGCCCAGACTCGGAAAGCAAGTATGGTTCCTGTGCAGCACACCTCCTAAAACCTCTGATGACCCAGGGACTGTGGGTTCTGAGTACCTTTTCAATTAACTTGAAAGCTTCTCTGCAGACAGGATGAAAGGGTCAGTAACTGCCTGGTGGGGAACAGACTGACCTTGACGAATGAGCACATCTCAGCATCCCTCAGAAAGGAGCTACACAGCCCTCCCCTAAAGTTCACTAAGCAGAAGAATTTGCAGTAAGATTTTGTCTTTTCACTCACCTACGGGAGTTCACGTTCCTCCTCGCAGAAGTATTTCTAAAGACATTCTTCTTCCAATTATACACTGCAAACAAAGAGAGAATTTCCCACTGTGCAACATCTGTAATCACTGACCAAACCCTCCCAGAAACACTTTCTTTCATCAAGGCTCCTTTCAGCTGCTGCTTGATTTCACCTCTGTCGTGGTTTCACCCCGGCTGAGAGCCGAGATCCACGCAGCTGCCTGCTCCTTAAAGGAAAAGAGCAGGGAAAAGGGAAGGGGGGGAGGGGAGGGTAAGAGGTAAGGGAAGGGAAAAGGAAGGGGCAAATAACCCCAAAACCAAGAAATAAGAGGCCCGTGGGTTGGGATAAGGAGAGTTTACTAAGATAACAGAAAGATACAGTCTAACAATGCTGACAGGACTTTAGAGCAAAAATATATGAAGCTGTTGATACACAGTGCAGTTTCTCACCAAACCCACAACTCAGGCCGTGCCACCCAGAGCCGTCCCAGAACCCGACCGTCCCCCAAGAACCGCGCGTCCCGGAGCCGCCCTCGGCCTTCCTCCCGTCAGCCCCCCGATATCCTGGGCAGGAGGTAACTGGCGTGGAATACTCTCTTTGGTCAGTTAGGTCACCTGTCCTGGCCTCGCCCCTCCTTTCTCATGAAGAGCTGAGAAAGTCCTTGACTGTCTGACAGCAATTAACAACATCAGCATTCCATCTGCTGCTACAAATGAATTTAACTCCATCCTGACCAAAACCAGGACAAGAGGGAAAATTACTGTTATTACCAAACTGAAAAGTGAAGCAAGCATTGAACAGCAATAGCAAGCCCAAACCTGCAAAAATTAGAGAAGCCTGAAGCCTAAATGCTCCCTATCATCCTTCTCCCTTTAGCTTACCCAACTCCTCACACAATCAACAATCTCCTTGTGAACTCCTGACTTGGCAGGGATGAACAAGAAGTTTGCCCAGGTAACACTTTGCTATACACCGAATTCTCAACAAAAGCCAGGTGTAGTTTGCAAATGCTGCATGAAAAAGCATAAAAATAATAAGGTGAAGGAAAAAGATGAGAGATGGAAAGAGAAAATTCACAAGAGAAAAGCAAAACTATGATAGGTGTAATTGGAAGCAAATAGCTCATCATCTTGAAAGAATCTAGAACTGCTGACAATTAAAATTGATCCTACAGGACATGTGGTTAAATACTTTCATCTGAACCGCCTATCTGAAACCACTTACACGGAAGAAAACAGAAAGCACTGGGCTGAAAGAACATGGAAGGCAAAGAACCCAACCAACCCACGGACTTTTAAACAATGTTCAGGCCTCAGCAAAGTTTCCAGTGAACGTTTCTACCTTCCCCTACGGGAGATCCAGGGAAAAAGCTCCCCAGTAAGATCAGCCTGCAAATCCTCAATGACTGATGGGTAGGGAAGTGGCTGCTCTTTTCAGTGACTTAAAAAAACCAGTAATAGATAATTCTCCACTGTCCAAGCCACAAACACAACATTTGCAGCAACTCCTGCTGAAATCCAGCCTAATTTCATAAGGAAGTGACTTCTATGTCCTCCTGCCAAGTAGAACGCTTTGTATTACTGCACTGAAAACACAAAGGAAACTCTGAGACAGCCCAGTGCAAACAGGCACTTTCGGTGACAGCAACTGCGGCACTGCCATCTAGCGATATGTGAGCATCAGCTCATCTCACAAATTTCATCCCCCTGCCACATTTAGCTAGAAGGCAATCTCGGTTTAGGCTTACATGGAAGTAAAAAAGAAGGGATATGGAAAAAAGAAATACAGAAAACCACAAGGGGTGAGGGGGAAGGGAGGGGAGCGGGGGACACGGACGGGATGGGACACACACCACATTCCCAACACATCACGCTTAAATTTATTATTAAGTCGTTACGTTTCCGCTAATATTTTGCAATAATCTGGACAACATGACCAGACTTCAAATGCATTTTTCAGGTTGTGACTCCAAAATATAGAAATTCACAGCCAACTATAACCTACAAATGCAGATGACCAAATTCCACATGGAAAAACACATTATCTAGAACGTGGTGGTATGTCAGAGTTTAGAAAAAGGAACTCTTTTCAGTCACCCTTAAATAACTGCTGCTTGTAGTGCAGTAGATGCTCCTGCTAATAAAGTCCTGTCCCCCCAATATACTTCATAACCCCAGGAAGAAAAACTGGTCTCTAAGCAGAGCCTCAAACAAAACAAACAGCTGGAATACTAAATTCAAATGCCATTAAAATGCTATACTTGCCTGTAAGCGTAATATTGACTATTCTAATTGTGTGGAACAATACTGATTACATACATTGTTAATATCTAAGCACAAGTCAACAACTGTCCAGAAGAGTGAGCTGTCATTTATTTATTTATTTAACTAAACAAATCGATTGCTTTGAGCCATTCCCAGCGCAAAAACCTCTCTAAATAAGATATTGCATCCCGGGTTGCATTACCTGATAGAGAGATTCCTAGGCACATACTTGGAGTCAACAGGAGAGAAGACAAAAGGAAAACCTTCAGTTGTTAAAGACAGAGTGAAGCTGACACAAAATAAAAAGACAACACTTCAGAAAACACCCCAAAACAACAGAGCTGAGCTGTTCCTATATCAAAGTTTCATCTGAAAAGTCCCTCACCCTACTTTATTCCATTTCAGACAGGCAGGGACAAAACTTCCTTCAGACTGGGGCCTGGTCAATACAGCCAGATCCCAGGGGACACGCAAAGCCTCGCTCTAGCCAAAGCAAGGGCACGGAGGGATCTCCAATGTAATCACCTTGGGTCAAACGACTTGTTCTAACACCTGCTGAATAGTCACAGCATAATGTTAATCACAACTCCCACATTAAAAAAGAAAAAAAAAAGGAAATGTTTACCAAGCAGAAACCACTTTGCCTCAGACCTAATGCTGTACCAATAGCTTGAAACACCAGGCATGACAGAATGGTTTAGCCTCATCCTACGACTTCTGCAGACAGTTACTGTAGTGCACAGATAGCACAAAACCCAGGCAGTTTTTCTAAGAGTTTCCTAGTGCCTGAGAATTATTTTGTTTCCCACATTCTTAGTGCCATTGTCAACCTTTGGGATTCGTTGCACACCCTTACTGTTGTTATTTTGAAATCATAGAGGGCTTACATAGCTCCACAAGCCACTGATGACCACAGAGAACTGTTGGTCTAGTATACAGTGTTATCTACATGGGACTACGTAAACCCAAAGACACAGCTACACAGAACCACATGCATTCAACCAGTTTGTACCAACTGACGTAGGGTAAATGTCATGATGCAACAGCTCCAGCACTTGCAGACGATTTTGCCCAAAAGAAACGTTTGTTTTTCACGGCACTATAAACGAACTAGAAAGGGCAAAGCACTGCAACAAGGTATCCTCCAGAAACAGACTTCCTGAAGCATCACTTCTATCCTATGCTAAGAGATCCCCAAGGGTAAGGATTTCTACTGCCAATCATGCTAATTCCAGCTAAAACCACAAGGGATCTAGCACTTCCAGCCTGAGCTGCAACGCTGGAGCACAGGGCCCTGAGAGCAGGCATCTGAACACTACCCAGTGCCGGGAGAAAGCCTGGTCACCAGGAGGGTGACTCGCAGGAGCAGATCACTATACAGGACCTAGCAAGCTATCAGGAGCTGGAAGTTCCGTGAAGTGCTGGTGGTTTCCAATACCACTGCCAGTCATCACTGAGGCCGCAAGGGGTCTTGCTCTGTAGCTTCATCTGCCTCACAACCCACAACCGTAACGCTGCAAGAAGCCCCAGAGCCTGCCAGCAAGGAGGACTGGGGCCAGTGCAGCCTTTCTTTAGAAGGACAAGACGGTTCAGAGTAAGGGCAACAAGACAGACTGCCTACACCAGAATCAGTCTGGTGAGGGGCAGACACCGTGCAGTCGCAGGTGTGCTGCCCCAGGGGGGAAAGTCGCCCCGACGGGACGGCTGCCGGAGCTCGTCCCGGGGCGGACCCCGCCGACATTCCTCACACACACAGCCCGGCAAAGACCTCAGCGACCCTCCGCCCCAACTGGCACAACCTCCCGCGCTGCCCCCAGGACCGCGTCTTAACATCCGGACCTGCCTACAGGGCCCCAACGGCCCCAGACGGCACCCGGGACCGGGGGACACCCACCGCTCGCTCCGGGATGCCGCCCACCGCCCAGCCTCACCCGCCCAAAGCCTTCCAGACGCTCCCTCCCCGCCGCCGCCGCGGACGACGGGTGCCAAGGCGTGCCCTCCTCCCGCCGCGACACGGGGCCTCACCGAGCCCATCCTCCAGAGCCCACCGCCTCCTCCCGCTGCGCACCGCCCAGACATTCTGGCCCAGCCAGAAGGCCGCGGCCCAGAGCACCTCCGGGTGGCCCCGCCTCCCAGGAAAAGGCTCCTTCGGGCTCGGCCGCAGGAGCAGCACAGCTCCCCCGCCACGCTCGCAGCGGACCTCGCGTCACGTGGGGGTGCCGGTCCCGCAACCTGCCCCCCACCCCCCTCCCGGCCCGCTGCGTGCCGCCTCAGGCTGCGCAAGTCGGCAGCTGCCCAGCTACCCGTAACCCTCGTGCCTTCATCCTCTGCCAGCTGGAGAGAAAACATTTACTTCAGTTTTACAGCCTTTACAAAGCACCAGGCAACCCTCCCAGCTGCCCAGGGTTTCCCCCACAACTCACCTCTGCTGCTGCCAGTGCACTTCCTGGGTCCAGTGAAGGTGGTGGACAGCGCTGGGGTGGCGAGTGATGGGGGTGTGCCCCAGCTGCTGGACCGGCTCTGGTGTTGGCAGCTCCTGGGCCCAGGTCTAGTTTTCCTGGGAGGGTGGCCTCTTGGGGGGCTGGGAAGAGTCCTGGGAGCCGCTGGCCCTCCTCTTTGCTGCTCGTCTTGGTCTCCCAGGGGCACGGTCCCTGCCCTGGCTGGCACTGGAGGGACCTGCCACAGCCTGCCCCAGACCCGCCGCCGGCTCTTCACGCTCCCCGTGGATGGGAGAGGGGGCGTGGTGTGGGCTGGTGGGATGCCCAGCAAGAGCAGCGGCCGAGGTGCTGGGGCGCTCCTCTTCCCGAGCCCCTGCTGGGCTGCTGGAGGGGGCTGGTCCAGGGGCAGGAGAGCCGGCTCTGGAGGCAGCAGGATGGGGGGCAGAGGTGGGCCTGCCCTCCCGCGCCTCGGCTGCAGGGCCATCCTCCAGGCCCAGGAGACGTCGGGCCTCCCTGCGGCAGCGCCGCACGGCGACACTGATGAGCCGGCGCACGAACGACACTGCGCGCTCCTGCAGGCTGGGCTGCAGCAGCCGGACCAGCACGTCTTCATCCAGCCCGTATAAGCCCAGGACGGCCCGGATGAGGTCCTCCAACACATCTGCTGTGGAAGGCTGCCGTTGAAATGTGGCCCTCAGGTGTTGTTGTAGCCACGGCAGAAAGCGTTGGAGGAGGGCTGGGTGCTCATCGAAGAGAGATGCCCAGGTGTCTGGCTGCAGGCCACCCACTGTAGCCCTGGGCACCGTCTCCACCGCTGGCGGCTGGGCAGCTAGCGGGCGAGGGGGGCTGTCGGTCCCCGGGTGTGCGGGCGCTCCTCCAGCTGCAGGTATGGCAGGCCATGTTGAGTCCTCTTGTGGTGGTCTGATGTGGACCTCTTCAAATTCATGGTCTGCCCGCACCGAGTGCAAGATGGATTGTACTCCCCTCTTGCAGAGGGGGCACTCAGGTTTGCTGTTAGCCCACCGCAGGATGCAGGCGTAGCAGAACTGGTGGAGGCATGGCATCACGAAGGCGGCGTTGTCAATGCTGTCCAGGCAGACTGGACAGCGGTGTTCCACCTCCGTGGCCATGCTGTTCTGGCTGCGGTGGGCTGGGAGGAGCTGCGGGTGGTGAACTGCTTCCTCCAAACGGCGCTGCAGCAGCTGGAAGCTGCGCTCGAAGATGCGCCGCGTGTGCCCTGGACACACCCTTCAGTATCTCTGGGATACGCACTTGAAAACCGTCCTGAGTAAGGCACCAGCACCAAGCCTTCGCTCAACACTCCAGCCTCGCTGGCTGCTCAGCTGGAGTCTGCGCTTGAGGCCGTTGGGCACCCCTGTGTGCTGGGTTACAGGGCTGGGTGACGTCACGCTTGTCCGTTGGTGACCAGTAAACATGGCACTCAGGCAGCTTCCAGAAGCTGCCATGTCAGATGACTACTTTTTGGTGGTCTTCTGGCTTTCACAAACCTTGACGGACAATAAAACACAACAGAACAGAACTGTCCCTGGTGGAAGGAACTCCAACAATCTTCTAGTCCGACTGCCCGACCACTCCAGGGCTGACCAAAAGTTCAAGCCTGTTGTTAAGGGCATTGTCCAAATGCCTCTGAAACGGATGGGCACAGGGCGTGGGCCATCCCTTGAGGAAGGCTGTTGCAGTGTTTGATCACCCTCTTGATACAGAAATTGATCCTGAGCTCAAGTCTGAACCTGCCTTGACACAGCTTTGAGCGCTCAGTCACATGATCTGGCTTGGCCGGCCCTGTGTGGAGCAAAGAGTTGCACTTGATGATCCTTGTGCATCTCTTCCCACTCAGCATATTCTGTTATTCTGTGAATTTATACTTGTGCCTGGCACCCACCCACCCAAGGTGCAGAAGCCAACAGTTTGTCTTGTTAAATTTCATGCCCTTGATGACTGCCCCATGCTCCAGTGTATCTACAGCCCACTGCAAGGCCTGTTCTTGCTCAAGAGACTTAACAGCGGCTGCCGGTTTAGTAGCATCAGTAAACTTGCTAACGGTGCATCCAACCCCTGCCCCCGGATCACTGATAAAAGGATTGACTGGAACTGGCCCTAGAACTGAGCCCTGAGGAACAAGCCCGAAGCACTTGGCTCACTCTTGTGGGTTTTCTCCTGCCTTTCTCTCCTTCCATTATGCCAAATCTCATCCTTGATCAAACTCTAACTAAATTGGAAAAATAGTTAAAGCAATAAATAAGTAGAACTAAAATAAATAACAATTTCCCACACATCTGCCTGTAACCAGTGTTTGAAATGAATCGTTGGAGGTCAGAGTTACAAAGGGGAAACTGCCATATGCTCTGCCCCTTTATGCTGCGTTTGTACGTTGTTACTGGCTCCTTAGTCATTATTCCAAGGCGATCATTGTTATTATTATTATTAATTTATTAAAGGGAAAATATCTTGCTTTTGTGAAGTCAACTTCCCATCTTTCTCAAGGGTAAAGGGATAAATTGAAGAGACTGGCTTGGAAGAATTTCCCTACTTCTGGACGTGGCTCCTCCAGGAACAGGCAGAACATCACAGAAGTTCAGGAGCTCAAAATCAGCCTTGATTTCTGTCAGAGTTTTGCGTGGCTGGGTCCTGGTGGAAAAGGGGGCGGGGGGCTGCAGAAAATGGCTGCTGCAAGAAGCAGCCAGAAGCTCTCTGCAGGCCCGAGAGAGTAAACATGGGCTAATTCAAGGCCAGAGTTGCTGCTGAACAAGGCCGAGCCAATCGTCCAATGTCACAGCGCCTCAGGGAATCACATTTAGGAGAATAAAAACGCAGGCAGGTGCATTTTCCCACCAAAGAGGGGAGTGAGAAGATGTAAGGAGCTGTGCAGGCAGCAAGGCCGGGGAGGGCGGGACAGGAGGCCTCGCCCTGCTGCTGGAGAGAATGATGCCTCTGCAGCCTGTGGAGAAAGCCATGGTGGAGCGGGTGTCCCCCCAGAGCCCATGGAAAAGGCTGAGACCCCACCTGCAGCCCCTGGAGAGGCTCCATGCTAGATGAAGCAGGTGGAGACATAGAGGAGATGCTGTGACCCACGTTAGAGCAAGCCCCTCCCTGTGCCACAATGCAGGGGAAGAAGGGAGTGAAATCATGACCAAAGTGAAGTCTGAAGTGATAGAGCGGCTTTGGTGGGCGTCTGGCCTCCAGCCAGGGCCAAACCACCACAATTTATGACAAAGCATCTCAGGAATTACTTGCTGTCTCTAAGAGAGAGACTTGTATGCCATCAAATACATGACTTGGTTGTCCAGCATGGGTAAGTGTAACATGTTTTATAGTTCCTGCGCTATTTCTAGACCCACCCTCAGCAAAAGAAAGGGAAAGGAAAAAACGTCACAGCATTTCACATCTTTCATTAGAAACTTTATTCCATCAGCCTCCAGGTACATGAAGTGAAATAAATGGTAGTGAAGGGCAGAAGGACCAACAGCAGTCATCTTTGGAAAACAGAAACATTTTCACAACAAAACACCTTTTTGTTACAGCGAAGAAAAAAAGCCAGGCACACTTGATAGCTTTTCTTTAAAGATGTATTACAGTTCAGTCACACCAAAGTGAAACCTTGTGGGCTAAAACTGGGAAGTTCTGTGGTTTAGCACTAGTACAAGCCTACCAAACCACACGATTTTCTGGGCAGCAATTAAGAAACATGCATCTTTCTGTCAAAATTTCTGTCCAAATGAGCTGTGTATTCTTCAGTCTGGACTTCAGAGCTTCAGTATAAGGATCATTAGTTGGATACCTACGTAAAGAAACAAATTCAATCATGGTCACGGTACTTGGAAAATCCAACAGATCTTAACTGACACCTTGGCCACTGTGGAGTTTGTTTTATTCTGTATTCCCTTCAATATGAACTCAGCTTTGCAGATTGTCTCAGCAGAAAGTATGAATGCACTGAAATCTTCTTTCCCCTAATCTGCATGTGCATCTCCAATTAAAATTTATGTGACTTCTCTGAGTACATCAAAATAAGGACAAACTTTATGCGTGACTGTGTTGTGATTAAAATCTTTGCTTAAAAGCCTTTAAGCCTTTTAAAAAACCTTGAGGTTCATGGTGTTTCTCCATGACCACCATTAGTACACCTACATTATGGAAAACCTTAGGTTTCTACTTACTACCTCAATTAAAGTCAGCTACACACCTTGTGCATCGTTTTGCACTTTAGTAAACTGGTACCAAGTTGCTCCCTTTTCAGTGTGACATTTCTCACTCTTGTAATGTGACTGTTTAGCAGCAAAGCTTCTCTTGCCGTCCCTGTCCCTGGTGAAGGCCTTTCTCTTAGTAGACAGTACTTGCTGAAATTACTCGTCAGCTTACTCGTTAAATTCCCACCACAATATAGTATCTCTGTTTGGATTTAAATTCTCTAAAGAGCATACTGTGATCTACAGAAAGGGCTAGATGACAAGCATGAAGATTAAGTTGGGGGGGTGGTCTCTCAAATTGACAGATGAGTGTCCTTCAGTGGAAGCCTCCTGGGGCACAGAGGGGACAGTGGGATTGCCAACGCCAGTCCCACGGGCTTTTGTCCTGTGGCTGTCATTTGACAAAACTATGTGAGCCCTGCAGGTAATCTGTTCAGAGTGTCTACCAGCGATCCTTCGCTGAAATAAATTCAGGGAGGACTCGTGCTTCCCGCTGTATGCCGTACGATGCAACTGCCTACCCCTTTTACCTGGGCACAGAGCAAATGTTGGGACACGCTGCTCCCAAGAAGCTGGAGAGCTACTGCCAGAAGAGGGTGGAGGAGCCTGCTGGGTCTCCGTTACAAGCATGTTTTCCGGCACCATCACCAGCAGCAGCAGCTAGAAACAGTCCTGCCACACCTGATGCAGGGTTCTAGAGGTAACTTGGCACTGACACAGAATGTCCGGTCTGGATCAACCATTTTATTTCCAGCTGAGATGTTTGGGGAACAATTCTGCTCCAATGCATCGCTACCTTGGCAAATTTCACAGTTCCCAACAGGCTGTTCTGGAGGGAGAGAAAGGAGCCTGTTGGAAAGGTGCTCTCCATGCAGAGCCAACAGAATAAGCTAAACTTTAAGGAGGGACTGGTTTGGACTTTCCTTCTGCTTCCTCGTTACTAGCCTTGACAACACCACCTTGATGTTTTTTCCCAATGAAATAGGTTAAAGTGTTATGTATTAGGTAACCACCTCTGACAGACATGGTGACGACACGAATTCTGCCTTCAATCCTCTCCCTCTGCCCAGAGGTTCCTTCAGCCGGACAAAATAAAGGCCAGTTGGCCAAAATGCCAAAGAAACGCACACACGGTAGAATATTTTTGCAATTACAACTAGATGGCTAGAACACAGACACACAGCATAGAAATGGAGACAGGAGTTAATAAAGAATGGGGGGTACATGTGTCACATTATCAGCGATGCAAAAGACCAGCTTAAGCACGTGTTTCTCTACATCAGCTATAAAAAAGAAAAGGTGCCTTTTTAGCAAGTATGCACAGAGATTGCTCAGTTATTTCTAAGAAAAAAAACAAAACAGAATACTTGACAATTTTTATCCTCTATTACAGACATTATTACTACCTGTTTATAAAATGTAAACCTTTCCTCGCAGTTAAGATTTACAGCAGTCATCACCTTTGTCCACTCCTTACATAATCAGTCCCTGGTGGCAAAAATAATCTGATGTAGCACACACCTTTTCTGAAGTAATTACTGATATGTTATGGAGCATTAGTTGTGTAGTGGCAGAAGTAGTGGTCAGAACTGCAACGTATGGAGCTGAATGGCAGCTCCTTAGGATAAAAATCCTTAGAAATGTTGGGAGAACTGGTGCGTTTTGGAGGAATGTCTAATTGGGAACAGAAAAGGCAAATGGTATCCTATGACAGAAGACATAGACTTTATTCCAGCCTAGAGACCATTGGGATAAGGAGGATTCTACCAGAACCCCAAGTTTTCTGGAACTACACCAGCCACAGTAACGCAGGAACTCGATAGGGCACCTGTCAGTGAAATACAGCCTCTGGGGGGGAAGATGCTGGTTTTCATGTCAAGAAGAGGAAACAGATTCTTTCTATCCCTCCCATAAACTTACTCCAGCTGTGTTCAGTACTTAACTGCTGCTGTGGGTCTGCATGGCCAAACCAGCTCAAGGACCGATCCGCCACTGACCAAGGCCAAGCCCATCAGCACCAGTCACAGCCCCTCTGTGGTCACATATTTAAGGAAAAATCCCACAAGTGGACGCTTTTTGCCACCAGAGGAGGGAGTGAGAAGATGGAAGAAACTTTGCAGACACCAAGGTCAGTGAAGAAGGGGAGGAGGAGGCGCTCCAGGTGCCACAGGAGAGATTCCCCTGCAGCCCGTGGAGAAGAGCATGGGGAACAGGTTGTCCCCTTGCCACCCACTGAAGATGATGGGGAGCAGAGATGCTTCCTGCAGCCCGTGGAGAGGCCCCAGGCTGGAGCGGGGAGACAAATGTAGAAGATGCAGTGACCTGTGTTGGAGCAAGCTCCTGGCAGGACCTGCAGCCTATGCAGAGACAGGCCCCAGGCCACAGCATGTTTTCTGGGGGGACTGGGGGGCACCAGGATGGAGCAGTGTGGGCCTGAGAGACTCAGAGACGTTCTATGATTTTATGACTGTACTCCATAGCAGTGACCCACGCTGGGACAGCTGGTGAAGAGATGGAGCCCTGTGGGAAAAGACTGACGTTGAAGAAGTTTGTGGAGGACCCCATGCTGGAGGAGGGGAAGAGTGTAAGGAATGCCCACCCCCCCCTTTCCCGCTAAGAAGGAAGATTACTTATGAGGAACTGATGGAAACCCCCATTCCGCCACCCCCCTGTGACACCTCAGCGAGGAGGAAGGGAGAGAAATAATGAATAAAGTTGAGTCTTTGAAGAAGGGAGAGGCAGGGACAGGCCTTTTAGGATTTGGTTGCACTTCTCATTATTCTACCCTGGTTTCTGTGCATGTGAGTGTGGTAAGATGGGTTTTTTCAATTCCCTGTTGAGTCTGTTCTGCCTGTGACGCTGATTGCGGAATGATCTCTCCCTGTCCTATCTCCACTCCTAAGCCTCTCAAGAGGTATTTTCTCCCCCAGCTGAAAAGGGGAGTGAGAAGAGTGTCTTTGCTAGGAACCCGGCCTCCAGTCAAGGTGCAACCACCACAACAGCCTAAAATAGAGTGCGATCAAATGCTTAGCTTACGCTGTTGTTTAAAGACAGGCCTTCAAACCAGGGAAATTGAGCGCTCTCTCTAGGTTAGAGATCAGAGCTGAAGGTATTTAAAGCTCTGTCCTTGTGATCTCTACCACTTCCCTGGAAAAGACGTTGTGAGATGGGTGGAGCAGAAACCAGAACCTGAACGTATCGCTTTTTTAGCTGATTTTTAATGTGTTTTGATTAACCTGGCTCAAAGGAAAAAGTCCTGTGCTCTTTGTTCTTAACCTTCAACATCGAGAAGTACATTTTGCACTTACCAACTTCATAAACGTTCCTATTGGCTGAAGCAGAGCCAGCGATCTCAGCATACGGGGAGTCCCCGCGTGCCGGGGACTTCATTTCCACATAGCCGCATTCTGAACTTCTGGGGACAAGAGCTGGTGGGTCTTTTATAGTAGCGTAGGGGTTCTCAGAACTACTTAACGAGCAATTACTTAAATTATATTCGGAGTTCTTCACTAGATCTGCAACAACAAAAACACGTGTTTCTCTCAAGCATGCTAGTAGTATGGACATCAATGCTACACAGGGTGTTGAGTTCTAACAACTCGCTCCCCATCAAATATTTAAATAGAAACCAGTCATAGCACTTCCAAATGGTTAGACAGTCCTTAATGAATCCACTTCTACTGCTATTCTTGTTTATGGCCCTTGGTCTTGTCATCAGCAAATTCCTGTTGCAGTCTGAGAACTGTCAATTCTGGTTAGAATAGTAGCTGGCATTCAATACAGATAATCCCAGAGTGGTTGGGGTTGGAAGGGACCTCAAAGCACATGTAGTTCCAGCGCCCTGCCGTGGGCAGAGACACCCTCCACTAGACCAGGTTGCCCAAAGCCCCATCCAGCCTGGCCCTGAACAATGCCATGGAGGGGGCAGCCACCGCTTCTCTGGGCAGCCTGTGACGGGGCCTCACCACCCCAACAGAGAAAAATTCCATCCTAACACCTGATCTAAATCTAACCTCTTTCAGGTTAAGGCCATTACATTTTGTCCTTTCACTATATGCCCTTGTAAACAGCCCCTCTCCAGATTTCTGGTAGCCCCCTCCCTGTTAGGTAGTGAAAGGCTGCTACAGAATATCCAGAGCCTTCTCTTCTCAAGGCGGAACAAGCACAACTCTCTCAGCCTGTCTTTGTAGGAGAGGTGCTCCAGCCCGGCGGTGACCTTTGTAGCCCTCCCCTGGCCTCACTTCAGCAGCTCAGTGTCTTTTACTGGGGAGCTCAGAGCTGGACACTGTACTTCACGTGCTTTCACTTTCTGTGCCTTGGGCACTGTGGCTTGAGCACTTGCCAGAAAAGACTGAGGCAAAAAGTCATGAAGTACCTCAGCCTTCTCCAGATCCTGGGTAACTGCATCTCCTGTTTCCTTCTGGAGACAAGGCCAATTTTTCCTCTCACCCTCATTTTGTCACTGACGGAGCTATAGAAGCTTTTGATGTTGCCCTTGATGTCTCAGGCCAGATTTAATTCTGTCAGCACTTTAGCTTTCTTAACCTGGTCCCTGGCTGTTGGAACAGTTTCTCGTTATTCCCCCTAGACTACCTGCCCATGCTTCTACCCTCTGTAGGCTTCCTTTCCCTGTCTGAGTTTGCCCAGGAGCGCCTTGTTCATCCAGGCAGGTCTCCTGGTGCATTTGTTGGGCTGCATCTCTCCAGAGCTTGAAGGAGGCAGTCCTTGAATACTAAACAGCTGTCCTGGGCCCCTGGTCCTTCCAGGGCTTCGTTCCATGGTACTCTACTGAGCAGGTCCCTGAAGAGGCCGAAGTATGTTCTGCTGCAGTCCAGGGTAGTGAGCTTGCTGTGCACCCTCCTTACTTCCCTGAGGATCTAGAACTCCAACATTTCATGGTCACTGCAACCAAGATTGCATCATGGTACTCTGTTAAAAGCATTACAGAAGTCTAAAGGAACTTTCTCTAGACAGTCTCTCTCTAAACAAAATACACAGTTTCCAAGAACAAAATTAGGTTATTTGAGAAGACCTAAACCAACTAAATTTATTCCTACTCCATCTTTATTTACTAGGTCTCATGTCAGCTGTCCTGCTGTTTTTGCCAAGCCTGACACCCAGGTCACAAGCCTAGAGCTACCCAAGCAATCCCACTGCACCTTCTAGAAACCAGGCATAACATCAGCATTCCTCCAGTCTTCCAGAATCTCCCCATGCAGTGGGGTAGCCACAGCCGGGATCTCTCAGAAGTCCCAAGTGCTGGTACATCTGCTCTAAGAAAATGTAAAGCTGAACTCTGAGCGTTAAACTGTTTTCTTAAAAAACCCGTGTCTTGGCCGGAGCTGTTGTTAGACCAAGGCTGGGGATGGGCAGGGAAAAATCCTGCTGCAGACTGCTTCTGATGCTGCACCTGATCCCCAGAACCTGACAGTGAGAAGGACTAGAAATGAAGGTAATTAAATCATCTAAAGAATAATGGCACTCAGAGTCCCTTCTAAGGCTTTCACTGGGCAGAGACATGAGGAGTGTGATCCAGCCTTTTTGGGATGCTTGAGATTGGGAAAGGATGAAGTGTCAATAGGATACAGAAATTCTCACCCCTTCTCAGGAATTTTCTTTTGACGGACAATGTGCTGTGTTTTAGCAGACAGGAGGCTTAGCTGGGAAGATGCTGCTACAATTTACATCTGCAGCAGCCCAGATGATGAGAAACTACTTCAAAAAGCCTTGATTCTGTGTGGTGGGGATTAGAGAAAAGGATTCACCCAACCCCACACCTATTTAATCAAAGTAATTTTGCCAAAGCAGATCCTTATTTACAACACCCATTGATTTATGAAAGTAATTAGTATGAAAATAGTTGTATGACAATATGATGAGAGTTTTGCATATCATGTCTGCACTGGGCATCAGGTGGATTCACCGCTCCTCACAAGGAGTCACTTTTTTGTCTCCTTGAAGAAAGGTTGAACCCATAACCCTGAACCTCACGCACAGCCAGACCACCTTGGCATTACCCTGAGCGGAGAACCAGGAAAAATTCCCTGCTTCCCTCTCTATCCCAAACACAGTAAATACCATTCACCCTCTCCTCCTCCTCCTTCTTCCTTCTTACCAAGCTCGTTGAGGTAGCCACCATGTTTCCAGTCTGCAGGCAATGTTCCCGCGTAGTCCATGACAGTTCCTCGTTTTCCAGGTTCCACGTTTTTAAGGTTCACAAACAGCTAATTGGTTTTGGCCTAATTCAAAGGAAGACAGATAACAGAAACTGAAACTGATGGGAAGTTACAGGATTTCCAGGTGCTAATCAGGCAAAGTGGTTTGGGTTTGCGTGGCCAGGTTTTGGTAGCGGTGGGGGGCCAGGGGTGGCTTCTGCAAGAAGCTCCTAGAAGCTTCCCCTACGTCTGACAGAGTAAATACCCGACGGCTCAAGGATGGACCCACCGCTGGCCAGTGACGAGCCCATCAGCGATGGTGGCAGCACCTCTGTGATAGGATGTTTCAGAAGGAAAAAACCCCACAGATAGACACTTCTTGCTGCCAGAGAAGGGAGTGAGAAGATGAAGAAACTCTGCAGACACCAAGGCCAGGGAAGAAGGAGGGGGAGGAAGCGCTCCAGGCACCAGAGGGGAGACTCCCCAGCAGCCCATGGAGAAGACCATGGTGAAGCAGGCAGTCCTGCTGCAGCCCAGGAGGAAGATGCCGAGTAGAGATCCCAGCTGCAGCTCCATGCTGGAGCGGGTGGACACACCTGAAGGAGGCAGTGACCTCATGGGAAGCCTGCATTAGAGCAAGCTCCTGGCAGGACCTGCAGCCTGTGGACAGAGGAGCCCACACCGCAGCAGGTTTGCCTGGGGCAAGCTGTGGCTCTGTGGGGAAGCAGGCTGGAGCAGTCTGTCTCTGGAGGTCTGAGCCACATGTAAGCCACACCGGGGCAGTTGGTGAAGAGCTGTAGCCCCCATGGTAAGGATTCATGTTGGAGAAGTTCATGGAGGATTGTCTGATGTGGGAAAGACCCCACACTGGAGCGGGGGAAGCATGTGAGGAGTCCTCTGCCTGAAGAGGAAGGAGCGGCAAAGACAATGTGTGATTAACTGGCCACAATCCCCATTCTGCCCCCGTCCTGTGCCGCTCGGGGGTAGGTGGCAGAGAATTTGTGAATAAAGTTGAGGCCAGGAAGAAGGGAGGGGTGAGGGGAGGTGTTTGAAGATTTGGTTTTATACCTCATTATCTCACTCTCTTTTGATTTGGTAGGAAATTAGATGCTTTGCCCATGATGTTACCTGCGGAATGATCTCTCCCTGCTCTTATCTCAACTCATAAGCTTTTGGTTGTATCTTCTCTCCCCTGTCCAGCTGTGGAGGGGAGTTATAGAGCGGCTTTGCTGGGCACCTGGCCTCCAGCCAGGGTCAACCCACCACAAAAAGAAACCAAACCTGAAACATGATGGAACCAAATGAAATAAACTAGAAGCTAATTGACACAGGAGCACTGAGATTTTGATGCTCTACCTTTGCCAGGGTCAGTCTGTCCATGTTGTTGACATGAGGTGCGGTAGCGCACTGAGTCAGAGTATGATAACTGGGGTTAGAGAAATAGCGACTGTTGGAATTTCCACCGGTACTGTGAGGGATGGCTTCTGAAAAGAAAAGAAAATCAACAACTATCAATAGCATGGCATTTCTTTCTGAGGAGAAGTTTTTG
The DNA here is from genome assembly GCF_964237585.1 of Gallinula chloropus. Classification (NCBI taxonomy): domain Eukaryota; kingdom Metazoa; phylum Chordata; class Aves; order Gruiformes; family Rallidae; genus Gallinula; species Gallinula chloropus. The sequence goes on from NC_140089.1 coordinate 55,738,432, forward strand.
ACAGCTCTGCACTCATTCCAAAACCTAATGGGAGAGTTTCTGGAAAGAGCTACCTAGGAAATTGCCATTCATTTGACGGATTTAGGGACACAGAGCAGGAACTGACAGGTCACTTGAAGCAAGAGCATGTTACTTGCTAACTTACTTCTCTCCTGAGGTTCCTTGCTCTCTTTTGCCTCTGCAGTCACTGTCCCAATTACAGAGAATTTTAAACACCAAGTTCATAGCAACACTCTCTAGTGCCTCAAGAGCACCCCCACCTTTGCTGACAGCTCTTTCTTGGCTCTGAAAACTCTTTCTGCCACCTTCTTCACCTGCTGCCTGCCTTAACAGCTGTGGGCAGAAGACAGCAGTGCCTGAAGTTTCACGTACCCGTTGCGTCACTCCCAGGTTTGCTCTTTGCCTTCACTTGTTTCAGACTCGAGCCTTCAGATGGAGCTTCTTAACTGTATCGGGATTACAGATCTGCAGCACCACGGACGCTACCCTTTGTTCCTAGCCCTAAACTCTGTCTGTCCATGGCCAGCAGATGGCAATGTGTCACCAGTGGCAGACCCCTACGGACAAGATTTGCTTCGAGAGGATCTCTGTGTATCTGGGAGACTATGAGAAGGGAAGAGGGAAAAGGAGAAGGGAATTGTCTCTACTTGGGATTTGGCTTTACTTGTACTGGGCCTGCCACTGAGGCCGTGAAATTAGGAAGGAACGAAAACCGAAAAAGAAGAAAAGGGTAAAAGACAATGAAGAAACAGGCAAAACAGGAACCAATTGTCCTTCTCCACCAGACTGTCAGGTCTCCCAGGCTACTCAGAGCCCCGTGCTTCAAAACCCATGCAGTTGTATGAGCGGAGCCAGACATCTGGCTGGTGTCACGTCATATGACATGTGTGCCGATGTGGGAAGACAGCAAGAGATAAGGTCTTCATAACCAATTCTGCAGGTTTTCTCTGGAAAAAGCCCAGGTCCAACTCCTGAAGCATCTACCCCATTAAGACTCCCCCTGAAGCAAAGAGGATGTATCAAAACACTGGCCAAAACAGAGACTCCCCTGACGGTTGAGTAATTGCTCTTAGGCACCAACACTTGCCATTCCTACTCACTTTGCTCACAGTGCTTCCCCATGAAGCCCGTGCGGCAGGTGCACTGCCCACTGATGTGGTCGCAGTCAGCTCCGTTCTGACACTGGCATAGCAATGCACAGTCCTTCCCGTAAAAACCCAGGGGACATCCTGCAATAGAAGGAGCGGGAAGAGAACTGGAGTGAAGCAACTGCTCCAGAACTAAAATGCAAACATCCTGGGTAAGTATATTAATGGACTACAGCCAGTACTGCACATCCGCAGGGGGAGCATCTGAATGTCAGAGTCATTCATTCTGTGTGTGCACATGACAGACTCTTCCACAGGGATGCCCAGCCGCAGCCAAAAGTTGTCTTCCTCTAAAGCAAGGCTAAAGAGGAGTTCAAATGTAGTTGCCAGCACTCTGCCAGTGCTTATGCAGCTGCCTCCCCTGCTACCGCGGAGGTAACGTGTTACATCTTCTGGGCCAAAAATGCTTAGCAGCGTGGGAAGACATCAACGACTGAAATGTGAAAACACCAAAGGAAAGTTCTGTCACTCGTTTATAGACCAAGAATGGATGACAAAAGTCACTTACTCTGTGTACAGTAAAGGCCAGTCCATCCTGGGGTACATTTGCACTCCCCATCGCAGGCACTGCAGTAAGCTCCATTATGGCAATTGCACGTGTGGATGCAGTTCGGTCCCCAGTGGGAAGGTGGGCAAGCTAAAACAACCCACAGCAATTCATTAATTGATCCCAAATGACAAAGATCAGTGATATCCACAAACAGAGCTGCTTACATTCACATAGAAGCACTGCTTCACTTGGTGTTTGTTGTTTTGCTTTTAAAGCCATTTCTTGGGCTACTCCATTCTGAGCAAATCGCCACAGGTTGGGTTTTCTCTAACTAAGGACTTCTTTTACTCTACATAAAAAGTGTTGAAAAAAATTGGAAGTGTCGAAAAAGCCAGCAATTCAAACTTGATCCTCAGTAACTAGGACACTCATACCAACTTTCTCTACACAGAAAGCCAAGTAACTTTCCTCTTTTCATTATTTTTTAATCTGCAAGCAGTTACGTTGAACACAGCCAAAGGTATAAGTCTTCTAAGCCTCAAAACTGAAGGAGTACAAATAGAGAAGGTTGAAACACATCTCACAGCCTATAGATTTAGGCTAAATATGAAGCTTAATTCTTTAATTTCTAATGTTAGAGTCTAGGTAATTACCTAAATAGAGTGCAAATGATCAGGACTGTACCTTTATCAAGTGGACTCTTGCTGCTGTGGTTGCATTGATGAATATAGTATTTTTTAAAAAAAGTAATTCCTGAATCCTTTAAATGCAAAAGGACTCATCTATGTGTGGGCTGCATTTTTGCAAAGTGGTGGTTTTGCCCAAATTTCACTTCATTAAGAAATATACTACATTGTAGGGACAAAAAAATAAACACTAAGTTTGGTTTTTCTTGTTTTTGCTTCAGTTGTGCCTTATGATTCTTTTTGTTATTGTTTTTGTTTGAAAATAGTGGTCAGCTATGAGGGAATGTAAACCCCATACAGATGAAAGGTTAAAAGTTTTAAGAAGGTTACTGGTTCCAGAAGAAATTAATGGAATCATTATCTTCCATGTGAACAAAAGGCCTGTACACAAAGCAAAGAAACTTGCTCTGTTACAGCCCATGAGCACAGTCTAAATAGATGCTTCCATTCATATTGCTGGCACCATTTTCTTGTTATTGATTTGTGAGTAAGTCTCTCCTGCTCCTAAATACCCCTATTCTTCTACTCTCCAAAATACCTACTTATTTTACCATAAAACCAGACGCCTTTCTTGCTACTGGCTTCCACAGGAATCGGCTCAAGATTTATCTTGCTATGATACTTAGTTGTGCATGCCAATCACTTCACAGAATTTAGACAGCAAAGAGTTTTTTTTCCAAAGTCACCAGCTGCTACATTGCACTGGTACAGAGCTAGTTAACCTGGACTAGCCAAGCCATAAATGAGTTACCATAAGTGACGTGAAACCAATGTGGGATGGTATTCGGAAATGCACCTCCCTGGAAATCAGCACAGTCTCTTTGGAATGTTGACGTATCAGGCTTTGGTGTGGCTTCTTTTATTCACAGAAATGGGTTGACTGAAACTTTGGAATACAGTGTTTTGGACCGTGTGGATTTTGGTACTTCATGGAATTGGATCTATTTCTCGTGAGAATTCTGCCTCAGGTATTTCTCTCCTATTATCAGTATTTTCATAGACCTGACAAGGCATCTGGAGAATGCTGAATTATTTCATAAAAGAACTCCTATGAAACATAATGAAATTAGGGCCTAGCACTCTGAGTCAGTAACAAAGTCTTCACTGGGTTAGCATACCAAGGCAATACTCCCCAAGTGAGGTAGAATGGCAGTAAAAACGGGTATCTGCGTTGTGCTTTTATGTGGCAAGGTTCTGGTGGCGAAGGGGGGAAGCAGGGGTGGCTTCTGCAAGAAGCAGCCAGAAGCTCTCTGCAGATCCTCTACAACTCTTCTTGGGCAGTGAAAGACTGAAAATTGGTCTCTTCTCTCATATGCTCCATCCCACTTCTTAGAAAAGCCAGAGTGCAATTATGTTGCTGATAGTGCTGATAAACTGAAGAAGAAAACTTTCGGATTTCTTCCTCCTATACCACACAGTCCTCATTTCTGACTTGGACAGTGGGTTTTTTACTAAATACTAGATAATGTAAATAGCCAAACCCGAATTGATTGTTGTTAAAAGAAAGGGGAACATTTCATACTTACGTTGAGAGCAGTCACTACCAATCCAGCCAGGGTAACACTGACAGGATTTATCAATAGGATTGCACGTTCCGTTATTGGTGCACGTGCATATTCCAATGCAGTTCTTGCCAAATCTGCCACTGGGACATACTGGAACAAAACACAATTAGAACTCCTTAGTAATCAGAATGGGATTACCTTTTCTTTATTTCAAGAGGAATCTTGATACTAGGATCAAGACAGGTACTGCTTAGTATAATGTTCAGTAAGGCATTAGAAATTCTGGGAAGCCCTTTATACATGCTCATTATACAAATAATACAAATAACAATACAGTGGGTTTCATACTGTAGGATCAAATGTTCAAACAGTTTAAACCTGCTTAAGATTCCTAATTTATACGCTGCAAGCACTACAACAGCAACTGCTGTTGGTTTTATGGCTTCCAAGCGACGGAAGGAAAATTGCTGAAGTGCCTGGTCTCTCTGTCCCAGAGAGTCTTTACTACAACTTGTACCTTTGTTACAGAGGGCTCCTGTAAATCCAGGTAAGCAGTCATGTAAGCCATTAATATGGTGGCAGGGACCACTGCTGTGTACACACTGGGGGCATGTCTGGCTGCAGCGGTGTCCATAAAACCCAGGGGAACAGACTGGAATCAGAAAGAACAAACCGTCATTCCTTCCTACACTTTCTATACAGCCGTGAACTACTCTTCAGAGCACTTCCTGACTCTGAATTAGCGCTGCTTTCTAAAAACACAAGGCTTGCAATGGCGTCCTCATTATTTGTGCAGTTCAAGGCTTTACACTCACAAATGGAGATTTGCTCGTCTTCCTCTAAGGTTCACTACATCCCAGCTCTTAATGACTTAACTGACATTCTGTTACTTGTCAGGCCATGCTGACTTGGGTTGCAGGTGAAATGCATCTCTAGTTTTTATGTTATACACATTTGGCTATACATAGTATGTCCTCTCCAACACAAACAACTCCTAAGGCATATTTGAAGAAAAGTCATTTAAAAAGATAGACTGGATAGTTTTATCTGTAGAGGAGTATGGTCATCTTAGACCTTGACTTCTTACCTGTTTCCTAACTTGGAAAACAAATAGCCATTACTTCACTGAGAAAAACTTACCAATGTTTTCCAGTGATCCTTTAGGTACTCATGACATGATACAGCCAGCTACACATCACCTAACTTTTAGAGAACCTGAGACCAGAAATAGGAATTCACTTAATTCTTACGCGAAAGGCACAAGTTTCTTTTAAAAAAGGAGGAAAAAAAAAGGGGGGGGCGAGGAGGACAGACAGGGAGAGGCCGTTCCATAAAATCTCCTCCTTTGCTGCTCTAATCCCTTCTGGTATTTTTTTCCTGATAAATTAGAATATTAGGTAACGCATCAAGAGAAATAGCTGTTGCACAGCAGCACAATTAGCACAATGCACAATTAGCACTCACAGAACTTAACTTGGAACCTTTCCCGTATTTTAATTTCATTCAAGATTCAGTCTTTTAATTATACACTCGATACGAGTTACATGGCTCGATCTCCCTAGAGATCCTCGCTGTTTTGGTAGGTAATACTAAACACCAAAAAATACCAAGTCTGATGGTTACTTTAACAAACCTAAAAGAAAAAAAACCCAAGCTATTCTAACATACTTTGTTGAATTTAGTTCCTTCCTCTATTGTCACAAACCCTTTTCCTGCTGCTCCACTTATTATGCATATACATATGTTCCACAACACCTTTCTTAATCCTACCTTCTGATGCTATCTCTGCAGTGTAACTTTATAGAGCAGCTATTTGAGACCGTGTTATGAAAGTATTGCTCAGGAGTATTGCTCTGACATGTGAAGCGTGGGAGGAGGATATTTCCAGACACCGAACAGAAAGCAAACTATGCTCTTTATGTCATACAGTGTGTCTAGACATCACCAACGTGTTGAAACTAGTCCGTTACACACGCTGTTGTGATGACATCATTCCAGGACAGATACTCCATTTTTTCTAGAATCACGCACAAAGTCTCTTTCTAGCAAAATCTTTTTCCTTTCCATAGATGAAGATTTCACTGAAGCTAAAAGCAGTGTCTCCTTTCCAATACCTGAGGTCACGCAGTCAAGGTCTGTGCTACGCCTGAAGTCGTCATCTCCACCCAGGATAGTTCTATCACACCGGCCAGCTCATTTTTAGAACCTGTTACAAAAAGATGCTACACTTTTACTACGGACTTTCAAATCACAGAATCTACCTACTTTAACCTGGCTTCATTCGTTACCATACTTTTGGTCTCTGGTGATTTGTCTGCCCTAGTGTCTCACAAACTACTCATCGATGGCACAATGACAATACTACTATTTTCTCATCATTCACTCCAATTACTTTTATTATTTTTGCAGCCTTGCCATTTCCCAGCGGTATCTGAGTGACTGAGGGGAGGTCGCACTGCGGCTTTTGGGACGACAATAAGGCCAAGAACACTCTGGGCTCAGTTAGGTGAGTGCTGGCTGTGGCAGCCTCCCTCTCTTTCTGTGAGGACTCCTGTGGAGAGAGTCCACAGAGACTACTGACCCTTGAATACAAACAGGAAAGCTGAAGCTTGCAACGCTACAGTATCGCACGGAGACACAAAACTCCAGAACCCTCTGAGAGGGGCATACTTAAGAGTGTCAACTCCATCTTATGGAAGCTGGAAGAGTTTTCCCAACACTTACATAGACATTTAGGTGAGAACTCAAATCCCTTCCTGGAGATAAAAGGTTTGTGATAGCATGCCTTTCTGCAGAGTTTCATCATGTTTTCAAATTACCTTGCTCTCCATAGACAACAGTGCCAAACACAAATTCTAATGGATAACCAAATACAAATACTTCCTAAAACCACAAGGAAAATGCCAGAGAAACCTTGCAGAAAAGTGCAACAATTTTCATGCAGAACAAAATATGTGCAGAGACACTTGAGTTCTCAAGTTTGAAAAACCTAAGTGGAAGCACAGCTTCTGCACAACTGATCCTCTTTTTGGCTGCCAGAGCCAAGCTTTCTGGGTTCCTGCACGCAAGGCTTTACGTACCAGAGCTGCCAGCACAGCCCTGCATATTTACAGCTCTTCACCACTTCCTGAGGAATGGTTCTGTGAAGGCGCGCAAGGTTTCAGATTGACCCGTCTACTCTCCTACTCCCAGTTTGCCTGTGGATCCCACACTCAACAACATTTCCATACCTGTGAATCACAGATGGAACAAAACAGCCACAGAACTGGCCCCTGTCTCCTTCCAGCCCCACACAGTCCTCCTGTAGAGCAGAGAATTTATTTAAAAACTGGAGTTTCTAAGAATTTCCTAGAAAACCAAACATTATCACTGGAAAAGATGGAGCCAGTTTTTCAGAGAAAGAGTTCATGTTTTGACTACAAAATGTAATAAAAAACAGTTATGGAATAAAACAAATCGGTTTTGACTTTTACCATTTTAAAACCTTTGAAATTAGATATTTTGATTGCTCTCCCCAAGCACAAATTGCAAGGTGCAGCAGAACTGATGAGGCAATGTTATGGCAGTGCAATGATTTCTAACTTTGCACTTCTCAATGTCGGCGTGACAGCGTCAGAGCCCCAAGAGGAAGGCAAAGACCTGTCTGTCACTGCACTCTTCGCAGTGCCTTCTCACAGCTGACTAAGAATGAAGGCAACTTTTCCGTTCATATTGTACCAGAGATAGAAGATAATGTAATCAAAACTAGGTTGTTTGATGTTAAGTATCTATTTCTGGCACATTCTTTCCTCTCATAGTTTTTTCTGCTTTAACAGAAGCACTCTGGAGAGCATTTGATGCCAACGGGGAAAAATTTGGGTCTGTGTTTTTCAACAAATTCTAAAGGAGCTGGAGAAAAGTCTGAGGCTCGACTTTAAAGCATGAAAGCAGGAAGAGTTTTTCATCTGTGCATCTTAACTGTGTGTTTTCTGCACTTCAGTGTGTTGCACTGCAGAGTTCTTCCCAAAGATTTGTCGTCATGTGTCACCAATCTTCAACCCAGTTGTGTATGGGCTACCAGGAGCAGTCCTCCTTGGAGACTTATCCCCCCGACAAAATTCAGTGCAAAATCTGGTGAAATTATGAAACTACCTGGCAAGGGAATTCACATTTTTCTCCTCTCCAGCCTGGAGCACAGGTACAGGTTCCATCCAGAGCTTTCCAAGCCCCTCCGTTAAGGCACTGGCAAGTTAAGTTACAGCCAAGCCCCCAGGTACTTCTGGGACAATTTATTGAGCAATCTACACCATGCCAACCTGCCAAAAAGAAGAATTTCAAGTGACAAATTAATCCAAGTTTTCCCCCATTCCTCTCTGAGGACGTGTTTCACTCTGCCTATCAGGCAGCATCTTTCGGAGATGTGCAATCCCAGGGTACCACTAGCTACAAGCTAGTAGCAGCAGTTTCAGACGAGGACTCGTCCACGTTGGAACAAGGGTGGTGAAGGGCACCTCCTGACATCTCTGCACAGCACACATTTGCAGATGGGTGCCACCGTGCAATAGCAATTCAGGGCAGATTGGCAAGGAAAACACAGACACCTTGAAATTTCACTACCAACCACCAGAGGATACTGAAGGTTTAAGGCATGGGTTGAAAAAGCAAGGACTGTATTCCCTACATTCAAGCTGCTGCTTTCATCACTCTTCCGCCAGTACTGAACAGATGGAGTTCTGCAATACAGTTTAGAAACTCAAATCCTAGACACAAAACAGAAGGAAACATAGCAGCAGTGCCTAAGTTGCATTTCTCCAAGGATACATGGAAGACCTTCTAGATCATTGCTGTACTTCCCTCCAGATGCAAAAAAGACTGTAATGGGAAATGGTTCTAAAATGCACCCTTCACTGCTGATTATGCTGGGTAGCAATGATTTGCAGACTGCACGCTGGAGGCAGAGAAATGGAAATAGATTTTTAAAAATGTGACCATCTGATACAATAGAAACGGCAGGAGACAGTCTGACGTGACCATCAGCAGTGACACAAGCCAAGGTTCTAATTTTGTACCTTGTTTACAGCAAGCCAAGGGAAAAGTAATTCTGCACTGAGCCTAATCAATAGACTGTGCAAAACACATGGATTGAAACGAAGCCGCCTCGTGCCCTGGATAGAGAACTTCACATTTAGGGGTCATTTCAGGCAAAAATCAGTCCCTGACAGAGGTGGGCAGGGACGTGCAGTTTCTGAGGGGGTACAATGTCCATCAGAATTACTGCTGGGAGGTGAGAGCCAGGCAGGGAGGTCAAGGAGCGTCAGTCTAGTCACACGAATACTGGGAGACCTAGAAAGTTTCTCACAGAAGCAGGGAACAGCGCGCAAAGGCTTGGAAGGGTCTTAGGCAAGGTTTTCTCAGAGAGCTGGTGAGGAAAAGAGCATTCAAATAGAATAAATTGCCAGTAGATACTAACATCAGTGCTAAAATGGCAGGAAGAAATCGGTGCCTCTGTGTGGCTGAGAGGGACAAGGGTTGCAGCCAAAGGTCATGCACACCCAGGCTGAGGGAAACCCGCCTATGCATTTCGACCAGACAGGCTGCTGTCAGACACATGGCAGGCATGCCTGTGGTACATCCAGCAGATGACAGCACTGCCACCAAGAGAGAAGTGGTGGCACACCTCAGGGTAAACACCAGTAATTCACTAAGCCGCAGCAGCCTCCAGCCCACTGAGAACACAAACATGAGGCATGTGCACTCTTCTTGGGGCAGATGGTTTCCTAGTTTTCACCTCCCAGAGCAGCAGAAGCATAAATCAGCTGGTGATATGGCCTTCAGCGTGGTCTGCTTTTTATTAAGTTTCTTTCTTCTTCTCTACTTCCAAAACTCAAATTCATTTTATGATTAGGGAAAAAGGAAATTAATCTGAAGGGATGCTTACCTGCTTTGCAGGCACAAGAACCATCTACTGGTGAACAGATGGCTTCGTTTTTGCAGTTGCATACAGATGAACAGTTTATTCCATACGTCCCCAGAAGACAGGCAGTACCACAAGCAGCACCCTGAATGACACAAAAACAGAGTCTAAAAACTATTCAGACAATAGAACCAGTACATTCTGTAGACTGACTCAGGTGCTACAAAAGCCAGAGAACATGCCTGTTCCAGGCTGTCACTAAGGTATCTGAAATTTCATGGCGAGGGACTCCTTCATGCTCTTTAAGTCCACAGTAAGCATTACTTTCCTGTTAGTTGTTGGGAGAGCTCAGGTCACACAGCAAACACCACTTGGTTAGATCAATGGACAGTATCTTAAGTAATAAGGAAGCCCTTCACGAAACCAAATCTCGGTAAGACAGCAGGTTCATGGAACGTGGATGTCTACAGTATTTTTAGGAATTAATTTGACTGAAGTTTTCACAGTTGTTGTTCCTACAACAGTCACCCTGTAAATATCCAAAGCACAGGTAACCGCAAATGCATGTAAAAGCTGCAGAATAATCCATCCTGAACCGCAAAAACAAGTGTCTTGCTCTAGATTTTCTCTGAATGGAACATCAGGAGCTGCTGCAGCAAGATAATGATTGAAACCATCATTCCTCCCTTTATTTACACCTCACAAGCACATCCTCCTACTTATCACTGTCTTACAAAGTCACTATCTTTTCTTTCCTGAAATGCCTTCACTTCAGTGCTGAGAACCAATCCCAGATTTGCCTCAGAATCTTATAAAATGCCCAGTATTATTTATGTACCTAAATACCGTTACCTTTCTTTTCCTGTGGTGGAGAAAGGACACTCGGGCACCATGAAGAACTTGGCACTCAACTAAAGCCAATGGAGTTGAAAATGTACTGCAAAAGAGAGACTTATTTACCTCAAATCCGGGGGCACAGGTGCATTTTCCAGTCACACTATTGCAGTCAGCACCATTTTGACAGCTGCGGATCTGCTGACATGAGTCGCCATAGAATCCTGGAGAACACGTCTCGTTGCAGTAGAGCCCCGACCAGCCAGGCTTGCAGGAGCATTCCCCAGACACAGGGTGACAGCTGCCAGGAGGGGATGGAAGGATAAGTAATTCAGGACTAAAAATGACAATCTACAACTGAACAGTTCTTGAGATCTAAATTAGAACGTATTTATAAAACTACTAGTACTGGCATTTTAAGACATACATCACTGTCCTGTAAATAGATGTAGGAAGCTGTAATACTTTTGAAGGATTTTGATGGGTTTTCATGAAGTCAGACTAATTGGCAGTAAGATTTATACATTAAGAAAGGGAGCCTATATATATATGTATGCACATATCCCTCAGAGAAAGCAAGAGACAAAAGAAATGCCACCAGAACGTGTCCTGAAAAAACCCTAATCCCAGCCTAACTATACCAAATTAGTTGGTGATGCAGAATGACCTCCCACAGTCTTATTTACAAATGTGAAGCAGGGGTGGAAGATCACCAGAAAGAGCTTACAAGACAAAAGGAAAAACCCTTGTAGAAAAGTACGTAGCTACAGTGTGCTCTTTTTACACCAGGTGTCACGTGAGTAAAGACATGCCAAAACCAGTCTGAAATGCTGCAATTCCTACATTTTGTACATTCCTGTACAAAACAAGGCGCTAATGTTGACAAAGGCAGACAGAGGCCTTTTTTGCTTCTTCCTGCAAACTGCATCTTCAGAATGACAAGTTTCTGTAAACCCCCCAACCTGTGATGGGAAGTGGCAGGGACGTATGGATCTGCTCATACCAGGTCACAGCGCTGTTGCTGTACCCCACTGAGGAAACGGGGTTTATGTGGCCTTAGTCTCAGCCAGCCAGTGCTCACTCTCTCTTTTCTCTTGACTGTTGAGTACCAAGGGAAAAATGGATACTTTCACCTGGTCACGGAGAACAGAGGGCTGGGTTCAATACACACTCCAGCTCAAATCCTTGCATATCTACCAAAAGAGGCAATGGACAAGAACCTTTTCTGAAAAAACTCTTTGCATAAGAGGCTTGTTACCTGCTGCTGCTCTCTGGACCCCTGGAAAATAGTAGAACCTCCCAGGTATACCTATATCTAACCCTTCACGAAGCATAGAGGCTGACAAGCACGAGGATTGGCTGGAGCTGCCATCAACTGACCACATCTACTGATTTCAGTTATTTTGCACTTACAGCACACCAGAACGTGCAAGGGATATATGATCTATCCTGCCTACACACAGTGAGCAATGTAATGATCTACCCACCTGGTAAACAGAGACAAAGGTCCCACTTTGTCATAATATTTATTTGGCGGGTAAGCAACCAAATAAATACAGCAATGAATATTAAGATCACATATAGCTGCAAGCACTGTCATTGGGAAGCTCTTTTGGGCTGAGAGTTTCCTGATCCAGTTAGGGAATACCAGATTCTCTCACAAGTCCTTCGCTGCTTCAGATTGCATGAAAGTACTAGAAAAATCAGGAAATCTTTCTTTTCAGATTTCTATCTTCTCTACAGAAGAACAGGTTCAAGGGTGTAAAGCCTACCTCCAGGTAGTGGGCCTGTGCCAGGGACATCTTTTATCACACTTGAGACCATAAATTCCTTCAGGACAAAGCCTTGTTTCACACTGCTCTCCAGTGTATCCTGCTTCACAGAGACAGGCACCACCAATATGGTAGCATTTCCCACCATTCATACACTTGCAGGGCTCAGCACACTGCACCCCGTACGTCCCCACTGGACACTCCTCTTGGCACATATGAGAAAAACAAAGAAAAAAGTGGGTTAGTTCCCATCAAATACAGCTTTGGGACATTCCAGGGAAATTGAGTTTATGAGCAATCTCTATACGGCTCTAAAAAGCCTCTGAAGTGGAGCAGTGATTTATAGAAATTCATGTTTCAAGTACTTTATGTCAGAATTTGTAACTTTTAGAAGTAAACTGGATTCTGCACTTAGCAATAGCGTGAACAGCCAGCAGATTTCTGTGCCCCTGTAGATGCTCAGGGCCTGGCAGTCCTCTGGCAATCACGCTCAGCAGTCTCTGATGAGAACCTTTTCTAACTGTGTTTTCCAAACACACTATGTTTGACACAAGGCACGGCAAAATGTAATAGAAGTCACAAGAGCCTTCTGACTGAGGTCAAAGGGGTATATGTGTTCATATCATGCCTCCGCAGTACTGGCCTCAATCCCTTACTGGTATCCAAGTGTCGAGGTATTTGCAACTCTGCCCTGAGGGGAGCAATAAAATCCCCATTACTTCAAAGGTGCAGCGTAATAATAGAGCTAATAACCCCCTACAAATGTTTCCCAGTGAAGTTACACAAATCAGCTGTGAATGGATTGTCTCCCAATGACCATCTGGAATTCCAGCACTGCAACTCCACTTACTTTTTAAACATCATCTTCATGACCTTCTGAAACACTGTCTTCCTGGTGAGGACAGTGTTGTCTCAGCCAAAAGGTTTTAGGCAAAACGGGAATTTCAAGTCGATTCTCCCAAGTTAACTCCGATCATGTAGAAATTGTTACCGATGTAGGAAAAGTTAAGGGTTCAGAGTGCAAAGTACATGACACTTCACGTACCCTTCACGGTACCTTCTGAGATTACAGTAACCAGGATGGCATCTCTTCATGGACCAAGAATTTAGAAGAAGAGGACCCTGCAAAGTATTCTGCCCCTTTTGTAAGTGCATATAACACAAATCTAGCCTTGCAATAGCATCAAGAAACGACGTCTCCTTAACTCCCCTGTACTGATTTTAATGCCGAGTTGTACCCCGCTTTGTGAATCATGCGGGTGCTAATTACAAGGCCTCACCAAGTCTCTGAACCATGAGGAAAAACACGTCTTTATGGTGACGGTGAATGAAAGGCGGGTAAGGAAGTTTCACACCACCGATCGGCTACATCTGACTGTAATAAAAAAGGCACGCTTGATGTGCTGGGTGTACGTGCTGGTGTTTTAGGCCTGGCACCCTGTTCTGACCAGAACTGAAATGAACACCTCGACTCTGCGTGTGATTAGCTCTTTTCACACCAGGGGGTTTTTGATCATGGGATGGTTTATTTGGCACTGGGATTCCTGGCGGCAGATGGGGTCCACCTGTCCCAAAGGGGAACAAGGATCCTAGCCCAGCAGTTGGCAGGGCTTGTGGAGTGGGCTTTAAACTAGGTCTGAAGGGGGAAGGGAATAAAACCAGGCTAGCGGGAAAAGAGTGTCAGAGTCAGGGGTGGGAGTCTACTGTGGACTGCCCAGCCAGAACAACAACAACATTGATGAGTTATTCTTCAAGGGACTAAGAGCCACCTCTAGATCCCCTGTCCGTGTCCTTACGGGGGTTTCAACTGGCCAGATGTTAGCTGGGAACACCACCACAGCTAATACAAACAGGTCCAGGAGAGTCCTAAAGCAACTAGATGCGAACTTCCTTGTTCAGGTATTGAGGGAGCCAACGAAGAAAGGTGCCCTCCTAGATCTCTTGCTCATCCACAAAGAAGGACTTGGGGGGAAGTAGAAGTAGGTGGACTTCTTGGCCACAGAGTAGTGGAATTCAAAATCTTTGTTGAAAGAAGGGAAACTGCCTCCAAAACTTCAACACTAGATACAGGGAGAGCAGATTTTGGACTGCTCAGGAAAGTAGCTGGTAAGGTCCCCTGGGAAACTGCTTTTGAAAGTCCATCAATGCTGGCCACTTTTTAAGTACCACCTCCTAAAAGCACAGGAATAGGCAACTCCAAAACATTAGAAATCAAGCAGGTGGGGCAGGAGGCTGAGCAGGGACGTTCCTCTAGAGCTCAGCAGAAAAAGAAAGTGGAAGCAAGATCAGGAAATGTGCGGGGATTACGGGGACACTCTTCACCTTTGCAGGGAGAAAATGTGTGTGGCCAAAGCTTAGAGAGAGCCGAGGCTGGACAATACTGTGGTAGACAGTCTGGGGTCTTCAAATACAGTAACAACAAGAGGAGGACCAGAGAGAACATTGGTCTGTTGCTAGATGAGAACGGTCACATTACTAACAGGGACACAGACAAAGAAAAGGAGTTTAACACCTTCACTGCCTCTGTCTTCAACAGAGTCGATGGGCTTTGGGACTCCAGATGCCTCAAGTTGGAGGCCCATGACTGCAGTAAACTCCTAGCGAATTCTGACCATTCAGTGACGTGCTCTGACCTGGCTGGCCCTGTGTGGAGCCAGGACTTGGAGTTGATGATCTTCATGGGTCCCTTCCAACTCAGGAGATTGTATGATTCTGTGAGTAGTTTTTGCATAAGAACTTGGTTTTGGACTGGTTTTATAGAAGCCTAAATATCTTGCATTCAAGAAAAACCCACTCTGATTCTGGAAGAGACAGGCATAATGGGAATAAGGGTAACAACTGCTGCCCAATGACTCACTGCCACACCATGCACAACTCAACTGAAAAATGTACCAGCAACACCAGGAAAAATTTAACTCTGAAAAGTATGAAAGCAAGCAGTGTTTTTCTGTTGAAGTATATACAAGCACAGTTCTCTTTCTACAGGAGAGTAGAATTTGATCTAATGCAAGTTAAAAGGCTTGCAGTTGTACTGCATGCTGTCTGTTTGCTGGTGGTTAACAACATAAATATGAAGGCTCTATGAGCTTTATTAAAGACTGAGTGGCAAGATCTCAAAATAGACACTTGTTCCTAAATGACGTGCCAGATACTTTGCTCAATTGCTAACGTGCTCACACAGACACCTCACTGGTGATGCCATTTTGTTGGCATTAGATGACACTCAAACACATCTGGGAAGTAAGCTAAAGAAAGGAAAATGAGCCTTTGGACGGGTAAGAGTGCTTACTGCACCTCCTAGGTGCACTTGCTTAGTGCATTACTTGAGCTACAAGACCTCCTTCTGCACCTAAGGAAGAGTGAGGATTCTTATCTATCTAAACATTTGTGAGTCATGGAATCAGATTGATGACAACAATTCAATAATTAAAGCTGTACTTCCTTTTCTGAGGGAGTACTTTGAGGTTATTTTTTCCTTGGTTAACTTCTTCTTGGAATATTTCTTCTTCTTTAACAAGAATTAAAATCAGCGGCTCAAGTGCCATGTACTGCAGAATGAAGACTCCCAAGGAAGAACTGCTTTTCTACAAAGGCCTGAAGATTTTTAGGCAATGCATGACTCAAAAATATTTTTGATCCTCATTTTATAAACTAAGAAATTCAAGTGTAGCTACTACCAGTAAGAGCTGACATCATAAATTAAATCTTAAATCCTAAGTCTTAATCCAACATTAATAAGAAAACAGAAAACTCGCCTGCTGAACATATTGCAAAGGCACTGGTGTTGCTTGGGTAAAAGCTTCCAGATGAATTCCATGAATTGGATCCTCGATAATCAGACATCCAATGTCAAACCACCTGCAATGACAGCCAAGTTAGAGTCTGTTGAAAAGCAACATGTTAGCCCTTGAATGATGACCGTTTTACAACCTCTAATACAACTGTAGTTAAAAATGTAACAATGACTTACATCAAGGCATCCCAGCATTCTTCAAATCAAATTTGCATGTATCAGTTCATGTATATACGAAAAACTGTAGTGCCTGTGTTCCCATCTAAAGAATTCTATGGTTCCTGTTGTTTCATGTATTTTATATGTGTCTACATATAAATGACATTTTATTCTTTAAAGCACTGGAAGCAAGACCCTTTGAGTCAATGAGAAACAGCCCTCTCCCCACCTCAGGGATATATTTCAAGTTCTCACTTGTCAGGAAGCAATTCCTCAATGAAGTTTTCTACCGATACAGCAGGCTGTTTTTCATGGATTACTCCAGTCCGGCGCAAGCTGTCTATTCTTTCTTGGGCTCCCTACATGGGAACATGATCTGTTAGACAACATTCTCTTTCAATCACATCATACAACACTCAGAGATGAGTGCAAAAAACCCCTGTGGAGCAGAATTTTCAAGTTAAACAGAAAACAGCAATTTAAAAAAATTACTCTTTTTATTCAACAGTAGAAAAACCAAAAAAGTCATGAAAAAGCACCATAGCCTTTCCCAAACAGGAATCTCAAACAGTAACACAAGCTATGATAAAACTCATGTTTGAAAAGCTGCACAATGAATTCCTACATACTAAATGTAAGAATGGAGCTGTTCAGGAAGATCCTTGGCAAGTGTTGATCAACCTGTCTTTCACCTACAGAATTAGTTGGGAGACAACCCAGTCTCAAAGGCTCTCTTAACTTCTGATTACATTTTTCCTATTCAATTTCTCATGTTTAGTTTTCATCCCAAAGTACTGTGCTAGTGACAGACTAAGAACAAATGCCTGATACACTTTCAAACTACAGTCATATCACAATGCATGCCAGATGTGATGGCAATCAACTGCTTTAGAAGAAAACGGACATAAATGTTCTTCACTGCTGTGACCGCGTTTGCACAAGAACCCCAAAGGCTATTCCAACAAGCAGCTTCAGAATGATCTAGTTACACCAAAAACAAGAAAAGGAGAAGTCTCCCAATGCCACAGACTGACATTCCCCTCAGGGAAAATCAGATTTTTCTGGGTCAATGCCCCATCCCTGGAAGTGCTTAAGGTCAGGCTCGATGTGGCTTTGAGCAGTGTGGTCTAGTGCAGAGAGTTTCAGCCCCCTCTGCCAAGGACAATTTGTAAGGTCACTTCCAAACCAAACCACTCTCTCATCCTACGTTTCCACTGCCCTTCTCTGTGCTGGAGGTACTTTAGTACTTACTTTTAAACCTGCAGCATAGCCCACAGGTTGTACTTTAGTAAAACACAAAATTGTGACTACCACAATGCTGCTCCTTCCTGTTCATTTTAAAGCTCTAACTGAGATACTATGCTTTTCATTCCAGGCTCAATGCTCAGCAATACTTCACAAAATCACAGAATCATACGACTGGAAGAGACCTTTGTAGATCATCAACCCTTTCAGTAAACATTTCTTTCTAATATCCAATCTAAACCTCTGCTGGCGCAGCTTTGTGCCATTTCCCCTTCTCCTATCTCCTCTCACCTGGCTGAAGAGACCATTGCCCACCTCCCCACAACCTCCCTTCCTGTAGTTGAGACTTTATTAGACTGTTTTAGCCTTTTCAATGTTCTTCCCAAGTGTTTCAGGAACTGCTTCAAGTTTGCTGAGCTTCCTAAAATAGTATAAATACTGTTGGGCTAGAAAAGCAGAACAGCTGAAAGTCAGAAGAAAGCCTCAAAAGCGATGTAAACACCGTTGTGAGCACGCTTACCTTTCGGCTTGTCGACCCTCAATGCGATACCTTACACACCGGGATTTAATCACCAGATCCAACAGAACACATACAGCATATTTTAAACTCAATTCCATATCACTCCCTCAAACAGAGAAACAGGGAGGGAAAAAAGTATGTGACTTCCAGATTACAGACAAGGACTTGTCACCGTTTTGTTCTCTGTAACTTGCTCATCTCTCACAACCTGAACTGAAGGGTATTACTATGCTACTACCTAAACTACAGCAGAATACACAAGTAAATGAACCTTAAGACGCACATAAAAAAATCAGCCTGCAGAGTGAGAGTCTCACTGGACAACGCACCTGAGAAATCACCACGTAACTGTGACAGAATTAACACACTCTCCAGATAAACTTCAAGTGCTGTTACATTAATCTAACATTCTATGCATTACTTAATGGTTTGTCACAAATACTTACTGATATATGGAACCATGCCAGGGTCCAGCGGTGTAATCATGGTCTCCACTGAATGTTTGGGTTTATCAAGAACAGACTTCACCATGGGATTCTCAGCTACACCCTAAACATAAGCAAACAGACTTCCATATTATTTTCTCGTTTTTCCCCAAGAAACTCACAATAGCACAGTTAAAACCCAACCAAACAAAACCCAAGTATTAAGCTGCTTCGTGGTCTTCTTACCACATTTACACTTTGTAATGCCTGGTGCATCTCATTCCCCAGCACAAATGCTGCAAGACGTGACTAGGAGTGCGTGACTTTTCGGATACAGCAAAGGCCAAATATCATCACCGCCATCCTCTCACGCACCAATGCAGAAACAGGCCTGCCAGTGATGGTGGGCAACACACTTGATTTCCTCCTATTCTGGGACGGGAAGTCTTGAACATTTAACAAATACTAATTACAGCTATCATCAGACTCGGTAGCTAGACTCAAACTGTGACAACTCCAACTGAAGAGCCTCTTTTTTATGACCTTACAGACAAGAGGACCTATTTTTGAATGGCCCATTACTAACAAATATTTTTACAGCTGAAATTGAGCTGAAATTCCTCAATTTATAAGTAGATTCTAAACAACGCTGAAAAAACGCGCTATCTTCTCCAGCCAAATCCCAGGTGGAGCTGCTGACAGACCTAAAAGTTCATTAAATGTAAGCACAAACACTGACAGGGTCTTGCTGGCCTATTATCTACCTTGAGGGACATCTGAAAGAATGGTGTTGGATTTCTGAAGAACAGCAGAGCAAAAAAGGTAGTTCAATCGATTTCAAGAGCAGAAACAGAGATAACTGCAGCACTGCCGTGTATGCACTTCAACAGAGAATCCAGCTTGCATTTCTGCGACAACTGACAGTTAAGCCTCACAGATTCTGTCTGATGTTTAAAAACCTGACTCTGACGTGTGCTTCCACACATCCAACACTTGACAGCTTCAGTACAACTAATGATTCCTCATTCTTCCACCTAGGAAATTCTCAGAGGTCATGGAAAACACAGAGCACGTACAACATTTAATACTCCAATCAAAGAATCTACATTTGGGTTGAAGTCAATCATACACATTCTCCACAAACAGACATAGGTCACTTGCTGGATCCTACTGGTATACAGGCAACAATAACGTGGATGAGATTGGCTTTTCAACTAATTCACTACTGCCCTTTCAAACGGGCTACAAAATCATGTCACAAGGAAAACCTTCTCTTCTGGAACATTACCTTCTATCGCAAAAAAGCAAGAGGAATATGGTGACTGGAAGACGTTTCTACTTGAAGACCAAAGAAGCTGTCTTTTTATGATTATAAGACACGTGCCCTAGAAAAAAGCAGCACGACAACTCTGCTCTCACCATACTGATGGACGATTAATCTTGCTCTTTAAGACTGTAGCACTGTCAAGATGACTGGAGTAAAGGGGGGCTCACTATGCCACATCACACACAACTCATTCTTCCAGATTTTCTTTTTCAAAAGGCTTTGAAAGCCCCTCCAAAAGTCTCCAGTCCCACTGGGACGTCAATCTTGATTCTTCCTTCCGATTTACTATCGCACAGTACAGATAGTAGTGTTGCTCCTGAAGGCAGCTCAGAGCTCACACACAGTCCCTGCATCTTTCTGCCACAGCCTTCACGACGCTACTCAGATGTAGCATGTCACAGCTCCAAAAAGGTTACAGGCTCATGAGATGCTGTCAGTTGTTGCTGCTTATTTCCTCTCTACGATTAGATCGCACCACAAGGATTATCTGTTCTGCATTATACACTCCGTGCCCTCTAGCGGAATAGAAAAATCCTACAAAATACCACAGACACCTCTTAAGAAACCCCTCCTCAGTGGAAGAAACACTTATTTGCCTCTCCCTGAGGAGACTTGTTTGGTTTAGAACAGGAAGGACTTGCATCCCCTAAAAAACCAATTCAGTTCATTAGGAAATGATAAAAAAAAACAGGATGTACAAAGAATCAAAGAGGTTCTGACATTTCCCATGATTTAAGGGCATGTGACAAAACCTCTAAGGTAGAAGGATCTCCCTGTCACGAGCACCTAGACGCCTGCATTTATGTAGTCATTCCTCTTCTGGAAAGGAAAGAAGCACAGTTTCAGCAAAAAACAGCCACCTTGCAAATGAGGACAGAGGAAAGACAGGACCTAGAGCAACATGCCCTTAAAAGTTGTATCTTGTTAGAGACAACAAAAAATGGTAGTTCCTCCTGAAAGGTAACATACAAAACCACAGAGCTTTATAAACCCCCACAGCCCTCCAGCAGGTGTTCCACCTTGGGCAGTAGCTACTCTGGGGTCTTCAAGCTCCTCAGGAAAAGTGATTGCAGAACCAGTTCCAGGAGCCAAAGGGGAAGAGAAAGTTGCTTGCTGAGTAATAGGATCTGCGAAGACACCTAGGAAGAGGGAAAAACAAGACACAAGTACTGCGTTTCATTTCTTATGCCGTAGCAACATGCAATTGTTTTACAGGAAAATGAACAGGAAGAATAGAATAATACTGGGCTGATTCCTTTCATTTCTTGAAGGCCCCAGAACAATCCTGCTTGTTAGAGTTTAGCAGAGGCAACTACTGTGAATGAGTTCAACAATATCTGCTCATAGAACCGAGCCTACCTGCACCTTATGTGTAAAATTAAACAAAGACATGTTAGCTTAAGAGTGGTGCTTTTTATTGTCTTCAAATTTCCATAGGTCTTTCTGGACAGACTGCTTAAAAGACATGTCACAAACAATGGTTAAAGCCTGACTCAACTGCTGCTGAAGAGCTAAGTTTCCATTAGGCTAGTAGAAAATCACATCAGTTCAGCAACTACAGCACTCGCTTGCATGGCAGGCAAGTATTTTCCACTGTCCTGATGCAATTTAGTAGCCAGAAGCAAGAAAAGAGAAGCTACTCTCATGTGACGGACGACTTCTTACAGATAGCGAGCTTCTCAGAACAAAAACTTGCCCATTAGGAGATTACAGCCTGAGATACCTTACCATTCCGTGGAAATACAATGGCTGAAATTGCCTCTGAGCTGAACAGCAGCAACACAGAAATAAATGGTCAGCTGGGCTTTCCTGGGCACATTTTAAAATACTGCTCTCAAACACTTTTCTGTGAGCCTGAGTGCTAGCAGAACTCTGTGGAAGAGGACTCTTGTCCTACACCGTGATCGTACTTCAAAGGCCATTCTCCATTCCTCCGAGCGCAGCTACTCAGTAATTAAGTGTCACAAGAATACTAAAGAAGCTGAACTTGTGGGACTCTAGCAGACTGCTGAAGTAGCCACCCAGGAGACCCCTCATCCTGTCTCACAAGCACAAAGGTCTATATACAAAAGGTTACCTGTGACGGGAGGTGCAGAGAATGATGGCATCAGTGGGCTCTGTGGTGCTCGACCAGCGTGGCCTCTGGTGATATCATATGTTGAAGACATGGAAAATCCTGAAATCGGGGGACCAGCAGGAGGTGCAGGAAGACCAGAGCCAGCAGTAGAGCTTAATGAAGGAGCTGTAGAGAACTGCGACACAGAGGTACTAGAAGACGAAGGGGCAACTGGAGGTCGGGCTGGAGTTAGAGGTGGCGCCATAGTAGAAACTGTTGCAGATGGCACAAGTGGAAAAGAAGATGAAGTCATCATAGGAGGAGGAAGTGGAGATGCTCCAGCTGCCAGAGGTGCTGAGCACTCAGGAGAAGATGACAGGCTTGGTGTAGCAAGGGGACTGGACAAAGCTAGGGGAAAAAAAGACAAATGGAATTTTAGAAACACCGAGCCTTCATCTCAGAGATTCAGGTATGTAATTGTTCAGCTAGTTTACAAGTAAGTTTTGACCAAGTCTGCTTTTCTCCTTTCAAAGGAAAAAAGTTTAGTTCTGCTTGAGTTTGCAACCACCACCAATTGCCCTCAATTTCTGGAGATAGTAGCCTGGAATCTCTTTTCTTCTCTGACCCTATTTATCACAGCTAAAAAGACGAGTCAACATTTGACTACCCATTTTGTAGCAGATGAAGTGGGCCTCAGAAATTTCCAGCTAGCACGCTTCTTCCTGCTTCATCCACAGGAATAACAAAGATGCAGGAAGTGTCCCTCTTTAGATTAAGAAATGCACTCAGGGGACCTGTGAGGCTGGGACTTACTGCAGAGGTACAGGTCTATGAGATGGGCTGAGCACCAGGCAGCCCTCTCTTCCCTGGCACCCAGCTACCCAGGCTCCTAAACCCTCTGCTTTCTGTGTTTCAGTCTGGCCCCCAGCTGATCCTTGGATAAGCCAATTTTGTTCTCTAAACCAAATTTAGACAGAAAATTAAGCCAGAGAAACAGAAAACACTGGTTTTTACAGCACTAAGCTGTTGGATCAGCTCAGATGTGAAACTGCACTCAGCCTAAACATTGATGACAGTCAAGTGACGTGCCAAGTTACCGTAAGGAGGTCGTTTCCAAACTTTATCACGCACACCAGTCAATAAAAAATGGAACATGCACACCCCCAACATAGCTACAAAATACTTACATGGGCCACTGTCCTAGTATATTCCATAGATTTTAAAACATACAGAACAGAAATATTAAAAGGATAAGATAAAGATCAAGAAACTCTTCTGCTCCCACTGAAAATTAGTATTTGAATAGTATATTCATAAAACAATATGTTATGTTATTAACGGTTAGCACAATATAGAATACCATTAATAATATTGTAGTGTGAGCAATGTCACTACAGAAGCCTCATCATTTTTACAATCTTGGGTTATCATCAGCAATTTGGAGGTCTGGTTCTATATTCCAATCATGGCTTTAATGGTTGTCACACCTGGAAAAGATGCCTTACAAAGACACACAGACCCAAATGAAAAGGTGTTGCTGGATGTGCTTACAAAACCATGCTATTTGTTTTCGTCTCCCAGCCATCAAGTATATGAAGGCTTATCTTGAAATTCAGCTAGCAAATGTTCATCTTCCTTGATGTCATTCAATTCTTCTGGAAAAATCATCAGAAGGTGTTGCACTTTGGTATTCCTAATAAATGGGCTCAAAATCCACCCAAACTAATTCATCTGGAAGATTTCTACATAGCTCAGGAAATTCACTTTGCCAATTTACATGTACAGAGTGGAAAGGGTTTTTTGTGTGACACTTGCACTGATTTTGGCAACAGGAATGCATTGACAACGTAAACACTTTCAAATACCACTTTTCAAAACACCTTCTCAAACGCATGACTTTCTTACAAAGAAGTAGATCACTCCTCCTTAAAACACCACCTTTATCTTGAAGGGACAAACTGTAAGTGTGTTTTGGGGTTTTTTTAAATAACTACTGGGTAGCACACTGCTGATGGCCACTTGTCATCACAGAAAATGTCAGCGAGTCTGCAAGTCTGTTTTGGTACAAGAAGAAAGCTGAAGCCATATTTAAATCCCTTGCCACAAGACAACCAGCAAACCTCTGTGCGATGCACAAAAGTTTCACGGTCACTTCCTCTACCATTACAAGGTGCAGCTAAAAACAACCCCTACTATTTAAAGAGAACTTCTATAAAATTAACCACACTGCTGGCATCCTGTAGCCCTTTGTGCACCAGCTCCACTTTCACTGCTGCAGTAACTTGCCTATGAATGAGGCGGTCAATAAATGTCATGGGTGGAAATAGATCGGTAACCTTATTCGAGAATCCATTTTTAGCCTAGTCAAAGCAATCACTCCATCAATGGTTACTCTGAGGCAGTCTTAATAAAAACATGGCTTTTATTAAAGAAATCATTCACTGTTGAGGATGCAGCTTCTCCAGCACAGCCCTCCTTCAGCATTTGACAATAAAGTTGTTCTTTCTGTATTTCATTACTGAAACAGAATTTAGCAAAAACCATAAGCAGAAACACGTTAGGAACATCTGTACAGCAAACCTTCCATACTGTGATCTGTTCTCACGCTTGTTTCTTATAATCATCAGCAATGTTTTCTATGTCTCCTTCCAACAGAATTTCCTGACAAATCCATTTGTCAACATATTGTTTGCATTTAATATTACAGACATTTTTACCATGTCAGGAAAAACAAGTGATGCCCCAAAGAATATACATTTGTGTCTTCTCTGGTGGTTTCTGAAATATATGCCAAGAAGTATATTCGATATCAGTAAAGCTTGATTTTTCTGCTTTTTTTAGATAAAAGAACTATTAAGGAATGCTCTGGTATTTTCTTCCTGCACCCAATGGATCGCCCAGCACATCCTCCTGGGGCTAAGAGCGCTCCACTCGGGAGTCCACGGCACTAGTGTGACTCAAGGTAATGTTACCAGATGTGTCAGAAAACTGAGCATTCGGTAGTCAAGCACATGGGGTTCAGACTCTGGAAAAATCAGATTCAGTGCTCTGATTACCACCCACAACAGTAAAATCCAAGTGATCGTCCACGTTTCTCACTATCCCCCACAAGACTGTAGACTTGTTTTAACTCCCTTCTGTGCTGCTCATCTCACTGTGCACTGTACTGGCCAGTATTCCCTGTCCCCACGCCCCTAAAAACCCTAAGTGCATCCACATGACTTCATCAAAATGTTTCAAGAATAAAAAAAACATTTACACTACTCTCTGTCAGATGTATGCCATACTGCCATGAGAAAGAAACAAATTCTTCCCATCAGCCTGGAGAAGAGCTCTCTAGGTTGATCCCAACACCTCTGGATGAACTGCTGTGCTTTAAAAAGACATGAATAAATATCACTGAGTTTCTGAGGAAGTTTCTGTACCTAATGACCTACCTGTAGCAGCAGTGGTAGCAGCTGTAGTCTCCCCTGCTGTGTTTGGTGGGGGCGTACCGGGTGGAGTTGTCTCTATTCCACTCTCTTCCACCATTTTCCTTCAGCTACAGAAAGCTGTAAGACAAAAAGAAAGGAAAATAAAGAAAAAGCTTATCTTGAGAAATAGGGATAGTGTTTGCTGCAATACTGAGCTGTAGTAACTCCAAGGACCTGTTCTTTTCAGAGCTGATGCATGACAGGATGCAAAAGGTGGCAAGAAGCAAGACAGAGAACGAAGTCTCCCCCTTCTGCCCGTAAAGAACCACAACTACCCCTGAAGTTGGAGCCCTCTCCAGCTTAAGCACTGCCACAGATGCTCCCGACCCACCATCAAACTGACTGCAAGCACTTTCTTCAACACCAGGCATAGTGGCAGAGCTTGCAAGGGCCTAGGGCTCCAGACTCCGTGACCTGAACTCTATGACCCTGTCTGCTTAAAGGAGAAGCTAAAGAAACCTCCAGACACGCCACAAGAAACCAGGGAAATTTACTTCCAACCTACCTAGAAGTACAATGACATTCATTTACACTGAACAAGTTCTCCACTGCACACAATTCCTGTAAAATCCAGGTCTCGTACTGCTCTGGTGAGTATCAGAAGTGACAGTAATTGAAAACTTTGGCTTTTCTTTTGAAGGCCACATTACATTGAAAGTATCTTCCAGCATCTTTGACTACACCTGCACAGTGCACTACTTGTGGAAAAGTAAAGCGATGTGCTTATTTAAAACCCCCTAAACTAAGAGAAAGGCCTCAGGAGATGAAAAGGAGAGGATGAAAGACTAAGATTAACACCTGGAGATTTTTGTTCTTCAGTGCAGAGGAAGTTACTTAAAACCCCCTGCTTCCTCCCAAGTCTGGTAAACCAGACCGAGATTGTTTGTACCACTCCCTGAGGTAGCAATTCCATAAGGACATTTTAATAACATAAAAACCCTACAGAAAGGAATTTATGTCTGAAAAATTGGCAGGAAAATATTTTCCATCATATCCATTACCTCAGTAGCTACTGAGGACTGACAGCTTACTACATTTAACAAGTATCAGAGGAAAAGCCTTAGGTAATGTGTTGAGTAAAAGTACTCACAGGTATTTATAAAGAACTCCACTTACAAAAATACAGGGGGGGTTCCTCTAAAAAAAAAGAAAAAACCCTCACTGCTGTTTAAAATGTGTATACAGCTATGTTTAATGTAGAGGGAAAATTACTGTTATTACCAAACTGAAAAATACAAAAAGTAGGATGCCAGTGTTAGTCTGGACAGGCTAAGGAGCATCAAAAGCAAATGAAAGCATTGAAATCACAAAGGAGAAAGTGTATTTCCTCTTACAACCAGTATGTGTTGTAAGAGGAAATAAAGTAACTCAAGATTCAGCATTTGAGCCCAGACTCGGAAAGCAAGTATGGTTCCTGTGCAGCACACCTCCTAAAACCTCTGATGACCCAGGGACTGTGGGTTCTGAGTACCTTTTCAATTAACTTGAAAGCTTCTCTGCAGACGGGATGAAAGGGTCAGTAACTGCCTGGTGGGGAACAGACTGACCTTGACAAATGAGCACATCTCAGCATCCCTCAGAAAGGAGCTACACAGCCCTCCCCTAAAGTTCACTAAGCAGAAGAATTTGCAGTAAGATTTTGTCTTTTCACTCACCTACGGGAGTTCACGTTCCTCCTCGCAGAAGTATTTCTAAAGTCATTCTTCTTCCAATTATACACTGCAAACAAAGAGAGAATTTCCCACTGTGCAACATCTGTAATCACTGACCAAACCCTCCCAGAAACACTTTCTTTCATCAAGGCTCCTTTCAGCTGCTGCTTGATTTCACCTCTGTCGTGGTTTCACCCCGGCTGAGAGCCGAGATCCACGCAGCTGCCTGCTCCTTAAAGGAAAAGAGCAGGGAAAAGGGAAGGGGGGGAGGGGAGGGTAAGAGGTAAGGGAAGGGAAAAGGAAGGGGCAAATAACCCCAAAACCAAGAAATAAGAGGCCCGTGGGTTGGGATAAGGAGAGTTTACTAAGATAACAGAAAGATACAGTCTAACAATGCTGACAGGACTTTAGAGCAAAAATATATGAAGCTGTTGATACACAGTGCAGTTTCTCACCAAACCCACAACTCAGGCCGTGCCACCCAGAGCCGTCCCAGAACCCGACCGTCCCCCAAGAACCGCGCGTCCCGGAGCCGCCCTCGGCCTTCCTCCCGTCAGCCCCCCGATATCCTGGGCAGGACGTAACTGGCGTGGAATACTCTCTTTGGTCAGTTAGGTCACCTGTCCTGGCCTCGCCCCTCCTTTCTCATGAAGAGCTGAGAAAGTCCTTGACTGTCTGACAGCAATTAACAACATCAGCATTCCATCTGCTGCTACAAATGAATTTAACTCCATCCTGACCAAAACCAGGACAAGAGGGAAAATTACTGTTATTACCAAACTGAAAAGTGAAGCAAGCATTGAACAGCAATAGCAAGCCCAAACCTGCAAAAATTAGAGAAGCCTGAAGCCTAAATGCTCCCTATCATCCTTCTCCCTTTAGCTTACCCAACTCCTCACACAATCAACAATCTCCTTGTGAACTCCTGACTTGGCAGGGATGAACAAGAAGTTTGCCCAGGTAACACTTTGCTATACACCGAATTCTCAACAAAAGCCAGGTGTAGTTTGCAAATGCTGCATGAAAAAGCATAAAAATAATAAGGTGAAGGAAAAAGATGAGAGATGGAAAGAGAAAATTCACAAGAGAAAAGCAAAACTATGATAGGTGTAATTGGAAGCAAATAGCTCATCATCTTGAAAGAATCTAGAACTGCTGACAATTAAAATTGATCCTACAGGACATGTGGTTAAATACTTTCATCTGAACCGCCTATCTGAAACCACTTACACGGAAGAAACCAGAAAGCACTGGGCTGAAAGAACATGGAAGGCAAAGAACCCAACCAACCCACGGACTTTTAAACAATGTTCAGGCCTCAGCAAAGTTTCCAGTGAACGTTTCTACCTTCCCCTACGGGAGATCCAGGGAAAAAGCTCCCCAGTAAGATCAGCCTGCAAATCCTCAATGACTGATGGGTAGGGAAGTGGCTGCTCTTTTCAGTGACTTAAAAAAACCAGTAATAGATAATTCTCCACTGTCCAAGCCACAAACACAACATTTGCAGCAACTCCTGCTGAAATCCAGCCTAATTTCATAAGGAAGTGACTTCTATGTCCTCCTGCCAAGTAGAACGCTTTGTATTACTGCACTGAAAACACAAAGGAAACTCTGAGACAGCCCAGTGCAAACAGGCACTTTCGGTGACAGCAACTGCGGCACTGCCATCTAGCGATTTGTGAGCATCAGCTCATCTCACAAATTTCATCCCCCTGCCACATTTAGCTAGAAGGCAATCTCGGTTTAGGCTTACATGGAAGTAAAAAAGAAGGGATATGGAAAAAAGAAATACAGAAAACCACAAGGGGTGAGGGGGAAGGGAGGGGAGCGGGGGACACGGACGGGACGGGACACACACCACATTCCCAACACATCACGCTTAAATTTATTATCAAGTCGTTACGTTTCCGCTAATATTTTGCAATAATCTGGACAACATGACCATACTTCAAAAGCATTTTTCAGGTTGTGACTCCAAAATATAGAAATTCACAGCCAACTATAACCTACAAATGCAGATGACCAAATTCCACATGGAAAAACACATTATCTAGAACGTGGTGGTATGTCAGAGTTTAGAAAAAGGAACTCTTTTCAGTTACCCTTAAATAACTGCTGCTTGTAGTGCAGTAGATGCTCCTGCTAATAAAGTCCTGTCCCCCCAATATACTTCATAACCCCAGGAAGAAAAACTGGTCTCTAAGCAGAGCCTCAAACAAAACAAACAGTTGGAATACTAAATTCAAATGCCATTAAAATGCTATTCTTGCCTGTAAGCGTAATATTGACTATTCTAATTGTGTGGAGCAATACTGATTACATACATTGTTAATATCTAAGCACAAGTCAACAACTGTCCAGAAGAGTGAGCTGTCATTTATTTATTTATTTAACTAAACAAATCGATTGCTTTCAGCCATTCCCAGCGCAAAAACCTCTCTAAATAAGATATTGCATCCCGGGTTGCATTACCTGATAGAGAGATTCCTAGGCACATACTTGGAGTCAACAGGAGAGAAGACAAAAGGAAAACC
Source organism: Gallinula chloropus (assembly GCF_964237585.1). Taxonomy (NCBI): domain Eukaryota; kingdom Metazoa; phylum Chordata; class Aves; order Gruiformes; family Rallidae; genus Gallinula; species Gallinula chloropus. The sequence goes on from NC_140089.1 coordinate 55,767,944, forward strand.
TTCAGTTGTTAAAGACAGAGTGAAGCTGACACAAAATAAAAAGACAACACTTCAGAAAACACCCCAAAACAACAGAGCTGAGCTGTTCCTATATCAAAGTTTCATCTGAAAAGTCCCTCACCCTACTTTATTCCATTTCAGACAGGCAGGGACAAAACTTCCTTCAGACTGGGGCCTGGTCAATACAGCCAGATCCCAGGGGACATGCAAAGCCTCGCTCTAGCCAAAGCAAGGGCACGGAGGGATCTCCAATGTAATCACCTTGGGTCAAACGACTTGTTCTAACACCTGCTGAATAGTCACAGCATAATGTTAATCACAACTCCCACATTAAAAAAGAAAAAAAAAAGGAAATGTTTACCAAGCAGAAACCACTTAGCCTCAGACCTAATGCTGTCCCAATAGCTTGAAACACCAGGCATGACAGAATGGTTTAGCCTCATCCTACGACTTCTGCAGACAGTTACTGTAGTGCACAGATATCACAAAACCCAGGCAGTTTTTCTAAGAGTTTCCTAGTGCCTGAGAATTATTTTGTTTCCCACATTCTTAGTGCCATTGTCAACTTTTGGGATTCGTTGCACACCCTTACTGTTGTTATTTTGAAATCATAGAGGGCTTACATAGCTCCACAAGCCACTGATGACCACAGAGAACTGTTGGTCTAGTATACAGTGTTATCTACATGGGACTACGTAAACCCAAAGACACAGCTACACAGAACCACATGCATTCAACCAGTTTGTACCAACTGACGTAGGGTAAATGTCATGATGCAACAGCTCCAGCACTTGCAGACGATTTTGCCCAAAAGAAACGTTTGTTTTTCACGGCACTATAAACGAACTAGAAAGGGCAAAGCACTGCAACAAGGTATCCTCCAGAAACAGTCTTCCTGAAGCATCACTTCTATCCTATGCTAAGAGATCCTCAAGGGTAAGGATTTCTACTGCCAATCATGCTAATTCCAGCTAAAACCACAAGGGATCTAGCACTTCCAGCCTGAGCTGCAACGCTGGAGCACAGGGCCCTGAGAGCAGGCATCTGAACACTACCCAGTGCCGGGAGAAAGCCTGGTCACCAGGAGGGTGACTCGCAGGAGCAGATCACTATACAGGACCTAGCAAGCTATCAGGAGCTGGAAGTTCCGTGAAGTGCTGGTGGTTTCCAATACCACTGCCAGTCATCACTGAGGCCGCAAGGGGTCTTGCTCTGTAGCTTCATCTGCCTCACAACCCACAACCGTAACGCTGCAAGAAGCCCCAGAGCCTGCCAGCAAGGAGCACTGGGGCCAGTGCAGCCTTTCTTTAGAAGGACAAGACGGTTCAGAGTAAGGGCAACAAGACAGACTGCCTACACCAGAATCAGTCTGGTGAGGGGCAGACACCGTGCAGTCGCAGGTGTGCTGCCCAAGGGGGGAAAGTCGCCCCGACGGGACGGCTGCCGGAGCTCGTCCCGGGGCGGACCCCGCCGACATTCCTCACACACACAGCCCGGCAAAGACCTCAGCGACCCTCCGCCCCACCTGGCACAACCTCCCGCGCTGCCCCCAGGCCCGCGTCTTAACATCCGGACCTGCCTACAGGGCCCCAACGGCCCCAGACGGCACCCGGGACCGGGGGACACCCACCGCTCGCTCCGGGATGCCGCCCACCGCCCAGCCTCACCCGCCCAAAGCCTTCCAGACGCTCCCTCCCCGCCGCCGCCGCGGACGACGGGTGCCAAGGCGTGCCCTCCTCCCGCCGCGACACGGGGCCTCACCGAGCCCATCCTCCAGAGCCCACCGCCTCCTCCCGCTGCGCACCGCCCAGACATTCTGGCCCAGCCAGAAGGCCGCGGCCCCGAGCACCTCCGGGTGGCCCCGCCTCCCAGGAAAAGGCTCCTTCGGGCTCGGCCGCAGGAGCAGCACAGCTCCCCCGCCACGCTCGCAGCGGACCTCGCGTCACGTGGGGGTGCCGGTCCCGCAACCTGCCCCCCACCCCCCTCCCGGCCCGCTGCGTGCCGCCTCAGGCTGCGCAAGTCGGCAGCTGCCCAGCTGCCCGTAACCCTCGTGCCTTCATCCTCTGCCAGCCGGAGAGAAAACATTTACTTCAGTTTTACAGCCTTTACAAAGCACCAGGCAACCCTCCCAGCTGCCCAGGGTTTCCCCCACAACTCACCTCTGCTGCTGCCAGTGCACTTCCTGGGTCCAGTGAAGGTGGTGGACAGCGCTGGGGTGGCGAGTGATGGGGGTGTGCCCCAGCTGCTGGACCGGCTCTGGTGTTGGCAGCTCCTGGGCCCAGGTCTAGTTTTCCTGGGAGGGTGGCCTCTTGGGGGGCTGGGAAGAGTCCTGGGAGCCGCTGGCCCTCCTCTTTGCTGCTCGTCTTGGTCTCCCAGGGGCACGGTCCCTGCCCTGGCTGGCACTGGAGGGACCTGCCACAGCCTGCCCCAGACCCGCCGCCGGCTCTTCACGCTCCCCGTGGATGGGAGAGGGGGCGTGGTGTGGGCTGGTGGGATGCCCAGCAAGAGCAGCGGCCGAGGTGCTGGGGCGCTCCTCTTCCCGAGCCCCAGCTGGGCTGCTGGAGGGGGCTGGTCCAGGGGCAGGAGAGCCGGCTCTGGAGGCAGCAGGATGGGGGGCAGAGGTGGGCCTGCCCTCCCGCGCCTCGGCTGCAGGGCCATCCTCCAGGCCCAGGAGACGTCGGGCCTCCCTGCGGCAGCGCCGCACGGCGACACTGATGAGCCGGCGCACGAACGACACTGCGCGCTCCTGCAGGCTGGGCTGCAGCAGCCGGACCAGCACGTCTTCATCCAGCCCGTATAAGCCCAGGACGGCCCGGATGAGGTCCTCCAACACATCTGCTGTGGAAGGCTGCCGTTGAAATGTGGCCCTCAGGTGTTGTTGTAGCCACGGCAGAAAGCGTTGGAGGAGGGCTGGGTGCTCATCGAAGAGAGATGCCCAGGTGTCTGGCTGCAGGCCACCCACTGTAGCCCTGGGCACCGTCTCCACCGCTGGCGGCTGGGCAGCTAGCGGGCGAGGGGGGCTGTCAGTCCCCGGGTGTGCGGGCGCTCCTCCAGCTGCAGGTATGGCAGGCCATGTTGAGTCCTCTTGTGGTGGTCTGATGTGGACCTCTTCAAATTCATGGTCTGCCCGCACCGAGTGCAAGATGGATTGTACTCCCCTCTTGCAGAGGGGGCACTCAGGTTTGCTGTTAGCCCACCGCAGGATGCAGGCGTAGCAGAACTGGTGGAGGCATGGCATCACGAAGGCGGCGTTGTCAATGCTGTCCAGGCAGACTGGACAGCGGTGTTCCACCTCCGTGGCCATGCTGTTCTGGCTGCGGTGGGCTGGGAGGAGCTGCGGGTGGTGAACTGCTTCCTCCAAACGGCGCTGCAGCAGCTGGAAGCTGCGCTCGAAGATGGGCCGCGTGTGCCCTGGACACACCCTTCAGTATCTCTGGGATACGCACTTGAAAACCGTCCTGAGTAAGGCACCAGCACCAAGCCTTCGCTCAGCACTCCAGCCTCGCTGGCTGCTCAGCTGGAGTCTGCGCTTGAGGCCGTTGGGCACCCCTGTGTGCTGGGTTACAGGGCTGGGTGACGTCACGCTTGTCCGTTGGTGACCAGTAAACATGGCACTCAGGCAGCTTCCAGAAGCTGCCATGTCAGATGACTACTTTTTGGTGGTCTTCTGGCTTTCACAAACCTTGACGGACAATAAAACACAACAGAACAGAACTGTCCCTGGTGGAAGGAACTCCAACAATCTTCTAGTCCGACTGCCCGACCACTCCAGGGCTGACCAAAAGTTCAAGCCTGTTGTTAAGGGCATTGTCCAAATGCCTCTGAAACGGATGGGCACGGGGCGTGGGCCATCCCTTGAGGAAGGCTGTTGCAGTGTTTGATCACCCTCTTGGTACAGAAATTGATCCTGAGCTCAAGTCTGAACCTTCCTTGACACAGCTTTGAGCGCTCAGTCACATGATCTGGCTTGGCCGGCCCTGTGTGGAGCCAAGCGTTGCACTTGATGATCCTTGTGCATCTCTTCCCACTCAGGATATTCTGTTATTCTATGAATTTATACTTGTGCCTGGCACCCACCCACCCAAGGTGCAGAAGCCAACAGTTTGTGTTGTTAAATTTCATGCCCTTGATGACTGCCCCATGCTCCAGTGTATCTACAGCCCACTGCAAGGCCTGTTCTTGCTCAAGAGACTTAACAGCGGCTGCCGGTTTAGTAGCATCAGTAAACTTGCTAACGGTGCATCCAACCCCTGCCCCCGGATCACTGATAAAAGGATTGACTGGAACTGGCCCTAGAACTGAGCCCTGAGGAACAAGCCCGAAGCACTTGGCTCACTCTTGTGGGTTTTCTCCTGCCTTTCTCTCCTTCCATTATGCCAAATCTCATCCTTGATCAAACTCTAACTAAATTGGAAAAATAGTTAAAGCAATAAATAAGTAGAACTAAAATAAATAACAATTTCCCACACATCTGCCTGTAACCAGTGTTTGAAATGAATCGTTGGAGGTCAGAGTTACAAAGGGGAAACTGCCATATGCTCTGCCCCTTTATGCTGCGTTTGTACGTTGTTACTGGCTCCTTAGTCATTATTCCAAGGCGATCATTGTTATTATTATTATTAATTTATTAAAGGGAAAATATCTTGCTTTTGTGAAGTCAACTTCCCATCTTTCTCAAGGGTAAAGGGATAAATTGAAGAGACTGGCTTGGAAGAATTTCCCTACTTCTGGACGTGGCTCCTCCAGGAACAGGCAGAACATCACAGAAGTTCAGGAGCTCAAAATCAGCCTTGATTTCTGTCAGAGTTTTGCGTGGCTGGGTCCTGGTGGAAAAGGGGGCGGGGGGCTGCAGAAAATGGCTGCTGCAAGAAGCAGCCAGAAGCTCTCTGCAGGCCCGAGAGAGTAAACATGGGCTAATTCAAGGCCAGAGTTGCTGCTGAACAAGGCCGAGCCAATCGTCCAATGTCACAGCGCCTCAGGGAATCACATTTAGGAGAATAAAAACGCAGGCAGGTGCATTTTCCCACCAAAGAGGGGAGTGAGAAGATGTAAGGAGCTGTGCAGGCAGCAAGGCCGGGGAGGGCGGGAGAGGAGGCCTCGCCCTGCTGCTGGAGAGAATGATGCCCCTGCAGCCTGTGGAGAAAGCCATGGTGGAGCGGGTGTCCCCCCAGAGCCCATGGAAAAGGCTGAGACCCCACCTGCAGCCCCTGGAGAGGCTCCACGCTAGATGAAGCAGGTGGAGACATAGAGGAGATGCTGTGACCCACGTTAGAGCAAGCCCCTCCCTGTGCCACAATGCAGGGGAAGAAGGGAGTGAAATCATGACCAAAGTGAAGTCTGAAGTGATAGAGCGGCTTTGGTGGGCGTCTGGCCTCCAGCCAGGACCAAACCACCACAATTTATGACAAAGCATCTCAGGAATTACTTGCTGTCTCTAAGAGAGAGACTTGTATGCCATCAAATACATGACTTGGTTGTCCAGCATGGGTAAGTGTAACATGTTTTATAGTTCCTGCGCTATTTCTAGACCCACCCTCAGCAAAAGAAAGGGAAAGGAAAAAACGTCACAGCATTCACATCTTTCATTAGAAACTTTATTCCATCAGCCTCCAGGTACATGAAGTGAAATAAATGGTAGTGAAGGGCAGAAGGACCAACAGCAGTCATCTTTGGAAAACAGAAACATTTTCACAACAAAACACCTTTTTGTTACAGCGAAGAAAAAAAGCCAGGCACACTTGATAGCTTTTCTTTAAAGATGTATTACAGTTCAGTCACACCAAAGTGAAACCTTGTGGGCTAAAACTGGGAAGTTCTGTGCTTTAGCACTAGTACAAGCCTACCAAACCACACGATTTTCTGGGCAGCAATTAAGAAACATGCATCTTTCTGTCAAAATTTCTGTCCAAATGAGCTGTGTATTCTTCAGTCTGGACTTCAGAGCTTCAGTATAAGGATCATTAGTTGGATACCTACGTAAAGAAACAAATTCAATCATGGTCACGGTACTTGGAAAATCCAACAGATCTTAACTGACACCTTGGCCACTTTGGAGTTTGTTTTATTCTGTATTCCCTTCAATATGAACTCAGCTTTGCAGATTGTCTCAGCAGAAAGTATGAATGCACTGAAATCTTCTTTTCCCTAATCTGCATGCGCATCTCCAATTAAAATTTATGTGACTTCTCTGGGTACATCAAAATAAGGACAAACTTCATGTGTGACTGTGTTGTGATTAAAATCTTTGCTTAAAAGCCTTTAAGCGTTTTAAAAAGCCTTGAGGTTCATGGTGTTTCTCCATGACCACCATTAGTACGCCTACATTATGGAAAACCTTAGGTTTCTACTTACTACCTCAATTAAAGTCAGCTACACACTTTGTGCATCGTTTTGCACTTCAGTAAACTGGTACTAAGTTGCTCCCTTTTCAGTGTGACATTTCTCACTCTTGTAATGTGACTGTTTAGCAGCAAAGCTTCTCTTGCCGTCCCTGTCCCTGGTGAAGGCCTTTCTCTTAGTAGACAGTACTTGCTGAAATTACTCGTCAGCTTACTCGTTAAATTCCCACCACAATATAGTATCTCTGTTTGGATTTAAATTCTCTAAAGAGCATACTGGGATCTACAGAAAGGGCTAGATGACAAGCATGAAGATTAAGTTGGGGGGGTGGTCTCTCAAATTGACAGATGAGTGTCCTTCAGTGGAAGCCTCCTGGGGCACAGAGGGGACAGTGGGATTGCCAACGCCAGTCCCACGGGCTTTTGTCCTGTGGCTGTCATTTGACAAAACTATGTGAGCCCTGCAGGTAATCTGTTCAGAGTGTCTACCAGCGATCCTTCGCTGAAATAAATTCAGGGAGGACTCGTGCTTCCCGCTGTATGCCGTACGATGCAACTGCCTACCCCTTTTACCTGGGCACAGAGCAAATGTTGGGACACGCTGCTCCCAAGAAGCTGGAGAGCTACTGCCAGAAGAGGGTGGAGGAGCCTGCTGGGGCTCCGTTACAAGCATGTTTTCCAGCACCATCACCAGCAGCAGCAGCTAGAAACAGTCCTGCCGCACCTGATGCAGGGTTCTAGAGGTAACTTGGCACTGACACAGAATGTCCGGTCTGGATCAACCATTTTATTTCCAGCTGAGATGTTTGGGGAACAATTCTGCTCCAATGCATCGCTACCTTGGCAGATTTCACAGTTCCCAACAGGCTGTTCTGGAGGGAGAGAAAGGAGCCTGTTGGAAAGGTGCTCTCCATGCAGAGCCAACAGAATAAGCTAAACTTTAAGGAGGGACTGGTTTGGACTTTCCTTCTGCTTCCTCGTTACTAGCCTTGACAACACCACCTTGATGTTTTTTCCCAATGAAGTAGGTTAAAGTGTTATGTATTAGGTAACCACCTCTGACAGACATGGGGACGACACGAATTCTGCCTTCAATCCTCTCCCTCTGCCCAGAGGTTCCTTCAGCCGGACAAAATAAAGGCCAGTTGGCCAAAATGCCAAAGAAACGCACACACGGTAGAATATTTTTGCAATTACAACTAGATGGCTAGAACACAGACACACAGCATAGAAATGGAGACAGGAGTTAATAAAGAATGGGGGGTACATGTGTCACATTATCAGCGATGCAAAAGACCAGCTTAAGCACGTGTTTCTCTACGTCAGCTATAAAAAAGAAAAGGTGCCTTTTTAGCAAGTATGCACAGAGATTGCTCAGTTATTTCTAAGAATAAAAAAAAAACAGAATACTTGACAATTTTTATCCTCTATTACAGACATTATTACTACCTGTTTATAAAATGTAAACCTTTCCTCGCAGTTAAGATTTACAGCAGTCATCACCTTTGTCCACTCCTTACATAATCAGTCCCTGGTGACAAAAATAAACTGATGTAGCACACACCTTTTCTGAAGTAATTACTGATATGTGATGGAGCATTAGTTGTGTAGTGGCAGAAGTAGTGGTCAGAACTGCAACGTATGGAGCTGAATGGCAGCAAAAGACTTGTTGAAGGCTGGTGCTGGGTCTGGAATACCAGGAGTTTCTCGAGGCATCCATCGTAGCATACTGAGGTACGCAATGCTTTTAACTCCCAAACTATGCAAGCAAGGTATGCCCACCACCAGTAATGGACAAGAAAAACCTGGTCATGGATTCCCCAAGCTTCCTTATCACCATGAGATCATGTCTTGACATCAGAATGGAAGGTAAAATTTGGCCAAGCGCCTTTTCTTCTACAGAACTAGTGAATCAAATCACCTGTATAAAGTGGTATTTGGTAAACTGCACTGTCCTGGGAGGACACGAAGTCTATATTTAAAGTGTCTGAAATGGGATGTTATAAAAACTGATCTGCAAGCTAGTATTTTTAAGCCAGTATATTACAGTATAAATGTGCTGCATACCTGCGTCTATAAAATTAACTGCCATGAAAAAAGAACAACCAGGATCCCCAGAGTGTGGCATTTGTCCATCTGTCACTTGTAGACACAATACAAACCTCACATTGAGATTCTGTTTCAGGTACAGCAGCTGTCTGCTGGACAGATTTGGAACCAAATCTGATGGGAAGGAAACTAGAGGAAGGAGCACAGTCCTGCCACTTTGCCCCGGGAGAGTCCCACTGTGCTACACATCAGCTTTTGGGGTCATTCACTGCCGACCTCTTTCGGTGAGGATGTGGGGCTGTCTCGAACTGGTAGCAAGTCATAATGACATGGAATGTGGCTGTTTTTTGGCAGATCATACGGATCCTGGCTGAAACGTCCGGTGCTGCTGAGTGCTCCCTGGACAACACTCAACGTAGGTTCTGTGATAAAAGAGAGAAGATGCATTCAACACTAGAAGCAGCAAACAGAAACAAACGCGGGGTTACACTTCAGTTTGCATTACAAAAGATCCTCTCTTCTCTGCTTCAGTATTCCTTGTCACAAGGCAGGTGTGGGAACAAAGAGGGATATTATGGTGCTTTGGCTTTACACTAAGTTACACCTGTGGGTTTGCAGCAGGGCCCTGCCACAAGTACATTTCCTGACAGAAGCAAGTGTGCTTTGTCTGTGCATAAACAAAACCAACCAAACAAACCCCCCCAACAATAAACACAAAATTAAAAAACCCACCCACCAAACTAATTTGGGGATTTTAATTAGTTTCATAACGAATTTTTAATTAGTTTTTATAAAAATCCTTAGAAATGTGGGGAGAACTGGTGGGTTTTGGAGGAATGTCTAACTGGGGACAGAAAAGGCAAATGGTATCCTATGACAGAAGACATAGACTTTATTCCAGCCTAGAGAGCATTGGGATAAGGAGGATTCTACCAGACCCCCAAGTTTTCTGGAACTACACCAGCCACAGTAGCGCAGGAACTCGATAGGGCCCATGTCAGTGAAATACAGCCTCTGGGAGGGAAGATGCTGGTTTTCATGTCAAGAAGAGGAAAGATTCTTTCTATCCCTCCCATAAACTTACTCCAGCTGTGTTCAGTACTTAACTGCTGCTGTGGGTCTGCATGGCCAAACCAGCTCAAGGACCGATCCGCCGCTGACCAAGGCCGAGCCCATCAGCACCGGTCACAGCCCCTCTGTGGTCACATTTTTAAGAGGAAAAAACCCACCAGTGGAAGCTTTTGCCACCAGAGGAGGGAGTGAGAAAATGGAAGAAACTTTGCAGACACCAAGGTCAGTGAAGAAGGGGAGGAGGAGGCGCTCCGGGCACCACAGGAGAGATTCCCCTGCAGCCTGTGAAGAGCATGGGGAACAGGTTGTCCCCTTGCCACCCACTGAAGATGATGGGGAGCAGAGATGCTTCCTGCAGCCCGTGGAGAGGCCCCCAGGCTGGAGTGGGGAGACACACGTTGAAGATGTAGTGACCTGTGTTGGAGCAAGCTCCTGGCAGGACCTGCAGCCTATGCAGAGACAGGCCCCAGGCCACAGCATGTTTTCTGGGGGGACTTGTGACTCTGTGGGGGACCAGGATGGAGCAGTGTGGGCCTGAGAGACTCAGAGACATTCTATGATTTTATGACTGTACTCCATAGCAGTGACCCACACTGGGACAGCTGGTGAAGAGATGGAGCCCCGTGGGAAAAGACTGATGTTGAAGAAGTTTGTGGAGGACCCCATGCTGGAGGAGGGGAAGAGTGTAAGGAATGCCCACCCCCCCCTTTCCCGCTAAGAAGGAAGATTACTTATGAGGAACTGATGGAAACCCCCATTCCGCCACCCCCCTGTGACACCTCAGCGAGGAGGAAGGGAGAGAAATAATGAATAAAGTTGAGTCTTTGAAGAAGGGAGAGGCAGGGACAGGCCTTTTAGGATTTGGTTGCACTTCTCGTTATTCTACCCTGGTTTCTGTGCATGTGAGTGTGGTAAGATGGGTTTTTTCAATTCCCTGTTGAGTCTGTTCTGCCTGTGACGCTGATTGCGGAATGATCTCTCCCTGTCCTTATCTCCACTCCTAAGCCTCTCAAGAGGTATTTTCTCCCCCAGCTGAAAAGGGGAGTGAGAAGAGTGTCTTTGCTGGGAACCCGGCCTCCAGTCAAGGTGCAACCACCACAACAGCCTAAAATAGAGTGCGATCAAATGCTTAGCTTACGCTGTTGTTTAAAGACAGGCCTTCAAACCAGGGAAATTGAGCGCTCTCTCTAGGTTAGAGATCAGAGCTGAAGGTATTTAAAGCTCTGTCCTTGTGAACTCTACCACTTCCCTGGAAAAGACGTTGTGAGATGGGTGGAGCAGAAACCAGAACCTGAACGTATCGCTTTTTTAGCTGATTTTTTAATGTGTTTTGATTAACCTGGCTCAAAGGAAAAAGTCCTGTGCTCTTTGTTCTTAACCTTCAACATCGAGAAGTACATTTTGCACTTACCAACTTCATAAACGTTCCTATTGGCTGAAGCAGAGCCAGCGATCTCAGCATACGGGGAGTCCTCACGTGCCGGGGACTTCATTTCCACATAGCCGCATTCTGAACTTCTGGGGACAAGAGCTGGTGGGTCTTTTATAGTAGCGTAGGGGTTCTCAGAACTACTTAACGAGCAATTACTTAAATTATATTCGGAGTTCTTCACTAGATCTGCAACAAGAAAAACACGTGTTTCTCTCAAGCATGCTAGTAGTATGGACATCAATGCTACACAGGGTGTTGAGTTCTAACAAGTCGCTCCCCAACAAATATTTAAATGGAAACCAGTCATAGCACTTCCAAATGGTTAGACAGTCCTTAATGAATCCACTTCTACTGCTATTCTTGTTTATGGCCCTTGGTCTTGTCATCAGCAAATTCCTGTTGCAGTCTGAGAACTGTCAATTCTGGTTAGAATAGTAGCTGGCATTCAATACAGATAATCCCAGAGTGGTTGGGGTTGGAAGGGACCTCAAAGCACATCTAGTTCCAGCGCCCTGTCGTGGACAGGGACACCCTCCACTAGACCAGGTTGCCCAAAGCCCCATCCAGCCTGGCCCTGAACAATGCCAGGGAGGGGGCAGCCACCGCTTCTCTGGGCAGCCTGTGACGGGGCCTCACCACCCCAACAGAGAAGAATTCCATCCTAACACCTGATCTAAATCTAACCTCTTTCAGGTTAAGGCCATTACATTTTGTCCTTTCACTATATGCCCTTGTAAACAGCCCCTCTCCAGATTTCTGGTAGCCCGCTCCCGGTTAGGTAGTGAAAGGCTGCTACAGAATCTCCCCAGAGCCTTCTCTTCCCCAGGTGGAACAAGCACAACTCTCTCAGCCTGTCTTTGTAGGAGAGGTGCTCCAGCCCTGCGGTGACCTTTGTAGCCCTCCCCTGGCCTCACTTCAGCTGCTCAGTGTCTTTTACTGGGGAGCTCAGAGCTGGACACTGCACTTCACGTGCTTTCACTTTCTGTGCCTTGGGCACTGTGGCTTGAGCACTTGCCAGAAAAGACTGAGGCAAAAAGTCATGAAGTACCTCAGCCTTCTCCAGATCCTGGGTAACTGCATCTCCTGTTTCCTTCTGGAGACAAGCCCAATTTTTCCTCTCACCCTCATTTTGTCACTGATGGAGCTATAGAAGCTTTTGATGTTGCCCTTGATGTCTCAGGGCAGATTTAGTTCTGTCAGCACTTTAGCTTTCTTAACCTGGTCCCTGGCTGTTGGAACAGTTTCTCGTTATTCCCCCTAGACTACCTGCCCATGCTTCTACCCTCTGTAGGCTTCCTTTCTCTGTCTGAGTTTGCCCAGGAGCTCCTTGTTCATCCAGGCAGGCCTCGGGGCACATTTGTTGGTCTGCATCTCTCCAGAGCTTGAAGGAGGCAGTCCTTGAATACTAACCATCTGTCCTGGGCCCCTGGTCCTTCCAGGGCTTCGTTCCATGGTACTCTACTGAGCAGGTCCCTGAAGAGGCCGAAGTATGTTCTCCTGCAGTCCAGGGTAGTGAGCTTGCTGTGCACCCTCCTTACTTCCCTGAGGATCTAGAACTCCAACATTTCATGGTCACTGCAACCAAGATTGCATCATGGTACTCTGTTACAAGCATTACAGCAGTCTAAAGGAACTTTCTCTAGACAGTCTCTCTCTAAACAAAATACACAGTTTCCAAGAACAAAATTAGGTTATTTGAGAAGACCTAAACCAACTAAATTTATTCCTACTCCATCTTTATTTACTAGGTCTCATGTCAGCTGTCCTGCTGTTTTTGCCAAGCCTGACACCCAGGTCACAAGCCTAGAGCTACCCAAGCAATCCCATTGCACCTTCTAGAAACCAGGCATAACATCAGCATTCCTCCAGTCTTCCAGAATCTCCCCATGCAGTGGGGTAGCCACAGCCGGGATCTCTCAGAAGTCCCAAGTGCTGGTACGTCTGCTCTAAGAAAATGTAAAGCTGAACTCTGAGCGTTAAACTGTTTTCTTAAAAACCCCGGGTCTCGGGCGGAGCTGTTGTTAGACCAAGGCTGGGGATGGGCAGGGAAAAATCCTGCTGCAGACTGCTTCTGATGCTGCACCTGATCCCCAGAACCTGACAGTGAGAAGGACTAGAAATGAAGGTAATTAAATCATCTAAAGAATAATGGCACTCAGAGTCCCTTCTAAGGCTTTCACTGGGCAGAGACATGAGGAGTGTGATCCAGCCTTTTTGGGATGCTTGAGATTGGGAAAGGATGAAGCGACAACAGGATACAGAAATTCTCACCCCTTCTCAGGAATTTTCTTTTGAGGGACAATGTGCTGTGTTTCAGCAGACAGGAGGCTTAGCTGGGAAGATGCTGCTACAATTTACATCTGCAGCAGCCCAGATGATGAGAAACTACTTCAAAAAGCCTTGATTCTGTGTGGTGGGGATTAGAGAAAAGGATTCACCCAACCCCACACCTATTTAATCAAAGTAATTTTGCCAAAGCAGATCCTTATTTACAACACCCATTGATTTATGAAAGTAATTAGTATGAAAATAGTTGTATGACAATATGATGAGAGATTTGCATATCATGTCTGCACTGGGCATCAGGTGGATTCACCGCTCCTCACAAGGAGTCACTTTTTTGTCTCCTTGAAGAAAGGTCGAACCCATAACCCTGAACCTCACGCACAGCCAGACCACCTTGGCATTACCCTGAGCGGAGAACCAGGAAAAATTCCCTGCTTCCCTCTCTATCCCAAACACAGTGAATCCCATTCACCCTCTCCTCCTCCTCCTTCTTCCTTCTTACCAAGCTCCTTGAGGTAGCCACCATGTTTCCAGTCTGCAGGCAATGTTCCCGCGTAGTCCATGACAGTTCCTCGTTTTCCAGGTTCCACGTTTTTAAGGTTCACAAACAGCTGATTGGTTTTGGCCTAATTCAAAGGAAGACAGATAACAGAAACTGAAACTGATGGGAAGTTATAGGATTTCCAGGTGCTAATCAGGCAAAGTGGTTTGGGTTTGCGTGGCCAGGTTTTGGTAGCGGTGGGAGGCCAGGAGTGGCTTCTGCAAGAAGCTCCTAGAAGCTTCCCCTACATCCAACAGAGTAAATACCCAACGGCTCAAGGATGGACCCACCGCTGGCCGGCGATGAGCCCATCAGCGATGGTGGCAGCACCTCTGTGATAGGATGTTTCAGAAGGAAAAAACCCCACAGATAGACACTTCTTGCTGCCAGAGAAGGGAGTGAGAAGATGAAGAAACTCTGCAGACACCAAGGCCAGGGAAGAAGGAGGGGGAGGAAGCGCTCCAGGCACCAGAGGGGAGATTCCCGAGCAGCCCATGGAGAAGACCATGGTGAAGCAGGCAGTCCTGCTGCAGCCCAGGAGGAAGATGATGCCGAGTAGAGATCCCAGCTGCAGCTCCATGCTGGAGCGGGTGGACACACCTGAAGGAGGCAGTGACCCCATGGGAAACCTGCATTAGAGCAAGCTCCTGGCAGGACCTGCAGCCCGTGGACAGAGGAGGCCATGCCACAGCAGGTTTCCCTGGGGCAGCCTGTGGCTCTGTGGGGAAGCAGGCTGGAGCAGTCTTCTCCTGGAGGTCTGAGCCCCACGGAAGCCACGCCGGGGCAGTTGGTGAAGAGCTGTAGCCCCCATGGTAAGGATTCATGTTGGAGAAGTTCATGGAGGATTGTCTGATGTGGGAAAGACCCCACACTGGAGCAGGGGAAGCATGTGAGGAGTCCTCTGCCCGAACAGGAAGGAGCAGCAAAGACAACGTGTGATTAACTGGCCACAATCCCCATTCTGCCCCCTCCTGTGCCGCTCGGGGGCAGGTGGCAGAGAATTTGTGAAGTTGAGGCCAGGAAGAAGGGAGAGGTGAGGGGAGGTGTTTGAACATTTGGTTTTATACTTCATTATCCCAGTCTCTTTTGATTTGGTAAGAAATTAGATGCATTTTATTCCGCGTTGCGGCTGTTTTGCCCATGATGTTATCTGCAGAATGATCTCTCCCTGCTCTTATCTCAACTCATAAGCTTTTGGTTATATCTTCTCTCCCCTGTCCAGCTGTGGAGGGGAGTTATAGAGCGGCTTTGCTGGGCACCTGGCCTCCAGCCAGGGTCAACCCACCACAAAAAGAAACCAAACCTGAAACATGATGGAACCAAATGAAATAAACTAGAAGCTAATTGACAGAGGAGCACTGAGATTTTGATGCTCTACCTTTGCCAGGGTTGGTCTGTCCATGTTGTTGACATGAGGTGGGGTAGCGCACTGAGTCAGAGTATGATAACTGGGGTTAGAGAAATAGTGACTGTTGGAATTTCCACTGGTACTGTGAGGGATGGCTTCTGAAAAGAAAAGAAAATCAACAACTATCAATAACATGGCATTTCTTTCTGAGGAGATGTTTTTTACAGCTCTGCACTCATTCCAAAACCTAATGGAGAGTTTCTGGAAAATATCTACCTAGGAAATTGCCATTCATTTGACGGATTTAGGGACACAGAGCAGGAACTGACAGGTCACTTGAAGCAAGAGCATGTTACTTGCTAACTTACTTCTCTCCTGAGGTTCCTTGCTCTCTTTTGCCTCTGCAGTCACTGTCCCAATTACAGAGAATTTTAAACACCAAGTTCATAGCAACACTCTCTAGTGCCTCAAGAGCACCCCCACCTTTGCTGACAGCTCTTTCTTGGCTCTGAAAACTCTTTCTGCCACCTTCTTCACCTGCTGCCTGCCTTAACAGCTGCGTGCAGAAGACAGCAGTGCCTGAAGTTTCACGTACCCGTTGAGTCACTCCCGGGTTTGCTCTTTGCCTTCACTTGTTTCAGACTCGAGCCTCTCTGCTCCCTGCCTCTCCAGGAGATCTTGCCACAGCTCCTGTGAAATCCTGACTGGCCACAGCTACAGGAGCCGCCTTGTGCAGTCCAGCTGTTGGCACGGAACTAAATTCTCAGTAGAAACTGTATTTTGCCCGTTTCCAATCCTGTTTTTAAGTAGCCACAGAGGAATAGAAAAGTCCATGCTTCCTCTGAACTGGGCTGAACTGTCTCTGACAGCTGAAAGGTAAGCACGTACATCTGCCATCACACCCCACTGGTCCCCTGTGCCAGTTCACCGGCACGGCTACCAGGGTGGTCTCTCTCCCCCGTGAAAGGCAACTGACAGCAGTGTCTCAGGCTGCCTCTTCCCACAGGTGGAAGCCCTCCCCTGCCTCTCCTTCCAGGAAGCCTCCCATGGCAGAACTGTAGACATCCTTTTCAAAACCACGTATGCTCCTGCTCACAGCAACCCTTGCTCATCCCAAAAGGTGAAATGGGCACTGTTAGGGGCATGTGAGAACCCTTCAGAGCTCAGCTAAAAAAGCGCAAAGTGAAGAGATGGAGAAAACCCCCCACCTTCTAAATGTCATTTACCTGGAATGGTGTAAGCTGCATTGATGGCCCTCAGAGCAGGGGTGTAGGTCACTGCAGGCATATTGTTGAATGATGTTTGAAACCGATGTGAAGACATTCCTGGCCTTAAGGAGAAACATTCATGTTCTTCCTAGAAAAAGGTGTTTTCATGGACTTGAGAAAGTAACAACATTTTCTAAGCAAAAGCACAAAGCAGGTCAAGCACTCGCTCCATCAGCAATTCTGCCTTTTTGGAGAGGACAGCGCTGTAAAGGCTGTCCTGTCCTGTTCCAGACTCCCCAGGGAAGTGGTCACAGCACCCAGCTTGACTGAGTTCAAGAAGCAGCTGGACGATGCGCTCGGTCCCATGCTCTGACTTGGCTGGTCCTGTGTGGAGCCAGGAGTTGGACCCTATGATCGTTCTGGGTCCCTGCCAACTCAGAACATTCTAGGAAGGACTCTGTATTTCACACAACTACACTGATTGCTTTGCTCCAGTGAACTCTTACTGAGGCATGGAATACTTACAAAATCCACAGAATATACATCACTTAACAGGATGGACTATTTAAACCTACGAGCTTTATCAGACTAATTTAGTGAGTGATACAGAGATGGAATGTAATAGGCTAATCCAAATTTCCTATCAAACAATTAAGAGAATTTGATTGCATGGAGGCTTTACCTTGATCACATCTGGCCCCCTTCCAGCCTGGGCTGCAGTAACATGTTCCCGGGATGTGGTCACACGTTGAGTTGTTCAGACAGTCACAAATCTGCCGGCATCCATACCCGTATGTACCCTGAGGGAATTCTGCACCAAGTGTGAGAGAAAAAAGGAACTCGAATCAGTCAGAGCTTCTTAACTGTATTGGGATTACAGATCTGCAGCACCACGGACGCTACCATTCGTTCCTAGCCCCAAGCTCTGTCTGTCCACGGCCAGCAGATGGCCAGCAGATGGCAATGTGTCACCAGTGGCAGACCCCTAGGACTTGGGCTACTCCATTCTGAGCAAATAGCCACAGGTTGGGTCTTTTCTAACTAAGGACTTCTTTTACTCTAGATATGCATATGATCAGGACTGTACCTTTATCAAGTGAACTCTTGCTGCTGTGGTTGCATTGATGAATATAGCATGTCTAAAAAACAAGTAATTATCTATAAAGCTGGAGATTTCTCACAACAAGTTCAACATGTCATGAGAAAGAATTTCACTGACTGCTTTGAAAATGTCACAGTGAATGAATCTGATACTATGTACTGCCATTAGAACGGTGAAGTGGGTCCAAAATGTTAATTACTGCTCAGAGACAGGCAAGGATAATTTTCTTCATGATAAAATATCTCTGAATGCAGAGGGTACTCTAAGAACAGCCCCTTTCTCCTGATTAGGGGTCACATCCTGAAGTTTTTATTTGTTTCTTTACCAAAAAGAGATGGGTAATTTTAAAATGCTTTTGTGGAAAGGTATTGCATGTGTGTTTCAAGGAGAGAAGAAACAGGTCAGATATAGAAGCCTTAGCTTTAATTCTGTGTAAGTTTAAAAAGACTGTTAACTGTTTGTTGCTGTGCACTGATTTGGTTGTCCAGAGACCTGTCTGAGAGCAATAAAAATTCCTGAATCCTTTAAACGCATAAGGACTCATCTATGTGTGGGCTGCATTTTTGCAAAGTGGTGGTTTTGCCCAAATTTCACTTCATTAAGAAATATACTACATTGTAGTGACAAAAAAAAAAGTACTAAGTTTGGTTTTTCTTGTTTTCGCTTCAGTTGTGCCTTTTGATTCTTTTTGTTATTGTTTTTGTTTGAAAATAGTGGTCAGCTATGAGGGAATGTAAACCCCATACAGATGAAAGGTTAAAAGTTTTAAGAAGGTTACTGGTTCCAGAAGAAATTAATGGAATCATTATCTTCCATGTGAACAAAAGGCCTGTACACAAAGCAAAGAAACTTGCTCTGTTACAGCCCATGAGCACAGTCTAAATAGATGTTTCCATTCATATTGCTGGCACCATTTTCTTGTTATTGATTTGTGAGTAAGTCTCTCCTCCTCCTAAATCCCTATTCTTCTACTCTCCAAAATACCTACTTATTTTACCATAAAACCAGACACCTTTCTTGCTACTGGCTTCCACAGGAATCGGCTCAAGATTTATCTTGCTATGATACTTAGTTGTGCATGCCAATCACTTCACAGAATTTAGACAGCAGAGGGTTTTTTTCCAAAGTCACCAGCTGCTACATTGCACTGGTACAGAGCTAGTTAACCTGGACTAGCCAAGCCATAAATGAGTTACCATAAGTGACGTGAAACCAATGCGGGATGGTATTCGGAAATGCACCTCCCTGGAAATCAGCACAGTCTCTTTGGAATGTTGACGTATCAGGCTCTGGTGTGGCTTCTTTTATTCACAGAAATGGGTTGACTGAAACTTTGGAATACAGTGTTTCGGACCGTGTGGATTTTGGTACTTCATGGAATTGGATCTATATCTCGTGAGAATTCTGCCTCAGGTATTTCTCTCCTATTATCAGTATTTTCATAGACCTGACAAGGCATCTGGAGAATGCTGAATTATTTCATAAAAGAACTCCTATGAAACATAATGAAATTAGGGCCTAGCACTCTGAGTCAGTAACAAAGTCTTCACTGGGTTAGCATACCAAGGCAATACTCCCCAAGTGAGGTAGAATGGCAGTAAAAACGGGTATCTGCGTTGTGCTTTTATGTGGCAAGGTTCTGGTGGCGAAGGGGGGAAGCAGGGGTGGCTTCTGCAAGAAGCAGCCAGAAGCTCTCTGCAGATCCTCTACAACTCTTCTTGGGCAGTGAAAGACTGAAAATCGGTCTCTTCTCTCATATGCTCCATCCCACGTCTTAGAAAAGCCAGAGTGCAATTATGTTGCTGATAGTGCTGATAAACTGAAGAAGAAAACTTTCGGATTTCTTCCTCCTATACCACACAGTCCTCATTTCTGACTTGGACAGTGGGTTTTTTACTAAATACTAGATAATGTAAATAGCCAAACCCGGATTGATTGTTGTTAAAAGAAAGGGGAACATTCCATACTTACGTTGAGAGCAGTCACTACCAATCCAGCCAGGGTAACACTGACAGGATTTATCAATAGGATTGCACGTTCCGTTACTGATGCACGTGCATATTCCAATGCAGTTCTTGCCAAATCTGCCACTGGGACATACTGGAACAAAACACAATTAGAACTCCTTAGTAATCAGAATGGGATTACCTTTTCTTTATTTCAAGAGGAATCTTGATACTAGGATCAAGACAGGTACCGCTTAGTATAATGTTCAGTAAGGCATTAGAAATTCTGGGAAGCCCTTTATACATGCTCATTATGCAAATAATACAAATAACAATACAGTGGGTTTCATACTGTAGGATCAAATGTTCAAACAATTTAAACCTGCTTAAGATTCCTAATTTATACGCTGCAAGCACTACAACAGCAACTGCTGTTGGTTTTATGGCTTCCAAGCGACGGAAGGAAAATTGCTGAAGTGCCTGGTCTCTCTGTCCCAGAGAGTCTTTACTACAACTTGTACCTTCGTTACAGAGGGCTCTTGTAAACCCAGGTAAGCAGTCACATAAGCCAGTAATATGGTGGCAGGGACCACTGCTGTGTACACACCGGGGGCATGTCTGGCTGCAGTGGTGTCCATAAATCCCAGGGGAACAGACTGGAATCAGAAAGAACAAACCGTCATTCCTTCCTACACTTTCTATACAGCCGTGAACTACTCTTCAGAGCAATTCCTGACTCTGAATTAGCGCTGCTTTCTAAATACACAAGGCTTGCAATGGCATCCTCATTATTCGTGCAGTTCAAGGCTTTACACTCACAAATGGAGATTTGCTCGTCTTCCTCTAAGGTTCACTATATCCCAGCTCTTAATGACTTAACTGACATTCTGTTACTTGTCAGGCCATGCTGACTTGGGTTGCAGGTGAAATGCATCTCTAGTTTTTATGTTATACACATTTGGCTATACATAGTATGTCCTCTCCAACAAAAACAACTCCTAAGGCATATTTGAAGAAAAGTAATTTAAAAAGATAGACTGGATAGTTTTATCTGTAGAGGAGTATGGTCATCTTAGACCTTGACTTCTTACCTGTTTCCTAACTTGGAAAACAAATAGCCATTACTTCACTGAGAAAAACTTACCAATGTTTTCCAGTGATCCTTTAAGTACTCATGACATGATACAGCCAGCTACACATCACCTAACTTTTAGAGAACCTGAGACCAGAAATAGGAATTCACTTAATTCTTACGCGAAAGGCTGCTCTAATCCCTTCCGGTATTTTTTTCCTGATAAATTAGATTATGAGGTAGCTAAGCTACTCTAACATACTTTGTCGCACTTAGTTACTTCCTCTATTGTGACAAACCCTTTGCCTGCTACTTTACTCATTATGCATATACATATGTTCCACACCACCTTTCTTAATCCTACCTTCTAATGCTCTCTCTGCAATGTAACTTTATAGAGCAGCAATTTGAGGCCCTGTTATGAAAGTATTGCTCAGGAGTATTGCTCTGACGTGTGAAGTGTGGGAGGAGGATATTTCCAGACACTGAGCAGAAAGCAAACTATGCTCTTTATGTCATGTGTGTCTAGACATCACCAACGTGTTGAAACTAGTCCGTTACACACGCTGTTGTGATGACATCATCCCGGGACAGATATTCCATTTTTTCTAGAATCAAGCACAAAGTCTCTTTCCAGCAAAATCTTTTTCTTTTCCAAAGATGAAGATTGCACTGAAGCCAAAAGCAGTGTCTCCTTTCCAATACCTGAGGTCACGCAGTCAAGGTCTGTGCTACGCCTGAAGTCGTCATCTCCACCCAGGATAGTTCTATCACACCGGCCAGCTCATTTTTAGAACCTGTTACAAAAAGATGCTACACTTTTACTACGGACTTTCAAATCATAGAATCTACCTACTTTAACCTGGCTTCATTCGTTACCATACTTTTGGTCTCTGGAGATTTGTCTGCCCTAGTGTCTCACAAACTAGTCATCAATGGCACAATGACAATACTACTATTTTCTCATCATTCACTCCAATTACTTTTATTATTTTTGCAGCCTTGCCATTTCCCAGCAGTATCTGAGTGACTGAGGGGAGGTCACACTGCGGCTTTTGGGACGACAATAAGGCCAAGAACACTCTGGGCTCAGTTAGGTGAGTGCTGGCTGTGGCAGCCTCCCTCTCTTTCTGTGAGGACTCCTGTGGAGAGAGTCCACAGAGACTACTGACCCTTGAATACAAACAGGAAAGCTGAAGCTTGCAACGCTACAGTATCGCACGGAGACACAAAACTCCAGAACCCTCTGAGAGGGGCAAACTTAGAGCGTCAACTCCATCTTACAGAAGCTGGAAGAGTTTTCCCAACACTTACATAGACATTTAGGTGAGAACTCAAATCCCTTCCTGGAGATAAAAGGTTTGTGATAGCATGCCTTTCTGCAGAGTTTCATCATGTTTTCAAATTACCTTGCTCTTCATAGACAACAGCGTCAAACACAAATTCTAATGGATAACCAAATACAAATACTTCCTAAAACCACAAGGAAAATGCCAGAGAAACCTTGCAGAAAAGTGCAACAATTTTCATGCAGAACAAAATATGTGCAGAGACACTTGAGTTCTCAAGTTTGAAAAACCTAAGTGGAAGCACAGCTTCTGCACAACTGATCCTCTTTTTGGCTGCCAGAGCCAAGCTTTCTGGGTTCCTGCACGCAAGGCTTTACGTACCAGAGCTGCCAGCACAGCCCTGCATATTTACAGCTCTTCACCACTTCCTGAGGAATGGTTCTGTGAAGGCGCGCAAGGTTTCAGATTGACCCGTCTACTCTCCTACTCCCAGTTTGCCTGTGGATCCCACACTCAACAACATTTCCATACCTGTGAATCACGGATGGAACAAAACAGCCACAGAACTGGCCCCTGTCTCCTTCCAGCCCCACACAGTCCTCCTATAGAGCAGAGAGTTTAGTTAAAAACTGGAGCTTCTAAGAATTTCCTAGAAAACCAAACTCTATCACTGGAAAAGATGGAGCCAGTTTTTCAGAGAAAGAGTTCATGTTTTGACTACAAAATGTAATAAAAAACAGTTATGGAATAAAACAAATCAGGTTTGACTTTTACCATTTTAAAAAACTTTGAAATTAGGTATTTTGATTGCTCTCCCCAAGCACAAATTCCAATGTGCAGCAGAACTGATGCAGCAGACCTGATGCAGCAATGTCATGTCAGTGCAATGAATTCTAACTTTGCAGTTCTCAATGTCAGCGTGACGGCATCAGAGCCCTAAAAGGAAGGCAAAGACCTGTCTGTCACTGCACTCTTCGGAGTGCCTTCTCACAGCTGACTAAGAATGAAGGCAACTTCTCCGTTCATATTGTACCAGAGATAGAAGATAATTTAACTAAAATTATGTTGTTTGATGTTAAGTATCTATTTCTGGCACATTCTTTCCTCTCATAGTTTTTTCTGCTTTAACAGAAGCACTCTGGAGAGCATTTGATGCCAACGGGGAAAAATTTGGGTCTGTGTTTTTCAACAAATTCTAAAGGAGCTGGAGAAAAGTCTGAGGCTCGACTTTAAAGCATGAAAGCAGGAAGAGTTTTTCATCTGTGCATCTTAACTGTGTGTTTTCTGCACTTCAGTGTGTTGCACTGCAGAGTTCTTCCCAAAGATTTGTCGTCATGTGTCCCCAATCTTCAACCCAGTTGTGTATGGGCTACCAGGAGCAGTCCTCCTTGGAGACTTATCCCCCCGACAAAATTCAGTGCAAAATCTGGTGAAATTATGAAACTACCTGGCAAGGGAATTCACATTTTTCTCCTCTCCAGCCTGGAGCACAGGTACAGGTTCCATCCAGAGCTTTCCAAGCCCCTCCGTTAAGGCACTGGCAAGTTAAGTTACAGCCAAGCCCCCAGGTACTTCTGGGACAATTTATTGAGCAATCTACACCATGCCAACCTGCCAAAAAGAAGAATTTCAAGTGACAAATTAATCCAAGTTTTCCCCCATTCCTCTCTGAGGACGTGTTTCACTCTGCCTATCAGGCAGCATCTTTCGGAGATGTGCAATCCCAGGGTACCACTAGCTACAAGCTAGTAGCAGCAGTTTCAGACGAGGACTCGTCCACGTTGGAACAAGGGTGGTGAAGGGCACCTCCTGACATCTCTGCACAGCACACATTTGCAGATGGGTGCCACCGTGCAATAGCAATTCAGGGCAGATTGGCAAGGAAAACACAGACACCTTGAAATTACACTACCAACCACCAGAGGATACTGAAGGTTTAAGGCATGGGTTGAAAAAGCAAGGACTGTATTCCCTACATTCAAGCTGCTGCTTTCATCACTCTTCCGCCAGTACTGAACAGATGGAGTTCTGCAATACAGTTTAGAAACTAAAATCCTAGACACAAAACAGAAGGAAACATAGCAGCAGTGCCTAAGTTGCATTTCTCCAAGGATACATGGAAGACCTTCTAGATCATTGCTGTACTTCCCTCCAGATGCAAAAAACACTGTAATGGGAAATGGTTCTAAAATGCACCCTTCACTGCTGATTATGCTGGGTAGCAATGATTTGCAGACTGCACGCTGGATGGAGAGAAATGGAAATGGATTTTTAAAAATGTGACCATCTGATACAATAGAAACGGCAGGAGACAGTCCGACGTGACCATCAGCAGTGACACAAGCCAAGCTTCTAATTTTGTAGATACGGTATCAGCCCCTGACAAATTTAGTGGCTGTCTTCCGGTGTAACTAACACTTCTCTCCCACTCTCAAGCGTTGTGCATTTTTAGACAGGGAGTCCTACCACGCAGGCGTGGCATGGAATTTGCTTGGGAGCATTCAACAGTCTCCCCTCTCAGCAATCCCCCATCAGAGCTGAAGGACGCTGGACTACAAACCCTTCCTTACAGCAGAAGTGACAAAGAGAAAGGTGTATTGGAAGAGTGGATCTTTAAGGGAGGTGAGTAGCATAGTTTTGGGTTGAACGTCGACACCACGTGAAAAGATTTCTACAAAACCAGTGCTGGAGGATGTCTGAGATATCTGGTGATATGGCCTTCAGGGTGCTCTGCTTTTTATTAAGGGAGTACCACAAGCAGCACCCTGAATTACACAAAAACAGAGTCTAAAAACTATTCAGACAATAGGACTAGTACATTCTGTAGACTGACTCAGGTGCTACAAAAGCCAGAGAACATGCCTGTTCCAGGCTGTCACTAAGGTATCTGAAATTTCATGGCGAGGGATTCCTTCATGCTCTTTAAGTCCACAGTAAGCATTACTTTCCTGTTAGTTGTTGGGAGAGCTCAGGTCACACAGCAAACACCACTTGGTTAGATCAATGGACAGTATCTTAAGTAATAAGGAAGCCCTTCACGAAACCAAATCTCGGTAAGACAGCAGGTTCATGGAACGTGGATGTCTACAGTATTTTTAGGAATTAATTTGACTGAAGTTTTCACAGTTGTTGTTCCTACAACAGTCACCCTGTAAATATCCAAAGCACAGGTAACCACAAATGCATGTAAAAGCTGCAGAATAATCCATCCTGAACTGCAAAAACAAGTGTCTTGCTCTAGATTTTCTCTGGATGGAACATCAGGAGCTGCTGCAGCAAGATAATGACTGAAACCATCATTCCTCCCTTTATTTACACCTCACAAGCACATCCTCGTACTTAGCACTGTCTTATAAAGTCACTATTTTTTCTTTCCTGAAATGCCTTCACTTCAGTGCTGAGAACCAATCCCAGATTTGCCTCAGAATCTTAGACAACGCCCAGTATTATTTATGTACCTAAATACCGTTACCTTTCTTTTCCTGTGGTGGAGAAAGGACACTCGGGCACCATGAAGAACTTGGCACTCAACTAAAGCCAATGGAGTTGAAAATGTACTGCGAAAGAGAGACTTATTTACCTCAAATCCAGGGCCACAGGTGCATTTTCCAGTCACACTATTGCAGTCAGCACCATTTTGGCAGCTGCGGATCTGTTGACATGACTCGCCATAGAATCCTGGAGAACACGTCTCGTTGCAGTAGAGCCCCGACCAGCCAGGCTTGCAGGAGCATTCCCCAGACACAGGGTGACAGCTGCCAGGAGGGGATGGAAGGATAAGTAATTCAGGACTAAAAATGACAATCTACAACTGAACAGTTCTTGAGATCTAAATTAGAACGTATTTATAAAACTACTAGTACTGGCATTTTAAGACATACATCACTGTCCTGTAAATAGATGTAGGAAGCTGTAATACTTTTGAAGGATTTTGATGGGTTCTCATGAAGTCAGACTAATTGGCAGTAAGATTTATACATTAAGAAAGGGAGTCTATATATATATGTATGCACATATCCCTCAGAGAAAGCAAGAGACAAAAGAAAGGCCACCAGAACGTGTCCTGAAAAAACCCTAATCCCAGCCGAACTATACCAAATTAGTTGGTGATGCAGAATGACCTCCCACAGTCTTATTTACAAATGTGAAGCAGGGGTGGAAGATCACCAGAAAGAGCTTACAAGACAAAAGAAAAACCCTTCTAGAAAAGTACGTAGCTACAGTGTGCTCTTTTTACACCAGGTGTCACGTGAGTAAAGACATGCCAAAACCAGCCTGAAATGCTGCAATTCCTACATTTTGTACATTCCTGTACAAAACAAGGCGCTAATGTTGACAAAGGCAGACAGAGGCCTTTTTTGCTTCTTCCTGCAAACTGCATCTTCAGAATGACAAGTTTCTGTAAACCCCCCAACCTGTGATGGGAAGTGGCAGGGACGTATGGATCTGCTCATATCAGGTCACAGCGCTGTTGCTGTACCCCACTGAGGAAACGGGGTTTATGTGGCCTTAGTCTCAGCCAGCCAGTGCTCACTCTCTGTTTTCTCTTGACTGTTGAGTACCAAGGGAAAAATGGATACTTTCACCTGGTCACAGAGAACAGAGGGCTGGGTTCAATACACACTCCAGCTCAAATCCTTGCATATCTACCAAAAGAGGCAATGGACAAGAACCATTTCTGAAAAAACTCTTTGCATAAGAGGCTTGTTACCTGCTGCTGCTCTCTGGACCCCTGGAAAATAATAGAACCTCCCAGGTATACCTATATCTAACCCTTCACGAAGCATAGAGGCTGACAAGCATGAGGATTGGCTGGAGCTGCCATCAACTGACCACATCTACTGATTTCAGTTATTTTGCACTTACAGCACACCAGAATGTGCAAGGGATGTATGATCTATCCTGCCTACACACAGTGAGCAATGTAATGATCTACCCACCTGGTAAACAGAGACAAAGGTCCCACTTTGTCATAATATTTATTTGGCGGGTAAGCAACCAAATAAATACAGCAATGAATATTAAGATCACATATAGCTGCAAGCACTGTCATTGGGAAGCTCTTTTGGGCTGAGAGTTTCCTGATCCAGTTAGGGAATACCAGATTCTCTCACAAGTCCTTCGCTGCTTCAGATTGCATGAAAGTACTAGAAAAATCAGGAAATCTTTCTTTTCAGATTTCTATCTTCTCTACAGAAGAACAGGTTCAAGGGTGTAAAGCCTACCTCCAGGTAGTGGGCCTGTGCCAGGGACATCTTTTATCACACTTGAGACCATAAATTCCTTCAGGACAAAGCCTTGTTTCACACTGCTCTCCAGTGTATCCTGCTTCACAGAGACAGGCACCACCAATATGGTAGCATTTCCCACCATTCATACACTTGCAGGGCTCAGCACACTGCACCCCGTACGTCCCCACTGGACACTCCTCTTGGCACATATGAGAAAAACAAAGAAAAAAGTGGGTTAGTTCCCATCAAATACAGCTTTGGGACATTCCAGGGAAATCGAGTTTATGAGCAATCTCTATACGGCTCTAAAAAGCCTCTGAAGTGGAGCAGTGATTTATAGAAATTCATGTTTCAAGTACTTTATGTCAGAATTTGTAACTTTTAGAAGTAAAGTGGATTCTCCACTTAGCAATAGCGTGAACAGCCAGCAGATTTCTGTGCCCCTGTAGATGCTCAGGGCCTGGCAGTCCTCTGGCAATCACGCTCAGCAGTCTCTGATGAGAACCTTTTCTAACTGTGTTTTCCAAACACACTATGTTTGACACAAGGCACGGCAAAATGTAATAGAAGTCACAAGAGCCTTCTGACTGAGGTCAAAGGGGTATATGTGTTCATATCATGCCTCCGCAGTACTGGCCTCAATCCCTTACTGGTATCCAAGTGTCGAGGTATTTGCAACTCTGCCCTGAGGGGAGCAATAAAATCCCCATTACTTCAAAGGTGCAGCGTAATAATAGAGCTAATAACCCCCTACAAATGTTTCCCAGTGAAGTTACACAAATCAGCTGTGAATGGATTGTCTCCCAATGACCATCTGGAATTCCAGCACTGCAACTCCACTTACTTTTTAAACATCATCTTCATGACCTTCTGAAACACTGTCTTCCTGGTGAGGACAGTGTTGTCTCAGCCAAAAGGTTTTAGGCAAAACGGGAATTTAAAGTCGATTCTCCCAAGTTAACTCCGATCACGTAGAAATTGTTACCGATGTAGGAAAAGTTAAGGGTTCAGAGTGCAAAGTACATGACACTTCACGTACCCTTCACGGTACCTTCTGAGATTACAGTAACCAGGATGGCATCTCTTCATGGACCAAGAATTTAGAAGAAGAGGACCCTGCAAAGTATTCTGCCCCTTTTGTAAGTGCATATAACACAAATCTAGCCTTGCAATAGCATCAAGAAACGACGTCTCCTTAACTCCCCTGTACTGATTTTAATGCCGAGTTGTACCCCGCTTTGTGAATCATGCGGGTGCTAATTACAAGGCCTCACCAAGTCTCTGAACCATGAGGAAAAACACGTCTTTATGGTGACGGTGAATGAAAGGCGGGTAAGGAAGTTTCACACCACCGATCGGCTACATCTGACTGTAATAAAAAAGGCACGCTTGATGTGCTGGGTGTACGTGCTGGTGTTTTAGGCCTGGCACCCTGTTCTGACCAGAACTGAAATGAACACCTCGACTCTGCGTGTGATTAGCTCTTTTCACACCAGGGGGTTTTTGATCATGGGATGGTTTATTTGGCACTGGGATTCCTGGCGGCAGATGGGGTCCACCTGTCCCAAAGGGGAACAAGGATCCTAGCCCAGCAGTTGGCAGGGCTTGTGGAGTGGGCTTTAAACTAGGTCTGAAGGGGGAAGGGAATAAAACCAGGCTAGCGGGAAAAGAGTGTCAGAGTCAGGGGTGGGAGTCTACTGTGGACTGCCCAGCCAGAACAACAACAACATTGATGAGTTATTCTTCAAGGGACTAAGAGCCACCTCTAGATCCCCTGTCCGTGTCCTTACGGGGGTTTCAACTGGCCAGATGTTAGCTGGGAACACCACCACAGCTAATACAAACAGGTCCAGGAGAGTCCTAAAGCAACTAGATGCGAACTTCCTTGTTCAGGTATTGAGGGAGCCAACGAAGAAAGGTGCCCTCCTAGATCTCTTGCTCATCCACAAAGAAGGACTTGGGGGGAAGTAGAAGTAGGTGGACTTCTTGGCCACAGAGTAGTGGAATTCAAAATCTTTGTTGAAAGAAGGGAAACTGCCTCCAAAACTTCAACACTAGATACAGGGAGAGCAGATTTTGGACTGCTCAGGAAAGTAGCTGGTAAGGTCCCCTGGGAAGCTGCTTTTGAAAGTCCATCAATGCTGGCCACTTTTTAAGTACCACCTCCTAAAAGCACAGGAATAGGCAACTCCAAAACATTAGAAATCAAGCAGGTGGGGCAGGAGGCTGAGCAGGGACGTTCCTCTAGAGCTCAGCAGAAAAAGAAAGTGGAAGCAAGATCAGGAAATGTGCGGGGATTACGGGGACACTCTTCACCTTTGCAGGGAGAAAATGTGTGTGGCCAAAGCTTAGAGAGAGCCGAGGCTGGACAATACTGTGGTAGACAGTCTGGGGTCTTCAAATACAGTAACAACAAGAGGAAGACCAGAGAGAACATTGGTCTGTTGCTAGATGAGAACGGTCACATTACTAACAGGGACACAGAGAAAGAAAAGGAGTTTAACACCTTCACTGCCTCTGTCTTCAACAGAGTCGATGGGCTTTGGGACTCCAGATGCCTCAAGTTGGAGGCCCATGACTGCAGTAAACTCCTAGCGAATTCTGACCATTCAGTGACGTGCTCTGACCTGGCTGGCCCTGTGTGGAGCCAGGACTTGGAGTTGATGATCTTCATGGGTCCCTTCCAACTCAGGATATTGTATGATTCTGTGAGTAGTTTTTGCATAAGAACTTGGTTTTGGACTGGTTTTATAGAAGCCTAAATATCTTGCATTCAAGAAAAACCCACTCTGATTCTGGAAGAGACAGGCATAATGGGAATAAGGGTAACAACTGCTGCCCAATGACTCACTGCCACACCATGCACAACTCAACTGAAAAATGTACCAGCAACACCAGGAAAAATTTAACTCTGAAAAGTATGAAAGCAAGCAGTGTTTTTCTGTTGAAGTATATACAAGCACAGTTCTCTTTCTACAGGAGAGTAGAATTTGATCTAATGCAAGTTAAAAGGCTTGCAGTTGTACTGCATGCTGTCTGTTTGCTGGTGGTTAACAACATAAATATGAAGGCTCTATGAGCTTTATTAAAGACTGAGTGGCAAGATCTCAAAATAGACACTTGTTCCTAAATGACGTGCCAGATACTTTGCTCAATTGCTAACGTGCTCACACAGACACCTCACTGGTGATGCCATTTTGTTGGCATTAGATGACACTCAAACACATCTGGGAAGTAAGCTAAAGAAAGGAAAATGAGCCTTTGGACGGGTAAGAGTGCTTACTGCACCTCCTAGGTGCACTTGCTTAGTGCATTACTTGAGCTACAAGACCTCCTTCTGCACCTAAGGAAGAGTGAGGATTCTTATCTATCTAAACATTTGTGAGTCATGGAATCAGATTGATGACAACAATTCAATAATTAAAGCTGTACTTCCTTTTCTGAGGGAGTACTTTGAGGTTATTTTTTCCTTGGTTAACTTCTTCTTGGAATATTTCTTCTTCTTTAACAAGAATTAAAATCAGCGGCTCAAGTGCCATGTACTGCAGAATGAAGACTCCCAAGGAAGAACTGCTTTTCTACAAAGGCCTGAAGATTTTTAGGCAATGCATGACTGAAAAATATTTTTGATCCTCATTTTATAAACTAAGAAATTCAAGTGTAGCTACTACCAGTAAGAGCTGACATCATAAATTAAATCTTAAATCCTAAGTCTTAATCCAACATTAATAAGAAAACAGAAAACTCGCCTGCTGAACATATTGCAAAGGCACTGGTGTTGCTTGGGTAAAAGCTTCCAGATGAATTCCATGAATTGGATCCTCGATAATCAGACATCCAATGTCAAACCACCTGCAATGACAGCCAAGTTAGAGTCTGTTGAAAAGCAACATGTTAGCCCTTGAATGATGACCGTTTTACAACCTCTAATACAACTGTAGTTAAAAATTTAACAATGACTTACATCAAGGCATCCCAGCATTTTTCAAATCAAATTTGCATGTATCAACTCATGTATATATAAAAAACTGAAGTGCCTGTGTTCCCTTGTAAAAAATTCTACGGCTCCGGTTGTTTCATGTATTTTATATGTGTCTACATATAAATGACATTTTATTCTTTAAAGCACTGGAAGCAAGACCCTTTGAGTCAATGAGAAACAGCCCTCTCCCCACCTCAGGGATATATTTCAAGTTCTCACTTGTCAGGAAGCAATTCCTCAATGAAGTTTTCTACCGATACAGCAGGCTGTTTTTCATGGATTACTCCAGTCCGGCGCAAGCTGTCTATTCTTTCTTGGGCTCCCTACATGGGAACATGATCTGTTAGACAACATTCTCTTTCAATCACATCATACAACACTCAGAGATGAGTGCAAAAAACCCCTCTGGAGCAGAATTTTCAAGTTAAACAGAAAACAGCGATTTAAAAAAATTACTCTTTTTATTCAACAGTAGAAAAACCAAAAAAGTCATGAAAAAGCACCATAGCCTTTCCCAAACAGGAATCTCAAACAGTAACACAAGCTATGATAAAACTCATGTTTGAAAAGCTGCACAATGAATTCCTACATACTAAATGTAAGAATGGAGCTGTTCAGGAAGATCCTTGGCAAGTGTTGATCAACCTGTCTTTCACCTACAGAATTAGTTGGGAGACAACCCAGTCTCAAAGGCTCTCTTAACTTCTGATTACATTTTTCCTATTCAATTTCTCATGTTTAGTTTTCATCCCAAAGTACTGTGCTAGTGACAGACTAAGAACAAATGCCTGATACACTTTCAAACTACAGTCATATCACAATGCATGCCAGATGTGATGGCAATCAACTGCTTTAGAAGAAAACGGACATAAATGTTCTTCACTGCTGTGACCGCGTTTGCACAAGAACCCCAAAGGCTATTCCAACAAGCAGCTTCAGAATGATCTAACGGAACAGGCGGCAAGTTACACCAAAAACAAGAAAAGGAGAAGTCTCCCAATGCCACAGACTGACATTCCCCTCAGGGAAAATCAGATTTTTCTGGGTCAATGCCCCATCCCTGGAAGTGCTTAAGGTCAGGCTCGATGTGGCTTTGAGCAGTGTGGTCTAGTGCAGAGAGTTTCAGCCCCCTCTGCTGAGGACAATTTGTAAGGTCACTTCCAAACCAAACCACTCTCTCATCCTACGTTTCCATTGCCCTTCTCTGTGCTGGAGGTACTTTAGTACTTACTTTTAAACCTGCAGCATAGCCCACAGGTTGTACTTTAGTAAAACACAAAATTGTGACTACCACAATGCTGCTCCTTCCTATTCATTTTAAAGCTCTAACTGAGATACTATGCTTTTCATTCCAGGCTCAATGCTCAGCAATACTTCACAGAATCACAGAATCATACGACTGGAAGAGACCTTTGTAGATCATCAACCCTTTCAGTAAACATTTCTTTCTAATATCCAATCTAAACCTCTGCTGGCGCAGCTTTGTGCCATTTCCCCTTCTCCTATCTCCTCTCACCTGGCTGAAGAGACCATTGCCCACCTCCCCACAACCTCCCTTCTGGTAGTTGAGACTTTATTAGACTGTTTTAGCCTTTTCAATGTTCTTCCCAAGTGTTTCAGGAACTGCTTCAAGTTTGCTGAGCTTCCTAAAATAGTATAAATACTGTTGGGCTAGAAAAGCAGAACAGCTGAAAGTCAGAAGAAAGCCTCAAAAGCGATGTAAACACCGTTGTGAGCACGCTTACCTTTCGGCTTGTCGACCCTCAGTGCGATACCTTACACACCGGGATTTAATCACCAGATCCAACAGAACACATACAGCATATTTTAAACTCAATTCCATATCACTCCCTCAAACAGAGAAACAGGGAGGGAAAAAAGTATGTGACTTCCAGATTACAGACAAGGACTTGTCACCGTTTTGTTCTCTGTAACTTGCTCATCTCTCACAACCTGAACTGAAGGGTATTACTATGCTACTACCTAAACTACAGCAGAATACACAAGTAAATGAACCTTAAGACGCACATAAAAAAATCAGCCTGCAGAGTGAGAGTCTCACTGGACAACGCACCTGAGAAATCACCACGTAACTGTGACAGAATTAACACACTCTCCAGATAAACTTCAAGTGCTGTTACATTAATCTAACATTCTATGCATTACTTAATGGTTTGTCACAAATACTTACTGATATATGGAACCATGCCAGGGTCCAGCGGTGTAATCATGGTCTCCACTGAATGTTTGGGTTTATCAAGAACAGACTTCACCATGGGATTCTCAGCTACACCCTAAACATAAGCAAACAGACTTCCATATTATTTTCTCGTTTTTCCCCAAGAAACTCACAATAGCACAGTTAAAACCCAACCAAACAAAACCCAAGTATTAAGCTGCTTCGTGGTCTTCTTACCACATTTACACTTTGTAATGCCTGGTGCATCTCACTCGCCAGCACAAATGCTGCAAGACGTGACCAGGAGTGCGTGACTTTTCGGATACAGCAAAGGCCAAATATCATCACCGCCATCCTCTCACGCACCAATGCAGAAACAGGCCTGCCAGTGATGGTGGGCAACACACTTGATTTCCTCCTATTCTGGGACGGGAAGTCTTGAACATTTAACAAATACTAATTACAGCTATCATCAGACTCGGTAGCTAGACTCAAACTGTGACAACTCCAACTGAAGAGCCTCTTTGTTATGACCTTACAGACAAGAGGACCTATTTTTGAATGGCCCATTACTAACAAATATTTTTACAGCTGAAATTGAGCTGAAATTCCTCAATTTATAAGTAGATTCTAAACAACGCTGAAAAAACGCTCTATCTTCTCCAGCCAAATTCCAGGTGGAGCTGCTGACAGACCTAAAAGTTCATTAAATGTAAGCACAAACACTGACAGGGTCTTGCTGGCCTATTATCTACCTTGAGGGACATCTAAAAGAATGGTGTTGGATTTCTGAAGAACAGCAGAGCAAAAAGTAGTTCAATCGATTTCAAGAGCAGAAACAGAGATAACTGCAGCACTGCCGTGTATGCACTTCAACAGAGAATCCAGCTTGCATTTCTGCAACAACTGACAGTTAAGCCTCACAGATTCTGTCTGATGTTTAAAAACCTGACTCTGACGTGTGCTTCCACACATCCAACACTTGACAGCTTCAGTACAACTAATGATTCCTCATTCTTCCACCTAGGAAATTCTCAGAGGTCATGGAAAACACAGAGCACGTACAACATTTAATACTCCAATCAAAGAATCTACATTTGGGTTGAAGTCAATCATACACATTCTCCAGAAACAGACATAGGTCACTTGCTGGATCCTACTGGTATACAGGCAACAATAACGTGGATGAGATTGGCTTTTCAACTAATTCACTACTGCCCTTTCAAACGGGCTACAAAATCATGTCACAAGGAAAACCTTCTCTTCTGGAACATTACCTTCTATCGCAAAAAAGCAAGAGGAATATGGTGACTGGAAGACATTTCTACTTGAAGACCAAAGAAGCTGTCTTTTTATGATTATAAGACACGTGCCCTAGAAAAAAGCAGCACGACAACTCTGCTCTCACCATACTGATGGACGATTAATCTTGCTCTTTAAGACTGTAGCACTGTCAAGATGACTGGAGTAAAGGGGGGCTCACTATGCCACATCACACACAACTCATTCTTCCAGATTTTCTTTTTCAAAAGGCTTTGAAAGCCCCTCCAAAAGTCTCCAGTCCCACTGGGACGTCAATCTTGATTCTTCCTTCCGATTTACAATTGCACAGTACAGATAGTAGTGTTGCTCCTGAAGGCAGCTCAGAGCTCACACACAGTCCCTGCATCTTTCTGCCACAGCCTTCACGACGCTACTCAGATGTAGCATGTCACAGCTCCAAAAAGGTTACAGGCTCATGAGATGCTGTCAGTTGTTGCTGCTTATTTCCTCTCTACGATTAGATCGCACCACAAGGATTATCTGTTCTGCATTATACACTCCGTGCCCTCTAGCAGAATAGAAAAATCCTACAAAATACCACAGACACCTCTTAAGAAACCCCTCCTCAGTGGAAGAAACACTTATTTGCCTCTCCCTGAGGAGACTTGTTTGGTTTAGAACAGGAAGGACTTGCATCCCCTAAAAAACCAATTCAGTTCATTAGGAAATGATAAAAAAAACCAGGATGTACAAAGAATCAAAGAGGTTCTGACATTTCCCATGATTTAAGGGCATGTGACAAAACCTCTAAGGTAGAAGGATCTCCCTGTCACGAGCACCTAGACGCCAGCATTTATGTAGTCATTCCTCTTCTGGAAAGGAAAGAAGCACAGTTTCAGCAAACGCGCCTATTAAAAACAGCCACCTGCAACTGAGCACAGAGGAAAGACAGGACCTAGAGCAACATGCCCTTAAAAGTTGTATCTTGTTAGAGACAACAAAAAATGGTAGTTCCTCCTGAAAGGTAACATACAAAACCACAGAGCTTTATACACCCCCACAGCCCTCCAGCAGGTGTTCCACCTTGGGCAGTAGCTACTCTGGGGTCTTCAAGCTCCTCAGGAAAAGTGATTGCAGAACCAGTTCCAGGAGCCAAAGGGGAAGAGAAAGTTGCTTGCTGAGTAATAGGATCTGCGAAGACACCTAGGAAGAGGGAAAAACAAGACACAAGTACTGCGTTTCATTTCTTATGCCGTAGCAACATGCAATTGTTTTACAGGAAAATGAACAGGAAGAATAGAATAATACTGGGCTGATTCCTTTCATTTCTTGAAGGCCCCAGAACAATCCTGCTTGTTAGAGTTTAGCAGAGGCAACTACTGTGAATGAGTTCAACAATATCTGCTCATAGAACCGAGCCTACCTGCACCTTATGTGTAAAATTAAACAAAGACATGTTAGCTTAAGAGTGGTGCTTTTTATTGTCTTCAAATTTCCATAGGTCTTTCTGGACAGACTGCTTAAAAGACATGTCACAAACAATGGTTAAAGCCTGACTCAACTGCAGCTGAAGAGCTAAGTTTCCATTAGGCTAGTAGAAAATCACCTCAGTTCAGCAACTACAGCACTCGCTTGCATGGCAGGCAAGTATTTTTCACTGTCCTGATGCAATTTAGTAGCCAGAAGCAAGAAAAGAGAAGCTACTCTCATGTGACGGACGACTTCTTACAGATAGCGAGCTTCTCAGAACAAAAACTTGCCCATTAGGAGATTACAGCCTGAGATACCTTACCATTCCGTGGAAATACAATGGCTGAAATTGCCTCTGAGCTGAACAGCAGCAACACAGAAATAAATGGTCAGCTGGGCTTTCCTGGGCACATTTTAAAATACTGCTCTCAAACACTTTTCTGTGAGCCTGAGTGCTAGCAGAACTCTATGGAAGAGGACTCTTGTCCTACACCGTGATCGTACTTCAAAGGCCATTCTCCATTCCTCCGAGCGCAGCTACTCAGTAATTAAGTGTCACAAGAATACTAAAGAAGCTGAACTTGTGGGACTCTAGCAGACTGCTGAAGTAGCCACCCAGGAGACCCCTCATCCTGTCTCACAAGCACAAAGGTCTATATACAAAAGGTTACCTGTGACGGGAGGTGCAGAGAATGATGGCATCAGTGGGCTCTGTGGTGCTCGACCAGCGTGGCCTCTGGTGATATCATATGTTGAAGACATGGAAAATCCTGAAATCGGGGGACCAGCAGGAGGTGCAGGAAGACCAGAGCCAGCAGTAGAGCTTAATGAAGGAGCTGTAGAGAACTGCGACACAGAGGTACTAGAAGACGAAGGGGCAACTGGAGGTCGGGCTGGAGTTAGAGGTGGCGCCATAGTAGAAACTGTTGCAGATGGCACAAGTGGAAAAGAAGATGAAGTCATCATAGGAGGAGGAAGTGGAGATGCTCCAGCTGCCAGAGGTGCTGAGCACTCAGGAGAAGATGACAGGCTTGGTGTAGCAAGGGGACTGGACAAAGCTAGGGGAAAAAAAGACAAATGGAATTTTAGAAACACCGAGCCTTCATCTCAGAGATTCAGGTATGTAATTGTTCAGCTAGTTTACAAGTAAGTTTTGAGCAAGTCTGCTTTTCTCCTTTCAAAGGAAAAAAGTTTAGTACTGCTTGAGTTTGCAACCACCACCAATTGCCCTCGATTTCTGGAGATAGTAGCCTGGAATCTCTTTTCTTCTCTGACCCTATTTATCACAGCTAAAAAGACGAGTCAACATTTGACCACCCATTTTGTAGCAGATGAAGTGGGCCTCAGAAATTTCCAGCTAGCACGCTGAGCCCCAGGCAGCCCTCTCTTCCCTGGCACCCAGCTACCCAGGCTCCTAAACGCTCTGCTTTCTGTGTTTCAGTCTGGCCCCCAGCTGATCCTTGGATAAGCCAATTTTGTTCTCTAAACCAAATTTAGACAGAAAATTAAGCCAGAGAAACAGAAAACACTGGTTTTTACAGCACTAAGCTGTTGGATCAGCTCAGATGTGAAACTGCACTCAGCCTAAACATTGATGACAGTCAAGTGACGTGCCAAGTTACCGTAAGGAGGTCGTTTCCAAACCTTATCACGCACACCAGTCAATAAAAAACAGAACATGCACACCCCCAACATAGCTACAAAATACTTACATGGGCCACTGTCCTAGTATATTCCATAGATTTTAAAACATACAGAACAGAAATATCAAAAGGATGAGATAAAGATCAAGAAACTCTTCTGCTCCCACTGAAAATTAGTATTTGAATAGTATATTCATAAAACAATATGTTATGTTATTAACGGTTAGCACAATATAGAATACCATTAATAATATTGTAGTGTGAGCAATGTCACTACAGAAGCCTCATCATTTTTACAATCTTGGGTTATCATCAGCAATTTGGAGGTCTGGTTCTATATTCCAATCATGGCTTTAATGGTTGTCACACCTGGAAAAGATGCCTTACAAAGACACACAGACCCAAATGAAAAGGTGTTGCTGGATGTGCTTACAAAACCATGCTATTTGTTTTCGTCTCCCAGCCATCAAGTATATGAAGGCTTATCTTGAAATTCAGCTAGCAAATGTTCATCTTCCTTGATGTCATTCAATTCTTCTGGAAAAATCATCAGAAGGTGTTGCACCTTGGTATTCCTAATAAATGGGCTCAAAATCCACCCAAACTAATTCATCTGGAAGATTTCTACATAGTTCAGGAAATTCTCTTTGCCAATTTACATGTACAGAGTGGAAAGGTTTTTTTGTGTGACACTTGCAATGATTTTGGCAACAGGAATGCATTGACAACGTAAACACTTTCAAATAACCATTTTCAAAACACCTTCTCAAACGCATGACTTTCTTACAAAGAAGTAGATCACTCCTCCTTAAAACACCACCTTTATCTTGAAGGGACAAACTGTAAGTGTGTTTTGGGGTTTTTTTAAATAACTACTGGGTAGCACACTGCTGATGATAGAGAGCGGCTCAGCAATCACTTCTGCCAGCTCCCTCAGGACACATGGATGCATCCCATCCGGGCCCATGGATTTATGTGCATTAATTCTTTTGAGACCCTCCTGGACCACCCCCACCTCAAACAGAGGGAAGCTCTTCATTTCCCAAACTCTATTACTTACTTCCAGTGCTGGGGGTCCCGAGGGGCCTTTGAAGTGAAGACGGCAAAGAAGGCATTCAGTATCTCCACCTTCTCAGCATTCCCCATAACCAGGACACCCTTCTCATTCAGCAGTAGACTCACATTATCCCTGGTCATCTTACTATTCACATATCTAAAAAAAACCCTTTTTATTATCCTTTATGTCCCTTGCCAGTTTGATTTCCTGGTGGCCTTTAGCCTTCCTAGACGCATCCCTACAGGCCCTCACAACATTCCTATATTCTTTCCAGGTGCTCAGACCCTTTTTCCACAATTCATAGACCTTCTGCTTCCCTTTGAGGTTACTCATGAGCTCCCTGCTCATCCACACAGGTCTACTGCCATGCTTTCCTGATTTCTTGCTCAAAGGGATGTATCAAGAGGGATTATTCCCCCATCACCCTTAGCTCCGCCTCCGATGAGTCACCGCACCATGCGGTCAGGGGGTCTTGCTGTGGTGGGCGAGGGGGAAGTTGGGTGCCTCTCTCTCTCTACCTTTCTCCCTTTGCTTTTTTTACCCTCGTGGTTCTGTGCCCAGCCTTGCCGCTTTCAGGAAGGGTCCCTCAATGCGGTCTCCCACTCCAGAGCCCTTCTCCTCAGCGACTCAAGAGGAAACATCCTGCCGCTGCAGGTGCAACAGCTGGGGCACATCCAGAGATGCCTGAAGGCAACAGAAACTGGGCGGAAGGGACAGGTGGCAGGGGGAGATCACAACCACCCACCCAGCTCAAGGCCTGTGTAAACGCCCCAGTCCAGCACCTTCAAGCAGCGTGCCTGCTAATTTGACTATGCTTGATGCGTTAATTACTCACCAATTAATGGAAATTTAGGCAGGCTTTTCTAATCCTGTAACAAGAGATACAGGTTGTAAATTCTGTGTGTAGGGGGCTAGTTTGGTGGAATTGCCACCTAGCACCCGTCTCTGTAGAGACATGGAAATAATCCTAAACCTCTGCTCTTCTTTCTCACCTCTGGGTGATGACAGGTTGCTCCAACCCACCATGGCTGCGAGCAACCTCCTCTCTGAGCTGACATGGTTGCAGGCCTTTGGAGTGACTCTTCCCCTTTGTGCCCTATGTGACTGTGGCTGGATTTTGGCTGCGAGGAACATGGAAGCACTTGCCCTTTCCCAGGAGACTTGTCCGAAGCTTGGTGAACAGTGAAAATGGGCAACTTTATTTCAAGAACTGGGCTGAAATCAGCAACTGTGTGAAACCCTGAGGAATGTGGGCGAGACAGAGCAGGCCTCTGACGCTGCGTATCAGAGGCCATTGGCCCAGCAGCAGACAGCGGTGGTACCATGCTGCCCAGCCTGGACGCTGTCCCTCCTGCTTCCTCATGCCTTTTCTTCCCACATGCCCCGCAGGAGCTCCCGCACCCCAGTGAAGAACTGCACCAGTTTCTCAATGGGAAATGGGCAGGAGGTAGGCCCACCCGCTGGAGCTGGTGTTGGGGCTGGCTTCTGCCATGGTCTTGAGGTGGTGAGGAAGTGACTCCATGCCTGTGCTGTTGGGGTACTCCTGAATGCCGAGCTGGCTCCCATCTGGACCAGGATCCATTCATAGAAGTGCTGGGTGGACGTGTAGATGCCAGGCCGCCTTGCTCTTGCACAGCCTGTGCCCCAGCTGGTCAATCCCACGAGCCAGAAGTACTCGGCATTCTTGTCCTGGCAGACAAGGGGGCCACCACTGTCACCCTGAGGGGAAGGAGAGAGCATGAAGGTGGTGTTGGGTGGCCATTGTCAGCACTATGGCTAGCTCCTTCCCATGAGCCAGAGATCCCCCTCTTGCCTGTGAGGGGATTGACTCTCCCTCAGCTCCGCGCAGTGATGCTGGATGCACAGAAGACTCATCTGCCAGGACTGGGATGTGGGCCTACAGGCTATCAAGAGCCCTAGGTGGGCCAAGGTGGGGCACCGGACAAGGACATGCTCATGGGGAAGGAGAGGCAAGTCCCAGCAGTGCTGGGAAGGTGACTTGCCAGGCAAAGCCCATGCCAGCAGAACTTTGGGCTGTTGTGACAGGGCTGCTAGTGGTGCTGGGGACCGGTTTGTCGCAGACTCCTACCTGGCAGGTGTCGATGCCACCCTGGGGATAACCAGCACACAGGTTGTGGCTGTGGATGGCCCCTCGGTACCAGTTGCTGCTGTTACACTGCTTGATGTCGATGAGGTAGACCTTGGCCTCCTGCAGCCTGTCGGTGGCTTCTGCAGCTGTGAGCAAAGAATGCAGCAGCTCATTCCTGGTTCTCCTCCCTGGTCTGGGTAAGCCCCTTGCCTAGGGCTTGGCTTGGCCTCCAGAATGCACTGTAGCAGTGTTTGCTTTGTGTCTTGCTTTGACTAATGGGTCAGGCCCGCCTCCTCTCTCTAGGCACACATCCCCGTGCAACCTGACTGTGTCGACATTTCGCCTCTGCTGCCTGAAAGCCCAGCCCGCCTCCCCAGTGTTCCATGCTTGCTCTCAGGACACAAGGAGTGCTCAGGAACTCACATCTTGCAGTTGTGGAGCCCCAGCCGCTGACATAGCAGTTGGTCAGCTCTGAAACTCTCAGCGAGGCATCAGGCACACAGGCAAGCTGGATGTAGTCATTGCACTGGACAGGCTGGTCCAATTCCATAAGCGCGATGTCATTCTTCTGTGTGATGTTGCTGTAGTGCTCGTGAACAATCACCTGCATGATACGGCGCACTTGTGCCTCAGGACCCAGCCGCGTCAACTGCGTGGCACCGATGACCACATGCCACATGCTGACGTCCCTGGAAGGCAGACAGAGAGAGCACTCAGAGCCAGCGGAGCTACGTGCTGTCACAGCCCAGCCGTTGTCTGCCACCTGCTCTTGACAAGGCAGAGAGGAAAGTGGTGCTACAGAGGGCCCAACCACCCTAGCACGCCTTGGGCACCAGGAACTTGGAGCTGGAGGCTGCTGGGAAGCAGTGGCGTGAGCCCACCTTTCTCCTGAGCTGGGCTGGGGAGAGTCCAGACAGTGGGTGTCCAGCGGGCGAATGGAACGGGATGGGGTGAGGGTAGCCTGAGGTGCTGTGGGCAGGGCAGCTGGGAGTGTTGTGTGCTGTTCCCTACTCCTCCTTACCAGACGTTGATGAAACAGTGGGCTGCTGTAAGGACCCACTGTGGGTGGATCAGGGAGCCTCCGCATATATGCCCTGTGCCCACGTTCCAGGGATTCTGGATGCTCACAATCCAGGGCCAGGCTCCCTTCTGGGCATCTCTGCCGCCCACAACACGCGACATGCCTGAGTTCCAGGCCATGGGCCGGTGCCCGCAGGTCCTGTAAGCAGAAGATCGTTACTGTCCTGCTCAATGACTTGCTGCTGTTCAGGCTGAAGGTCAGCCGTCTTCCCTCCCCGCAAGGTGCTGTATGGACAGGAGGGCCAGGGAACGCCATGGAGCGTGCACCCATCTGCCTCTGTTTTGGCTTTAGCCCCGTAGACAAGCGGTGCCAGCAGCCTGGGTGCTGGCAAAGATCCGAGGGCCCCACAGGGGGTTCAGGAAGCCGTGGCGTGGCCATGGGGGACAAGTGGAAACCCTCCAGTGAATCCCATAAGGCTTGCCCATGCTACCTTCAAGAGCCAAGGGCCACTTACCAGCAGGTATCCCATGTGCCCTGCACAGGCCAGCACAAGGACAGCAAAATGAGGAAGGAGAGCAGTTTCATGTCTGTCAGGAGGAGCAGCAGGAGAACGTGGTAGCTGCAAGAAGCAAGCAGAGCTTGTTACCCACAGCGCAGCAGCTGACAGAGTGCTCACAGTACTCCCGTTGCCTGGGGTGCCCTTGGCCACAGGGCTGATGTCACAGATCCACTGGTTCCAGGTGCTAGGCA
Source organism: Gallinula chloropus (assembly GCF_964237585.1). NCBI lineage: Eukaryota > Metazoa > Chordata > Aves > Gruiformes > Rallidae > Gallinula > Gallinula chloropus. The sequence goes on from NC_140089.1 coordinate 55,810,311, forward strand.
CAGCCTATGGGGCGAGGGGAGGGGCAGCATGGGGGCGTTCCAAGCTGAAGAGAGGACAGAAGTGGTGCTTGGACACCCCTGGGGTTACCCATAAAGATAAATTTTCATGGGGACAGAAATGTGTTTGGGTCAGTGCTTTGACACTCCTTAGTTTAGGGGTAAACGTACTGACCTGCTTTGCTAACAGCTCTGCTTTTGAAGAAGGGCGGAAGGAAGGACTGATAAGAAGCCTGCTCTGCTCCAAAGTGTCCTTGGAGAAGAGCTGAAAAGACTAATCACAGAATCATAGGGGTTGGAAGGGACATCAAGAGATCACCGGGTCCAATCCCCCTGCCAAAGCAGCTCCCCAGCTCATATTGCACAGAGAGGCATCCAGACGGGTCTGGAATATCTCCAGAGAAGGAGACTCCACCACCTCCCTGGGCAGCCTGTCCCAGGGCTCTGTCACCCTCACTGGGAAAAAGTTCTTCCACATGTTGGTGCGGAACTTCTCGTGCTCCAATTTGAAGCCATTGCCCCTTGTCCTAACCCCACAGACCACTGAAAAGGGGCTGGCTGATTCCCCCTGCATCCCCTGCTTCAGATAATGATAGACTTTATTTAGGTCCCCCCTTAGTCTTCTCTTCTCAAGGCTGAAGAGTCCCAACTTACTCAGCCTTCCCTCATAGGGGAGATGCTGCAGGCCCTTAATCATCTTCGTAGCCCTTCTTTGGACTCTCTCCAGGAGATCCCTGTGCTTTTTATACCAAGGAGCCCAGAACTGGACACAATACTCCAGGTGGGGCCTGACCAGGGCAGAGTAGAGGGGGAGGAGCACCTCCTTTGACTGCTGGCTACACTCCTCCGGATGCACCTCAGGATCCCATTGGCTCTCTTAGCCACTGAGGCACACTGCTGGCTCATGGCCAACAGGTCGTCAACCAGGACCCCCAGGTCCTTCTCCACTGAGCTCTTCTCCAGCTCAAATCCTCCTTCCTACCCTTTTTAAAGACCGGAGTGACATTGGCCATCCTCCAGTCTTCAGGCACCTCTCCTGTTCTCCAAGACCCGTCAAAGATGATAGAGAGCGGCTCAGCAATCACTTCTGCCAGCTCCCTCAGGACACATGGATGCATCCCATCCGGGCCCATGGATTTATGTGCATTAATTCTTTTGAGACCCTCCTGGACCACCCCCACCTCAAACAGAGGGAAGCTCTTCATTTCCCAAACTCTGTTACTTACTTCCAGTGCTGGGGGTCCCGAGGGGCCTTTGAAGTGAAGACAGCAAAGAAGGCATTCAGTATCTCCACCTTCTCAGCATTCCCCATAACCAGGACACCCTTCTCATTCAGCAGTAGACTCACATTATCCCTGGTCATCTTACTATTCACATATCTAAAAAAAACCCTTTTTGTTATCCTTTATGTCCCTTGCCAGTTTGATTTCCTGGTGGCCTTTAGCCTTCCTAGACGCATCCCTACAGGCCCTCACAACATTCCTATATTCTTTCCAGGTGCTCAGACCCTTTTTCCACAATTCATAGACCTTCTGCTTCCCTTTGAGGTTACTCATGAGCTCCCTGCTCATCCACACAGGTCTACTGCCATGCTTTCCTGATTTCTTGCTCAAAGGGATGTATCAAGAGGGATTATTCCCCCATCACCCTTAGCTCCGCCTCCGATGAGTCACCGCACCATGCGGTCAGGGGGTCTTGCTGTGGTGGGCGAGGGGGAAGTTGGGTGCCTCTCTCTCTCTACCTTTCTCCCTTTGCTTTTTTTACCCTCGTGGTTCTGTGCCCAGCCTTGCCGCTTTCAGGAAGGGTCCCTCAATGCGGTCTCCCACTCCAGAGCCCTTCTCCTCAGCGACTCAAGAGGAAACATCCTGCCGCTGCAGGTGCAACAGCTGGGGCACATCCAGAGATGCCTGAAGGCAACAGAAACTGGGCGGAAGGGACAGGTGGCAGGGGGAGATCACAACCACCCACCCAGCTCAAGGCCTGTGTAAACGCCCCAGTCCAGCACCTTCAAGCAGCGTGCCTGCTAATTTGACTATGCTTGATGCGTTAATTACTCACCAATTAATGGAAATTTAGGCAGGCTTTTCTAATCCTGTAACAAGAGATACAGGTTGTAAATTCTGTGTGTAGGGGGCTAGTTTGGTGGAATTGCCACCTAGCACCCGTCTCTGTAGAGACATGGAAATAATCCTAAACCTCTGCTCTTCTTTCTCACCTCTGGGTGATGACAGGTTGCTCCAACCCACCATGGCTGCGAGCAACCTCCTCTCTGAGCTGACATGGTTGCAGGCCTTTGGAGTGACTCTTCCCCTTTGTGCCCTATGTGACTGTGGCTGGATTTTGGCTGCGAGGAACATGGAAGCACTTGCCCTTTCCCAGGAGACTTGTCCGAAGCTTGGTGAACAGTGAAAATGGGCAACTTTATTTCAAGAACTGGGCTGAAATCAGCAACTGTGTGAAACCCTGAGGAATGTGGGCGAGACAGAGCAGGCCTCTGACGCTGCGTATCAGAGGCCATTGGCCCAGCAGCAGACAGCGGTGGTACCATGCTGCCCAGCCTGGACGCTGTCCCTCCTGCTTCCTCATGCCTTTTCTTCCCACATGCCCCGCAGGAGCTCCCGCACCCCAGTGAAGAACTGCACCAGTTTCTCAATGGGAAATGGGCAGGAGGTAGGCCCTCCCGCTGGAGCTGGTGTTGGGGCTGGCTTCTGCCATGGTCTTGAGGTGGTGAGGAAGTGACTCCATGCCTGTGCTGTTGGGGTACTCCTGAATGCCGAGCTGGCTCCCATCTGGACCAGGATCCATTCATAGAAGTGCTGGGTGGACGTGTAGATGCCAGGCCGCCTTGCTCTTGCACAGCCTGTGCCCCAGCTGGTCAATCCCACGAGCCAGAAGTACTCGGCATTCTTGTCCTGGCAGACAAGGGGGCCACCACTGTCACCCTGAGGGGAAGGAGAGAGCATGAAGGTGGTGTTGGGTGGCCATTGTCAGCACTATGGCTAGCTCCTTCCCATGAGCCAGAGATCCCCCTCTTGCCTGTGAGGGGATTGACTCTCCCTCAGCTCCGCGCAGTGATGCTGGATGCACAGAAGACTCATCTGCCAGGACTGGGATGTGGGCCTACAGGCTATCAAGAGCCCTAGGTGGGCCAAGGTGGGGCACCGGACAAGGACATGCTCATGGGGAAGGAGAGGCAAGTCCCAGCAGTGCTGGGAAGGTGACTTGCCAGGCAAAGCCCATGCCAGCAGAACTTTGGGCTGTTGTGACAGGGCTGCTAGTGGTGCTGGGGACCAGTTTGTCGCAGACTCCTACCTGGCAGGTGTCGATGCCACCCTGGGGATAACCAGCACACAGGTTGTGGCTGTGGATGGCCCCTCGGTACCAGTTGCTGCTGTTACACTGCTTGATGTCGATGAGGTAGACCTTGGCCTCCTGCAGCCTGTCGGTGGCTTCTGCAGCTGTGAGCAAAGAATGCAGCAGCTCATTCCTGGTTCTCCTCCCTGGTCTGGGTAAGCCCCTTGCCTAGGGCTTGGCTTGGCCTCCAGAATGCACTGTAGCAGTGTTTGCTTTGTGTCTTGCTTTGACTAATGGGTCAGGCCCGCCTCCTCTCTCTAGGCACACATCCCCGTGCAACCTGACTGTGTCGACATTTCGCCTCTGCTGCCTGAAAGCCCAGCCCGCCTCCCCAGTGTTCCATGCTTGCTCTCAGGACACAAGGAGTGCTCAGGAACTCACATCTTGCAGTTGTGGAGCCCCAGCCGCTGACATAGCAGTTGGTCAGCTCTGAAACTCTCAGCGAGGCATCAGGCACACAGGCAAGCTGGATGTAGTCATTGCACTGGACAGGCTGGTCCAATTCCATAAGCGCGATGTCATTCTTCTGTGTGATGTTGCTGTAGTGCTCGTGAACAATCACCTGCATGATACGGCGCACTTGTGCCTCAGGACCCAGCCGCGTCAACTGCGTGGCACCGATGACCACATGCCACATGCTGACGTCCCTGGAAGGCAGACAGAGAGAGCACTCAGAGCCAGCGGAGCTACGTGCTGTCACAGCCCAGCCGTTGTCTGCCACCTGCTCTTGACAAGGCAGAGAGGAAAGTGGTGCTACAGAGGGCCCAACCACCCTAGCACGCCTTGGGCACCAGGAACTTGGAGCTGGAGGCTGCTGGGAAGCAGTGGCGTGAGCCCACCTTTCTCCTGAGCTGGGCTGGGGAGAGTCCAGACAGTGGGTGTCCAGCGGGCGAATGGAACGGGATGGGGTGAGGGTAGCCTGAGGTGCTGTGGGCAGGGCAGCTGGGAGTGTTGTGTGCTGTTCCCTACTCCTCCTTACCAGACGTTGATGAAACAGTGGGCTGCTGTAAGGACCCACTGTGGGTGGATCAGGGAGCCTCCGCATATATGCCCTGTGCCCACGTTCCAGGGATTCTGGATGCTCACAATCCAGGGCCAGGCTCCCTTCTGGGCATCTCTGCCGCCCACAACACGCGACATGCCTGAGTTCCAGGCCATGGGCCGGTGCCCGCAGGTCCTGTAAGCAGAAGATCGTTACTGTCCTGCTCAATGACTTGCTGCTGTTCAGGCTGAAGGTCAGCCGTCTTCCCTCCCCGCAAGGTGCTGTATGGACAGGAGGGCCAGGGAACGCCATGGAGCGTGCACCCATCTGCCTCTGTTTTGGCTTTAGCCCCGTAGACAAGCGGTGCCAGCAGCCTGGGTGCTGGCAAAGATCCGAGGGCCCCACAGGGGGTTCAGGAAGCCGTGGCGTGGCCATGGGGGACAAGTGGAAACCCTCCAGTGAATCCCATAAGGCTTGCCCATGCTACCTTCAAGAGCCAAGGGCCACTTACCAGCAGGTATCCCATGTGCCCTGCACAGGCCAGCACAAGGACAGCAAAATGAGGAAGGAGAGCAGTTTCATGTCTGTCAGGAGGAGCAGCAGGAGAACGTGGTAGCTGCAAGAAGCAAGCAGAGCTTGTTACCCACAGCGCAGCAGCTGACAGAGTGCTCACAGTACTCCCGTTGCCTGGGGTGCCCTTGGCCACAGGGCTGATGTCACAGATCCACTGGTTCCAGGTGCTAGGCACAGCCTATGGGGCGAGGGGAGGGGCAGCATGGGGGCGTTCCAAGCTGAAGAGAGGACAGAAGTGGTGCTTGGACACCCCTGGGGTTACCCATAAAGATAAATTTTCATGGGGACAGAAATGTGTTTGGGTCAGTGCTTTGACACTCTTTAGTTTAGTTAGGGGTAAACGTACTGACCTGCTTTGCTAACAGCTCTGCTTTTGAAGAAGGGCGGAAGGAAGGACTGATAAGAAGCCTGCTCTGCTCCAAAGTGTCCTTGGAGAAGAGCTGAAAAGACTAATCACAGAATCATAGGGGTTGGAAGGGACATCAAGAGATCACCGGGTCCAATCCCCCTGCCAAAGCAGCTCCCCAGCTCATATTGCACAGAGAGGCATCCAGACGGGTCTGGAATATCTCCAGAGAAGGAGACTCCACCACCTCCCTGGGCAGCCTGTCCCAGGGCTCTGTCACCCTCACTGGGAAAAAGTTCTTCCACATGTTGGTGCGGAACTTCCCGTGCTCCAATTTGAAGCCATTGCCCCTTGTCCTAACCCCACAGACCACTGAAAAGGGGCTGGCTGATTCCCCCTGCATCCCCTGCTTCAGATAATGATAGACTTTATTTAGGTCCCCCCTTAGTCTTCTCTTCTCAAGGCTGAAGAGTCCCAACTTACTCAGCCTTCCCTCATAGGGGAGATGCTGCAGGCCCTTAATCATCTTCGTAGCCCTTCTTTGGACTCTCTCCAGGAGATCCCTGTGCTTTTTATACCAAGGAGCCCAGAACTGGACACAATACTCCAGGTGGGGCCTGACCAGGGCAGAGTAGAGGGGGAGGAGCACCTCCTTTGACTGCTGGCTACACTCCTCCGGATGCACCTCAGGATCCCATTGGCTCTCTTAGCCACTGAGGCACACTGCTGGCTCATGGCCAACAGGTCGTCAACCAGGACCCCCAGGTCCTTCTCCACTGAGCTCTTCTCCAGCTCAAATCCTCCTTCCTACCCTTTTTAAAGACCGGAGTGACATTGGCCATCCTCCAGTCTTCAGGCACCTCTCCTGTTCTCCAAGACCCGTCAAAGATGATAGAGAGCGGCTCAGCAATCACTTCTGCCAGCTCCCTCAGGACACATGGATGCATCCCATCCGGGCCCATGGATTTATGTGCATTAATTCTTTTGAGACCCTCCTGGACCACCCCCACCTCAAACAGAGGGAAGCTCTTCATTTCCCAAACTCTGTTACTTACTTCCAGTGCTGGGGGTCCCGAGGGGCCTTTGAAGTGAAGACAGCAAAGAAGGCATTCAGTATCTCCACCTTCTCAGCATTCCCCATAACCAGGACACCCTTCTCATTCAGCAGTAGACTCACATTATCCCTGGTCATCTTACTATTCACATATCTAAAAAAAACCCTTTTTGTTATCCTTTATGTCCCTTGCCAGTTTGATTTCCTGGTGGCCTTTAGCCTTCCTAGACGCATCCCTACAGGCCCTCACAACATTCCTATATTCTTTCCAGGTGCTCAGACCCTTTTTCCACAATTCATAGACCTTCTGCTTCCCTTTGAGGTTACTCATGAGCTCCCTGCTCATCCACACAGGTCTACTGCCATGCTTTCCTGATTTCTTGCTCAAAGGGATGTATCAAGAGGGATTATTCCCCCATCACCCTTAGCTCCGCCTCCGATGAGTCACCGCACCATGCGGTCAGGGGGTCTTGCTGTGGTGGGCGAGGGGGAAGTTGGGTGCCTCTCTCTCTCTACCTTTCTCCCTTTGCTTTTTTTACCCTCGTGGTTCTGTGCCCAGCCTTGCCGCTTTCAGGAAGGGTCCCTCAATGCGGTCTCCCACTCCAGAGCCCTTCTCCTCAGCGACTCAAGAGGAAACATCCTGCCGCTGCAGGTGCAACAGCTGGGGCACATCCAGAGATGCCTGAAGGCAACAGAAACTGGGCGGAAGGGACAGGTGGCAGGGGGAGATCACAACCACCCACCCAGCTCAAGGCCTGTGTAAACGCCCCAGTCCAGCACCTTCAAGCAGCGTGCCTGCTAATTTGACTATGCTTGATGCGTTAATTACTCACCAATTAATGGAAATTTAGGCAGGCTTTTCTAATCCTGTAACAAGAGATACAGGTTGTAAATTCTGTGTGTAGGGGGCTAGTTTGGTGGAATTGCCACCTAGCACCCGTCTCTGTAGAGACATGGAAATAATCCTAAACCTCTGCTCTTCTTTCTCACCTCTGGGTGATGACAGGTTGCTCCAACCCACCATGGCTGCGAGCAACCTCCTCTCTGAGCTGACATGGTTGCAGGCCTTTGGAGTGACTCTTCCCCTTTGTGCCCTATGTGACTGTGGCTGGATTTTGGCTGCGAGGAACATGGAAGCACTTGCCCTTTCCCAGGAGACTTGTCCGAAGCTTGGTGAACAGTGAAAATGGGCAACTTTATTTCAAGAACTGGGCTGAAATCAGCAACTGTGTGAAACCCTGAGGAATGTGGGCGAGACAGAGCAGGCCTCTGACGCTGCGTATCAGAGGCCATTGGCCCAGCAGCAGACAGCGGTGGTACCATGCTGCCCAGCCTGGACGCTGTCCCTCCTGCTTCCTCATGCCTTTTCTTCCCACATGCCCCGCAGGAGCTCCCGCACCCCAGTGAAGAACTGCACCAGTTTCTCAATGGGAAATGGGCAGGAGGTAGGCCCTCCCGCTGGAGCTGGTGTTGGGGCTGGCTTCTGCCATGGTCTTGAGGTGGTGAGGAAGTGACTCCATGCCTGTGCTGTTGGGGTACTCCTGAATGCCGAGCTGGCTCCCATCTGGACCAGGATCCATTCATAGAAGTGCTGGGTGGACGTGTAGATGCCAGGCCGCCTTGCTCTTGCACAGCCTGTGCCCCAGCTGGTCAATCCCACGAGCCAGAAGTACTCGGCATTCTTGTCCTGGCAGACAAGGGGGCCACCACTGTCACCCTGAGGGGAAGGAGAGAGCATGAAGGTGGTGTTGGGTGGCCATTGTCAGCACTATGGCTAGCTCCTTCCCATGAGCCAGAGATCCCCCTCTTGCCTGTGAGGGGATTGACTCTCCCTCAGCTCCGCGCAGTGATGCTGGATGCACAGAAGACTCATCTGCCAGGACTGGGATGTGGGCCTACAGGCTATCAAGAGCCCTAGGTGGGCCAAGGTGGGGCACCGGACAAGGACATGCTCATGGGGAAGGAGAGGCAAGTCCCAGCAGTGCTGGGAAGGTGACTTGCCAGGCAAAGCCCATGCCAGCAGAACTTTGGGCTGTTGTGACAGGGCTGCTAGTGGTGCTGGGGACCAGTTTGTCGCAGACTCCTACCTGGCAGGTGTCGATGCCACCCTGGGGATAACCAGCACACAGGTTGTGGCTGTGGATGGCCCCTCGGTACCAGTTGCTGCTGTTACACTGCTTGATGTCGATGAGGTAGACCTTGGCCTCCTGCAGCCTGTCGGTGGCTTCTGCAGCTGTGAGCAAAGAATGCAGCAGCTCATTCCTGGTTCTCCTCCCTGGTCTGGGTAAGCCCCTTGCCTAGGGCTTGGCTTGGCCTCCAGAATGCACTGTAGCAGTGTTTGCTTTGTGTCTTGCTTTGACTAATGGGTCAGGCCCGCCTCCTCTCTCTAGGCACACATCCCCGTGCAACCTGACTGTGTCGACATTTCGCCTCTGCTGCCTGAAAGCCCAGCCCGCCTCCCCAGTGTTCCATGCTTGCTCTCAGGACACAAGGAGTGCTCAGGAACTCACATCTTGCAGTTGTGGAGCCCCAGCCGCTGACATAGCAGTTGGTCAGCTCTGAAACTCTCAGCGAGGCATCAGGCACACAGGCAAGCTGGATGTAGTCATTGCACTGGACAGGCTGGTCCAATTCCATAAGCGCGATGTCATTCTTCTGTGTGATGTTGCTGTAGTGCTCGTGAACAATCACCTGCATGATACGGCGCACTTGTGCCTCAGGACCCAGCCGCGTCAACTGCGTGGCACCGATGACCACATGCCACATGCTGACGTCCCTGGAAGGCAGACAGAGAGAGCACTCAGAGCCAGCGGAGCTACGTGCTGTCACAGCCCAGCCGTTGTCTGCCACCTGCTCTTGACAAGGCAGAGAGGAAAGTGGTGCTACAGAGGGCCCAACCACCCTAGCACGCCTTGGGCACCAGGAACTTGGAGCTGGAGGCTGCTGGGAAGCAGTGGCGTGAGCCCACCTTTCTCCTGAGCTGGGCTGGGGAGAGTCCAGACAGTGGGTGTCCAGCGGGCGAATGGAACGGGATGGGGTGAGGGTAGCCTGAGGTGCTGTGGGCAGGGCAGCTGGGAGTGTTGTGTGCTGTTCCCTACTCCTCCTTACCAGACGTTGATGAAACAGTGGGCTGCTGTAAGGACCCACTGTGGGTGGATCAGGGAGCCTCCGCATATATGCCCTGTGCCCACGTTCCAGGGATTCTGGATGCTCACAATCCAGGGCCAGGCTCCCTTCTGGGCATCTCTGCCGCCCACAACACGCGACATGCCTGAGTTCCAGGCCATGGGCCGGTGCCCGCAGGTCCTGTAAGCAGAAGATCGTTACTGTCCTGCTCAATGACTTGCTGCTGTTCAGGCTGAAGGTCAGCCGTCTTCCCTCCCCGCAAGGTGCTGTATGGACAGGAGGGCCAGGGAACGCCATGGAGCGTGCACCCATCTGCCTCTGTTTTGGCTTTAGCCCCGTAGACAAGCGGTGCCAGCAGCCTGGGTGCTGGCAAAGATCCGAGGGCCCCACAGGGGGTTCAGGAAGCCGTGGCGTGGCCATGGGGGACAAGTGGAAACCCTCCAGTGAATCCCATAAGGCTTGCCCATGCTACCTTCAAGAGCCAAGGGCCACTTACCAGCAGGTATCCCATGTGCCCTGCACAGGCCAGCACAAGGACAGCAAAATGAGGAAGGAGAGCAGTTTCATGTCTGTCAGGAGGAGCAGCAGGAGAACGTGGTAGCTGCAAGAAGCAAGCAGAGCTTGTTACCCACAGCGCAGCAGCTGACAGAGTGCTCACAGTACTCCCGTTGCCTGGGGTGCCCTTGGCCACAGGGCTGATGTCACAGATCCACTGGTTCCAGGTGCTAGGCACAGCCTATGGGGCGAGGGGAGGGGCAGCATGGGGGCGTTCCAAGCTGAAGAGAGGACAGAAGTGGTGCTTGGACACCCCTGGGGTTACCCATAAAGATAAATTTTCATGGGGACAGAAATGTGTTTGGGTCAGTGCTTTGACACTCTTTAGTTTAGTTAGGGGTAAACGTACTGACCTGCTTTGCTAACAGCTCTGCTTTTGAAGAAGGGCGGAAGGAAGGACTGATAAGAAGCCTGCTCTGCTCCAAAGTGTCCTTGGAGAAGAGCTGAAAAGACTAATCACAGAATCATAGGGGTTGGAAGGGACATCAAGAGATCACCGGGTCCAATCCCCCTGCCAAAGCAGCTCCCCAGCTCATATTGCACAGAGAGGCATCCAGACGGGTCTGGAATATCTCCAGAGAAGGAGACTCCACCACCTCCCTGGGCAGCCTGTCCCAGGGCTCTGTCACCCTCACTGGGAAAAAGTTCTTCCACATGTTGGTGCGGAACTTCCCGTGCTCCAATTTGAAGCCATTGCCCCTTGTCCTAACCCCACAGACCACTGAAAAGGGGCTGGCTGATTCCCCCTGCATCCCCTGCTTCAGATAATGATAGACTTTATTTAGGTCCCCCCTTAGTCTTCTCTTCTCAAGGCTGAAGAGTCCCAACTTACTCAGCCTTCCCTCATAGGGGAGATGCTGCAGGCCCTTAATCATCTTCGTAGCCCTTCTTTGGACTCTCTCCAGGAGATCCCTGTGCTTTTTATACCAAGGAGCCCAGAACTGGACACAATACTCCAGGTGGGGCCTGACCAGGGCAGAGTAGAGGGGGAGGAGCACCTCCTTTGACTGCTGGCTACACTCCTCCGGATGCACCTCAGGATCCCATTGGCTCTCTTAGCCACTGAGGCACACTGCTGGCTCATGGCCAACAGGTCGTCAACCAGGACCCCCAGGTCCTTCTCCACTGAGCTCTTCTCCAGCTCAAATCCTCCTTCCTACCCTTTTTAAAGACCGGAGTGACATTGGCCATCCTCCAGTCTTCAGGCACCTCTCCTGTTCTCCAAGACCCGTCAAAGATGATAGAGAGCGGCTCAGCAATCACTTCTGCCAGCTCCCTCAGGACACATGGATGCATCCCATCCGGGCCCATGGATTTATGTGCATTAATTCTTTTGAGACCCTCCTGGACCACCCCCACCTCAAACAGAGGGAAGCTCTTCATTTCCCAAACTCTGTTACTTACTTCCAGTGCTGGGGGTCCCGAGGGGCCTTTGAAGTGAAGACAGCAAAGAAGGCATTCAGTATCTCCACCTTCTCAGCATTCCCCATAACCAGGACACCCTTCTCATTCAGCAGTAGACTCACATTATCCCTGGTCATCTTACTATTCACATATCTAAAAAAAACCCTTTTTATTATCCTTTATGTCCCTTGCCAGTTTGATTTCCTGGTGGCCTTTAGCCTTCCTAGACGCATCCCTACAGGCCCTCACAACATTCCTATATTCTTTCCAGGTGCTCAGACCCTTTTTCCACAATTCATAGACCTTCTGCTTCCCTTTGAGGTTACTCATGAGCTCCCTGCTCATCCACACAGGTCTACTGCCATGCTTTCCTGATTTCTTGCTCAAAGGGATGTATCAAGAGGGATTATTCCCCCATCACCCTTAGCTCCGCCTCCGATGAGTCACCGCACCATGCGGTCAGGGGGTCTTGCTGTGGTGGGCGAGGGGGAAGTTGGGTGCCTCTCTCTCTCTACCTTTCTCCCTTTGCTTTTTTTACCCTCGTGGTTCTGTGCCCAGCCTTGCCGCTTTCAGGAAGGGTCCCTCAATGCGGTCTCCCACTCCAGAGCCCTTCTCCTCAGCGACTCAAGAGGAAACATCCTGCCGCTGCAGGTGCAACAGCTGGGGCACATCCAGAGATGCCTGAAGGCAACAGAAACTGGGCGGAAGGGACAGGTGGCAGGGGGAGATCACAACCACCCACCCAGCTCAAGGCCTGTGTAAACGCCCCAGTCCAGCACCTTCAAGCAGCGTGCCTGCTAATTTGACTATGCTTGATGCGTTAATTACTCACCAATTAATGGAAATTTAGGCAGGCTTTTCTAATCCTGTAACAAGAGATACAGGTTGTAAATTCTGTGTGTAGGGGGCTAGTTTGGTGGAATTGCCACCTAGCACCCGTCTCTGTAGAGACATGGAAATAATCCTAAACCTCTGCTCTTCTTTCTCACCTCTGGGTGATGACAGGTTGCTCCAACCCACCATGGCTGCGAGCAACCTCCTCTCTGAGCTGACATGGTTGCAGGCCTTTGGAGTGACTCTTCCCCTTTGTGCCCTATGTGACTGTGGCTGGATTTTGGCTGCGAGGAACATGGAAGCACTTGCCCTTTCCCAGGAGACTTGTCCGAAGCTTGGTGAACAGTGAAAATGGGCAACTTTATTTCAAGAACTGGGCTGAAATCAGCAACTGTGTGAAACCCTGAGGAATGTGGGCGAGACAGAGCAGGCCTCTGACGCTGCGTATCAGAGGCCATTGGCCCAGCAGCAGACAGCGGTGGTACCATGCTGCCCAGCCTGGACGCTGTCCCTCCTGCTTCCTCATGCCTTTTCTTCCCACATGCCCCGCAGGAGCTCCCGCACCCCAGTGAAGAACTGCACCAGTTTCTCAATGGGAAATGGGCAGGAGGTAGGCCCACCCGCTGGAGCTGGTGTTGGGGCTGGCTTCTGCCATGGTCTTGAGGTGGTGAGGAAGTGACTCCATGCCTGTGCTGTTGGGGTACTCCTGAATGCCGAGCTGGCTCCCATCTGGACCAGGATCCATTCATAGAAGTGCTGGGTGGACGTGTAGATGCCAGGCCGCCTTGCTCTTGCACAGCCTGTGCCCCAGCTGGTCAATCCCACGAGCCAGAAGTACTCGGCATTCTTGTCCTGGCAGACAAGGGGGCCACCACTGTCACCCTGAGGGGAAGGAGAGAGCATGAAGGTGGTGTTGGGTGGCCATTGTCAGCACTATGGCTAGCTCCTTCCCATGAGCCAGAGATCCCCCTCTTGCCTGTGAGGGGATTGACTCTCCCTCAGCTCCGCGCAGTGATGCTGGATGCACAGAAGACTCATCTGCCAGGACTGGGATGTGGGCCTACAGGCTATCAAGAGCCCTAGGTGGGCCAAGGTGGGGCACCGGACAAGGACATGCTCATGGGGAAGGAGAGGCAAGTCCCAGCAGTGCTGGGAAGGTGACTTGCCAGGCAAAGCCCATGCCAGCAGAACTTTGGGCTGTTGTGACAGGGCTGCTAGTGGTGCTGGGGACCGGTTTGTCGCAGACTCCTACCTGGCAGGTGTCGATGCCACCCTGGGGATAACCAGCACACAGGTTGTGGCTGTGGATGGCCCCTCGGTACCAGTTGCTGCTGTTACACTGCTTGATGTCGATGAGGTAGACCTTGGCCTCCTGCAGCCTGTCGGTGGCTTCTGCAGCTGTGAGCAAAGAATGCAGCAGCTCATTCCTGGTTCTCCTCCCTGGTCTGGGTAAGCCCCTTGCCTAGGGCTTGGCTTGGCCTCCAGAATGCACTGTAGCAGTGTTTGCTTTGTGTCTTGCTTTGACTAATGGGTCAGGCCCGCCTCCTCTCTCTAGGCACACATCCCCGTGCAACCTGACTGTGTCGACATTTCGCCTCTGCTGCCTGAAAGCCCAGCCCGCCTCCCCAGTGTTCCATGCTTGCTCTCAGGACACAAGGAGTGCTCAGGAACTCACATCTTGCAGTTGTGGAGCCCCAGCCGCTGACATAGCAGTTGGTCAGCTCTGAAACTCTCAGCGAGGCATCAGGCACACAGGCAAGCTGGATGTAGTCATTGCACTGGACAGGCTGGTCCAATTCCATAAGCGCGATGTCATTCTTCTGTGTGATGTTGCTGTAGTGCTCGTGAACAATCACCTGCATGATACGGCGCACTTGTGCCTCAGGACCCAGCCGCGTCAACTGCGTGGCACCGATGACCACATGCCACATGCTGACGTCCCTGGAAGGCAGACAGAGAGAGCACTCAGAGCCAGCGGAGCTACGTGCTGTCACAGCCCAGCCGTTGTCTGCCACCTGCTCTTGACAAGGCAGAGAGGAAAGTGGTGCTACAGAGGGCCCAACCACCCTAGCACGCCTTGGGCACCAGGAACTTGGAGCTGGAGGCTGCTGGGAAGCAGTGGCGTGAGCCCACCTTTCTCCTGAGCTGGGCTGGGGAGAGTCCAGACAGTGGGTGTCCAGCGGGCGAATGGAACGGGATGGGGTGAGGGTAGCCTGAGGTGCTGTGGGCAGGGCAGCTGGGAGTGTTGTGTGCTGTTCCCTACTCCTCCTTACCAGACGTTGATGAAACAGTGGGCTGCTGTAAGGACCCACTGTGGGTGGATCAGGGAGCCTCCGCATATATGCCCTGTGCCCACGTTCCAGGGATTCTGGATGCTCACAATCCAGGGCCAGGCTCCCTTCTGGGCATCTCTGCCGCCCACAACACGCGACATGCCTGAGTTCCAGGCCATGGGCCGGTGCCCGCAGGTCCTGTAAGCAGAAGATCGTTACTGTCCTGCTCAATGACTTGCTGCTGTTCAGGCTGAAGGTCAGCCGTCTTCCCTCCCCGCAAGGTGCTGTATGGACAGGAGGGCCAGGGAACGCCATGGAGCGTGCACCCATCTGCCTCTGTTTTGGCTTTAGCCCCGTAGACAAGCGGTGCCAGCAGCCTGGGTGCTGGCAAAGATCCGAGGGCCCCACAGGGGGTTCAGGAAGCCGTGGCGTGGCCATGGGGGACAAGTGGAAACCCTCCAGTGAATCCCATAAGGCTTGCCCATGCTACCTTCAAGAGCCAAGGGCCACTTACCAGCAGGTATCCCATGTGCCCTGCACAGGCCAGCACAAGGACAGCAAAATGAGGAAGGAGAGCAGTTTCATGTCTGTCAGGAGGAGCAGCAGGAGAACGTGGTAGCTGCAAGAAGCAAGCAGAGCTTGTTACCCACAGCGCAGCAGCTGACAGAGTGCTCACAGTACTCCCGTTGCCTGGGGTGCCCTTGGCCACAGGGCTGATGTCACAGATCCACTGGTTCCAGGTGCTAGGCACAGCCTATGGGGCGAGGGGAGGGGCAGCATGGGGGCGTTCCAAGCTGAAGAGAGGACAGAAGTGGTGCTTGGACACCCCTGGGGTTACCCATAAAGATAAATTTTCATGGGGACAGAAATGTGTTTGGGTCAGTGCTTTGACACTCTTTAGTTTAGTTAGGGGTAAACGTACTGACCTGCTTTGCTAACAGCTCTGCTTTTGAAGAAGGGCGGAAGGAAGGACTGATAAGAAGCCTGCTCTGCTCCAAAGTGTCCTTGGAGAAGAGCTGAAAAGACTAATCACAGAATCATAGGGGTTGGAAGGGACATCAAGAGATCACCGGGTCCAATCCCCCTGCCAAAGCAGCTCCCCAGCTCATATTGCACAGAGAGGCATCCAGACGGGTCTGGAATATCTCCAGAGAAGGAGACTCCACCACCTCCCTGGGCAGCCTGTCCCAGGGCTCTGTCACCCTCACTGGGAAAAAGTTCTTCCACATGTTGGTGCGGAACTTCCCGTGCTCCAATTTGAAGCCATTGCCCCTTGTCCTAACCCCACAGACCACTGAAAAGGGGCTGGCTGATTCCCCCTGCATCCCCTGCTTCAGATAATGATAGACTTTATTTAGGTCCCCCCTTAGTCTTCTCTTCTCAAGGCTGAAGAGTCCCAACTTACTCAGCCTTCCCTCATAGGGGAGATGCTGCAGGCCCTTAATCATCTTCGTAGCCCTTCTTTGGACTCTCTCCAGGAGATCCCTGTGCTTTTTATACCAAGGAGCCCAGAACTGGACACAATACTCCAGGTGGGGCCTGACCAGGGCAGAGTAGAGGGGGAGGAGCACCTCCTTTGACTGCTGGCTACACTCCTCCGGATGCACCTCAGGATCCCATTGGCTCTCTTAGCCACTGAGGCACACTGCTGGCTCATGGCCAACAGGTCGTCAACCAGGACCCCCAGGTCCTTCTCCACTGAGCTCTTCTCCAGCTCAAATCCTCCTTCCTACCCTTTTTAAAGACCGGAGTGACATTGGCCATCCTCCAGTCTTCAGGCACCTCTCCTGTTCTCCAAGACCCGTCAAAGATGATAGAGAGCGGCTCAGCAATCACTTCTGCCAGCTCCCTCAGGACACATGGATGCATCCCATCCGGGCCCATGGATTTATGTGCATTAATTCTTTTGAGACCCTCCTGGACCACCCCCACCTCAAACAGAGGGAAGCTCTTCATTTCCCAAACTCTATTACTTACTTCCAGTGCTGGGGGTCCCGAGGGGCCTTTGAAGTGAAGACAGCAAAGAAGGCATTCAGTATCTCCACCTTCTCAGCATTCCCCATAACCAGGACACCCTTCTCATTCAGCAGTAGACTCACATTATCCCTGGTCATCTTACTATTCACATATCTAAAAAAACCCTTTTTATTATCCTTTATGTCCCTTGCCAGTTTGATTTCCTGGTGGCCTTTAGCCTTCCTAGACGCATCCCTACAGGCCCTCACAACATTCCTATATTCTTTCCAGGTGCTCAGACCCTTTTTCCACAATTCATAGACCTTCTGCTTCCCTTTGAGGTTACTCATGAGCTCCCTGCTCATCCACACAGGTCTACTGCCATGCTTTCCTGATTTCTTGCTCAAAGGGATGTATCAAGAGGGATTATTCCCCCATCACCCTTAGCTCCGCCTCCGATGAGTCACCGCACCATGCGGTCAGGGGGTCTTGCTGTGGTGGGCGAGGGGGAAGTTGGGTGCCTCTCTCTCTCTACCTTTCTCCCTTTGCTTTTTTTACCCTCGTGGTTCTGTGCCCAGCCTTGCCGCTTTCAGGAAGGGTCCCTCAATGCGGTCTCCCACTCCAGAGCCCTTCTCCTCAGCGACTCAAGAGGAAACATCCTGCCGCTGCAGGTGCAACAGCTGGGGCACATCCAGAGATGCCTGAAGGCAACAGAAACTGGGCGGAAGGGACAGGTGGCAGGGGGAGATCACAACCACCCACCCAGCTCAAGGCCTGTGTAAACGCCCCAGTCCAGCACCTTCAAGCAGCGTGCCTGCTAATTTGACTATGCTTGATGCGTTAATTACTCACCAATTAATGGAAATTTAGGCAGGCTTTTCTAATCCTGTAACAAGAGATACAGGTTGTAAATTCTGTGTGTAGGGGGCTAGTTTGGTGGAATTGCCACCTAGCACCCGTCTCTGTAGAGACATGGAAATAATCCTAAACCTCTGCTCTTCTTTCTCACCTCTGGGTGATGACAGGTTGCTCCAACCCACCATGGCTGCGAGCAACCTCCTCTCTGAGCTGACATGGTTGCAGGCCTTTGGAGTGACTCTTCCCCTTTGTGCCCTATGTGACTGTGGCTGGATTTTGGCTGCGAGGAACATGGAAGCACTTGCCCTTTCCCAGGAGACTTGTCCGAAGCTTGGTGAACAGTGAAAATGGGCAACTTTATTTCAAGAACTGGGCTGAAATCAGCAACTGTGTGAAACCCTGAGGAATGTGGGCGAGACAGAGCAGGCCTCTGACGCTGCGTATCAGAGGCCATTGGCCCAGCAGCAGACAGCGGTGGTACCATGCTGCCCAGCCTGGACGCTGTCCCTCCTGCTTCCTCATGCCTTTTCTTCCCACATGCCCCGCAGGAGCTCCCGCACCCCAGTGAAGAACTGCACCAGTTTCTCAATGGGAAATGGGCAGGAGGTAGGCCCACCCGCTGGAGCTGGTGTTGGGGCTGGCTTCTGCCATGGTCTTGAGGTGGTGAGGAAGTGACTCCATGCCTGTGCTGTTGGGGTACTCCTGAATGCCGAGCTGGCTCCCATCTGGACCAGGATCCATTCATAGAAGTGCTGGGTGGACGTGTAGATGCCAGGCCGCCTTGCTCTTGCACAGCCTGTGCCCCAGCTGGTCAATCCCACGAGCCAGAAGTACTCGGCATTCTTGTCCTGGCAGACAAGGGGGCCACCACTGTCACCCTGAGGGGAAGGAGAGAGCATGAAGGTGGTGTTGGGTGGCCATTGTCAGCACTATGGCTAGCTCCTTCCCATGAGCCAGAGATCCCCCTCTTGCCTGTGAGGGGATTGACTCTCCCTCAGCTCCGCGCAGTGATGCTGGATGCACAGAAGACTCATCTGCCAGGACTGGGATGTGGGCCTACAGGCTATCAAGAGCCCTAGGTGGGCCAAGGTGGGGCACCGGACAAGGACATGCTCATGGGGAAGGAGAGGCAAGTCCCAGCAGTGCTGGGAAGGTGACTTGCCAGGCAAAGCCCATGCCAGCAGAACTTTGGGCTGTTGTGACAGGGCTGCTAGTGGTGCTGGGGACCGGTTTGTCGCAGACTCCTACCTGGCAGGTGTCGATGCCACCCTGGGGATAACCAGCACACAGGTTGTGGCTGTGGATGGCCCCTCGGTACCAGTTGCTGCTGTTACACTGCTTGATGTCGATGAGGTAGACCTTGGCCTCCTGCAGCCTGTCGGTGGCTTCTGCAGCTGTGAGCAAAGAATGCAGCAGCTCATTCCTGGTTCTCCTCCCTGGTCTGGGTAAGCCCCTTGCCTAGGGCTTGGCTTGGCCTCCAGAATGCACTGTAGCAGTGTTTGCTTTGTGTCTTGCTTTGACTAATGGGTCAGGCCCGCCTCCTCTCTCTAGGCACACATCCCCGTGCAACCTGACTGTGTCGACATTTCGCCTCTGCTGCCTGAAAGCCCAGCCCGCCTCCCCAGTGTTCCATGCTTGCTCTCAGGACACAAGGAGTGCTCAGGAACTCACATCTTGCAGTTGTGGAGCCCCAGCCGCTGACATAGCAGTTGGTCAGCTCTGAAACTCTCAGCGAGGCATCAGGCACACAGGCAAGCTGGATGTAGTCATTGCACTGGACAGGCTGGTCCAATTCCATAAGCGCGATGTCATTCTTCTGTGTGATGTTGCTGTAGTGCTCGTGAACAATCACCTGCATGATACGGCGCACTTGTGCCTCAGGACCCAGCCGCGTCAACTGCGTGGCACCGATGACCACATGCCACATGCTGACGTCCCTGGAAGGCAGACAGAGAGAGCACTCAGAGCCAGCGGAGCTACGTGCTGTCACAGCCCAGCCGTTGTCTGCCACCTGCTCTTGACAAGGCAGAGAGGAAAGTGGTGCTACAGAGGGCCCAACCACCCTAGCACGCCTTGGGCACCAGGAACTTGGAGCTGGAGGCTGCTGGGAAGCAGTGGCGTGAGCCCACCTTTCTCCTGAGCTGGGCTGGGGAGAGTCCAGACAGTGGGTGTCCAGCGGGCGAATGGAACGGGATGGGGTGAGGGTAGCCTGAGGTGCTGTGGGCAGGGCAGCTGGGAGTGTTGTGTGCTGTTCCCTACTCCTCCTTACCAGACGTTGATGAAACAGTGGGCTGCTGTAAGGACCCACTGTGGGTGGATCAGGGAGCCTCCGCATATATGCCCTGTGCCCACGTTCCAGGGATTCTGGATGCTCACAATCCAGGGCCAGGCTCCCTTCTGGGCATCTCTGCCGCCCACAACACGCGACATGCCTGAGTTCCAGGCCATGGGCCGGTGCCCGCAGGTCCTGTAAGCAGAAGATCGTTACTGTCCTGCTCAATGACTTGCTGCTGTTCAGGCTGAAGGTCAGCCGTCTTCCCTCCCCGCAAGGTGCTGTATGGACAGGAGGGCCAGGGAACGCCATGGAGCGTGCACCCATCTGCCTCTGTTTTGGCTTTAGCCCCGTAGACAAGCGGTGCCAGCAGCCTGGGTGCTGGCAAAGATCCGAGGGCCCCACAGGGGGTTCAGGAAGCCGTGGCGTGGCCATGGGGGACAAGTGGAAACCCTCCAGTGAATCCCATAAGGCTTGCCCATGCTACCTTCAAGAGCCAAGGGCCACTTACCAGCAGGTATCCCATGTGCCCTGCACAGGCCAGCACAAGGACAGCAAAATGAGGAAGGAGAGCAGTTTCATGTCTGTCAGGAGGAGCAGCAGGAGAACGTGGTAGCTGCAAGAAGCAAGCAGAGCTTGTTACCCACAGCGCAGCAGCTGACAGAGTGCTCACAGTACTCCCGTTGCCTGGGGTGCCCTTGGCCACAGGGCTGATGTCACAGATCCACTGGTTCCAGGTGCTAGGCACAGCCTATGGGGCGAGGGGAGGGGCAGCATGGGGGCGTTCCAAGCTGAAGAGAGGACAGAAGTGGTGCTTGGACACCCCTGGGGTTACCCATAAAGATAAATTTTCATGGGGACAGAAATGTGTTTGGGTCAGTGCTTTGACACTCTTTAGTTTAGTTAGGGGTAAACGTACTGACCTGCTTTGCTAACAGCTCTGCTTTTGAAGAAGGGCGGAAGGAAGGACTGATAAGAAGCCTGCTCTGCTCCAAAGTGTCCTTGGAGAAGAGCTGAAAAGACTAATCACAGAATCATAGGGGTTGGAAGGGACATCAAGAGATCACCGGGTCCAATCCCCCTGCCAAAGCAGCTCCCCAGCTCATATTGCACAGAGAGGCATCCAGACGGGTCTGGAATATCTCCAGAGAAGGAGACTCCACCACCTCCCTGGGCAGCCTGTCCCAGGGCTCTGTCACCCTCACTGGGAAAAAGTTCTTCCACATGTTGGTGCGGAACTTCCCGTGCTCCAATTTGAAGCCATTGCCCCTTGTCCTAACCCCACAGACCACTGAAAAGGGGCTGGCTGATTCCCCCTGCATCCCCTGCTTCAGATAATGATAGACTTTATTTAGGTCCCCCCTTAGTCTTCTCTTCTCAAGGCTGAAGAGTCCCAACTTACTCAGCCTTCCCTCATAGGGGAGATGCTGCAGGCCCTTAATCATCTTCGTAGCCCTTCTTTGGACTCTCTCCAGGAGATCCCTGTGCTTTTTATACCAAGGAGCCCAGAACTGGACACAATACTCCAGGTGGGGCCTGACCAGGGCAGAGTAGAGGGGGAGGAGCACCTCCTTTGACTGCTGGCTACACTCCTCCGGATGCACCTCAGGATCCCATTGGCTCTCTTAGCCACTGAGGCACACTGCTGGCTCATGGCCAACAGGTCGTCAACCAGGACCCCCAGGTCCTTCTCCACTGAGCTCTTCTCCAGCTCAAATCCTCCTTCCTACCCTTTTTAAAGACCGGAGTGACATTGGCCATCCTCCAGTCTTCAGGCACCTCTCCTGTTCTCCAAGACCCGTCAAAGATGATAGAGAGCGGCTCAGCAATCACTTCTGCCAGCTCCCTCAGGACACATGGATGCATCCCATCCGGGCCCATGGATTTATGTGCATTAATTCTTTTGAGACCCTCCTGGACCACCCCCACCTCAAACAGAGGGAAGCTCTTCATTTCCCAAACTCTGTTACTTACTTCCAGTGCTGGGGGTCCCGAGGGGCCTTTGAAGTGAAGACAGCAAAGAAGGCATTCAGTATCTCCACCTTCTCAGCATTCCCCATAACCAGGACACCCTTCTCATTCAGCAGTAGACTCACATTATCCCTGGTCATCTTACTATTCACATATCTAAAAAAAACCCTTTTTGTTATCCTTTATGTCCCTTGCCAGTTTGATTTCCTGGTGGCCTTTAGCCTTCCTAGACGCATCCCTACAGGCCCTCACAACATTCCTATATTCTTTCCAGGTGCTCAGACCCTTTTTCCACAATTCATAGACCTTCTGCTTCCCTTTGAGGTTACTCATGAGCTCCCTGCTCATCCACACAGGTCTACTGCCATGCTTTCCTGATTTCTTGCTCAAAGGGATGTATCAAGAGGGATTATTCCCCCATCACCCTTAGCTCCGCCTCCGATGAGTCACCGCACCATGCGGTCAGGGGGTCTTGCTGTGGTGGGCGAGGGGGAAGTTGGGTGCCTCTCTCTCTCTACCTTTCTCCCTTCGCTTTTTTTACCCTCGTGGTTCTGTGCCCAGCCTTGCCGCTTTCAGGAAGGGTCCCTCAATGCGGTCTCCCACTCCAGAGCCCTTCTCCTCAGCGACTCAAGAGGAAACATCCTGCCGCTGCAGGTGCAACAGCTGGGGCACATCCAGAGATGCCTGAAGGCAACAGAAACTGGGCGGAAGGGACAGGTGGCAGGGGGAGATCACAACCACCCACCCAGCTCAAGGCCTGTGTAAACGCCCCAGTCCAGCACCTTCAAGCAGCGTGCCTGCTAATTTGACTATGCTTGATGCGTTAATTACTCACCAATTAATGGAAATTTAGGCAGGCTTTTCTAATCCTGTAACAAGAGATACAGGTTGTAAATTCTGTGTGTAGGGGGCTAGTTTGGTGGAATTGCCACCTAGCACCCGTCTCTGTAGAGACATGGAAATAATCCTAAACCTCTGCTCTTCTTTCTCACCTCTGGGTGATGACAGGTTGCTCCAACCCACCATGGCTGCGAGCAACCTCCTCTCTGAGCTGACATGGTTGCAGGCCTTTGGAGTGACTCTTCCCCTTTGTGCCCTATGTGACTGTGGCTGGATTTTGGCTGCGAGGAACATGGAAGCACTTGCCCTTTCCCAGGAGACTTGTCCGAAGCTTGGTGAACAGTGAAAATGGGCAACTTTATTTCAAGAACTGGGCTGAAATCAGCAACTGTGTGAAACCCTGAGGAATGTGGGCGAGACAGAGCAGGCCTCTGACGCTGCGTATCAGAGGCCATTGGCCCAGCAGCAGACAGCGGTGGTACCATGCTGCCCAGCCTGGACGCTGTCCCTCCTGCTTCCTCATGCCTTTTCTTCCCACATGCCCCGCAGGAGCTCCCGCACCCCAGTGAAGAACTGCACCAGTTTCTCAATGGGAAATGGGCAGGAGGTAGGCCCACCCGCTGGAGCTGGTGTTGGGGCTGGCTTCTGCCATGGTCTTGAGGTGGTGAGGAAGTGACTCCATGCCTGTGCTGTTGGGGTACTCCTGAATGCCGAGCTGGCTCCCATCTGGACCAGGATCCATTCATAGAAGTGCTGGGTGGACGTGTAGATGCCAGGCCGCCTTGCTCTTGCACAGCCTGTGCCCCAGCTGGTCAATCCCACGAGCCAGAAGTACTCGGCATTCTTGTCCTGGCAGACAAGGGGGCCACCACTGTCACCCTGAGGGGAAGGAGAGAGCATGAAGGTGGTGTTGGGTGGCCATTGTCAGCACTATGGCTAGCTCCTTCCCATGAGCCAGAGATCCCCCTCTTGCCTGTGAGGGGATTGACTCTCCCTCAGCTCCGCGCAGTGATGCTGGATGCACAGAAGACTCATCTGCCAGGACTGGGATGTGGGCCTACAGGCTATCAAGAGCCCTAGGTGGGCCAAGGTGGGGCACCGGACAAGGACATGCTCATGGGGAAGGAGAGGCAAGTCCCAGCAGTGCTGGGAAGGTGACTTGCCAGGCAAAGCCCATGCCAGCAGAACTTTGGGCTGTTGTGACAGGGCTGCTAGTGGTGCTGGGGACCGGTTTGTCGCAGACTCCTACCTGGCAGGTGTCGATGCCACCCTGGGGATAACCAGCACACAGGTTGTGGCTGTGGATGGCCCCTCGGTACCAGTTGCTGCTGTTACACTGCTTGATGTCGATGAGGTAGACCTTGGCCTCCTGCAGCCTGTCGGTGGCTTCTGCAGCTGTGAGCAAAGAATGCAGCAGCTCATTCCTGGTTCTCCTCCCTGGTCTGGGTAAGCCCCTTGCCTAGGGCTTGGCTTGGCCTCCAGAATGCACTGTAGCAGTGTTTGCTTTGTGTCTTGCTTTGACTAATGGGTCAGGCCCGCCTCCTCTCTCTAGGCACACATCCCCGTGCAACCTGACTGTGTCGACATTTCGCCTCTGCTGCCTGAAAGCCCAGCCCGCCTCCCCAGTGTTCCATGCTTGCTCTCAGGACACAAGGAGTGCTCAGGAACTCACATCTTGCAGTTGTGGAGCCCCAGCCGCTGACATAGCAGTTGGTCAGCTCTGAAACTCTCAGCGAGGCATCAGGCACACAGGCAAGCTGGATGTAGTCATTGCACTGGACAGGCTGGTCCAATTCCATAAGCGCGATGTCATTCTTCTGTGTGATGTTGCTGTAGTGCTCGTGAACAATCACCTGCATGATACGGCGCACTTGTGCCTCAGGACCCAGCCGCGTCAACTGCGTGGCACCGATGACCACATGCCACATGCTGACGTCCCTGGAAGGCAGACAGAGAGAGCACTCAGAGCCAGCGGAGCTACGTGCTGTCACAGCCCAGCCGTTGTCTGCCACCTGCTCTTGACAAGGCAGAGAGGAAAGTGGTGCTACAGAGGGCCCAACCACCCTAGCACGCCTTGGGCACCAGGAACTTGGAGCTGGAGGCTGCTGGGAAGCAGTGGCGTGAGCCCACCTTTCTCCTGAGCTGGGCTGGGGAGAGTCCAGACAGTGGGTGTCCAGCGGGCGAATGGAACGGGATGGGGTGAGGGTAGCCTGAGGTGCTGTGGGCAGGGCAGCTGGGAGTGTTGTGTGCTGTTCCCTACTCCTCCTTACCAGACGTTGATGAAACAGTGGGCTGCTGTAAGGACCCACTGTGGGTGGATCAGGGAGCCTCCGCATATATGCCCTGTGCCCACGTTCCAGGGATTCTGGATGCTCACAATCCAGGGCCAGGCTCCCTTCTGGGCATCTCTGCCGCCCACAACACGCGACATGCCTGAGTTCCAGGCCATGGGCCGGTGCCCGCAGGTCCTGTAAGCAGAAGATCGTTACTGTCCTGCTCAATGACTTGCTGCTGTTCAGGCTGAAGGTCAGCCGTCTTCCCTCCCCGCAAGGTGCTGTATGGACAGGAGGGCCAGGGAACGCCATGGAGCGTGCACCCATCTGCCTCTGTTTTGGCTTTAGCCCCGTAGACAAGCGGTGCCAGCAGCCTGGGTGCTGGCAAAGATCCGAGGGCCCCACAGGGGGTTCAGGAAGCCGTGGCGTGGCCATGGGGGACAAGTGGAAACCCTCCAGTGAATCCCATAAGGCTTGCCCATGCTACCTTCAAGAGCCAAGGGCCACTTACCAGCAGGTATCCCATGTGCCCTGCACAGGCCAGCACAAGGACAGCAAAATGAGGAAGGAGAGCAGTTTCATGTCTGTCAGGAGGAGCAGCAGGAGAACGTGGTAGCTGCAAGAAGCAAGCAGAGCTTGTTACCCACAGCGCAGCAGCTGACAGAGTGCTCACAGTACTCCCGTTGCCTGGGGTGCCCTTGGCCACAGGGCTGATGTCACAGATCCACTGGTTCCAGGTGCTAGGCACAGCCTATGGGGCGAGGGGAGGGGCAGCATGGGGGCGTTCCAAGCTGAAGAGAGGACAGAAGTGGTGCTTGGACACCCCTGGGGTTACCCATAAAGATAAATTTTCATGGGGACAGAAATGTGTTTGGGTCAGTGCTTTGACACTCTTTAGTTTAGTTAGGGGTAAACGTACTGACCTGCTTTGCTAACAGCTCTGCTTTTGAAGAAGGGCGGAAGGAAGGACTGATAAGAAGCCTGCTCTGCTCCAAAGTGTCCTTGGAGAAGAGCTGAAAAGACTAATCACAGAATCATAGGGGTTGGAAGGGACATCAAGAGATCACCGGGTCCAATCCCCCTGCCAAAGCAGCTCCCCAGCTCATATTGCACAGAGAGGCATCCAGACGGGTCTGGAATATCTCCAGAGAAGGAGACTCCACCACCTCCCTGGGCAGCCTGTCCCAGGGCTCTGTCACCCTCACTGGGAAAAAGTTCTTCCACATGTTGGTGCGGAACTTCCCGTGCTCCAATTTGAAGCCATTGCCCCTTGTCCTAACCCCACAGACCACTGAAAAGGGGCTGGCTGATTCCCCCTGCATCCCCTGCTTCAGATAATGATAGACTTTATTTAGGTCCCCCCTTAGTCTTCTCTTCTCAAGGCTGAAGAGTCCCAACTTACTCAGCCTTCCCTCATAGGGGAGATGCTGCAGGCCCTTAATCATCTTCGTAGCCCTTCTTTGGACTCTCTCCAGGAGATCCCTGTGCTTTTTATACCAAGGAGCCCAGAACTGGACACAATACTCCAGGTGGGGCCTGACCAGGGCAGAGTAGAGGGGGAGGAGCACCTCCTTTGACTGCTGGCTACACTCCTCCGGATGCACCTCAGGATCCCATTGGCTCTCTTAGCCACTGAGGCACACTGCTGGCTCATGGCCAACAGGTCGTCAACCAGGACCCCCAGGTCCTTCTCCACTGAGCTCTTCTCCAGCTCAAATCCTCCTTCCTACCCTTTTTAAAGACCGGAGTGACATTGGCCATCCTCCAGTCTTCAGGCACCTCTCCTGTTCTCCAAGACCCGTCAAAGATGATAGAGAGCGGCTCAGCAATCACTTCTGCCAGCTCCCTCAGGACACATGGATGCATCCCATCCGGGCCCATGGATTTATGTGCATTAATTCTTTTGAGACCCTCCTGGACCACCCCCACCTCAAACAGAGGGAAGCTCTTCATTTCCCAAACTCTGTTACTTACTTCCAGTGCTGGGGGTCCCGAGGGGCCTTTGAAGTGAAGACAGCAAAGAAGGCATTCAGTATCTCCACCTTCTCAGCATTCCCCATAACCAGGACACCCTTCTCATTCAGCAGTAGACTCACATTATCCCTGGTCATCTTACTATTCACATATCTAAAAAAAACCCTTTTTGTTATCCTTTATGTCCCTTGCCAGTTTGATTTCCTGGTGGCCTTTAGCCTTCCTAGACGCATCCCTACAGGCCCTCACAACATTCCTATATTCTTTCCAGGTGCTCAGACCCTTTTTCCACAATTCATAGACCTTCTGCTTCCCTTTGAGGTTACTCATGAGCTCCCTGCTCATCCACACAGGTCTACTGCCATGCTTTCCTGATTTCTTGCTCAAAGGGATGTATCAAGAGGGATTATTCCCCCATCACCCTTAGCTCCGCCTCCGATGAGTCACCGCACCATGCGGTCAGGGGGTCTTGCTGTGGTGGGCGAGGGGGAAGTTGGGTGCCTCTCTCTCTCTACCTTTCTCCCTTTGCTTTTTTTACCCTCGTGGTTCTGTGCCCAGCCTTGCCGCTTTCAGGAAGGGTCCCTCAATGCGGTCTCCCACTCCAGAGCCCTTCTCCTCAGCGACTCAAGAGGAAACATCCTGCCGCTGCAGGTGCAACAGCTGGGGCACATCCAGAGATGCCTGAAGGCAACAGAAACTGGGCGGAAGGGACAGGTGGCAGGGGGAGATCACAACCACCCACCCAGCTCAAGGCCTGTGTAAACGCCCCAGTCCAGCACCTTCAAGCAGCGTGCCTGCTAATTTGACTATGCTTGATGCGTTAATTACTCACCAATTAATGGAAATTTAGGCAGGCTTTTCTAATCCTGTAACAAGAGATACAGGTTGTAAATTCTGTGTGTAGGGGGCTAGTTTGGTGGAATTGCCACCTAGCACCCGTCTCTGTAGAGACATGGAAATAATCCTAAACCTCTGCTCTTCTTTCTCACCTCTGGGTGATGACAGGTTGCTCCAACCCACCATGGCTGCGAGCAACCTCCTCTCTGAGCTGACATGGTTGCAGGCCTTTGGAGTGACTCTTCCCCTTTGTGCCCTATGTGACTGTGGCTGGATTTTGGCTGCGAGGAACATGGAAGCACTTGCCCTTTCCCAGGAGACTTGTCCGAAGCTTGGTGAACAGTGAAAATGGGCAACTTTATTTCAAGAACTGGGCTGAAATCAGCAACTGTGTGAAACCCTGAGGAATGTGGGCGAGACAGAGCAGGCCTCTGACGCTGCGTATCAGAGGCCATTGGCCCAGCAGCAGACAGCGGTGGTACCATGCTGCCCAGCCTGGACGCTGTCCCTCCTGCTTCCTCATGCCTTTTCTTCCCACATGCCCCGCAGGAGCTCCCGCACCCCAGTGAAGAACTGCACCAGTTTCTCAATGGGAAATGGGCAGGAGGTAGGCCCTCCCGCTGGAGCTGGTGTTGGGGCTGGCTTCTGCCATGGTCTTGAGGTGGTGAGGAAGTGACTCCATGCCTGTGCTGTTGGGGTACTCCTGAATGCCGAGCTGGCTCCCATCTGGACCAGGATCCATTCATAGAAGTGCTGGGTGGACGTGTAGATGCCAGGCCGCCTTGCTCTTGCACAGCCTGTGCCCCAGCTGGTCAATCCCACGAGCCAGAAGTACTCGGCATTCTTGTCCTGGCAGACAAGGGGGCCACCACTGTCACCCTGAGGGGAAGGAGAGAGCATGAAGGTGGTGTTGGGTGGCCATTGTCAGCACTATGGCTAGCTCCTTCCCATGAGCCAGAGATCCCCCTCTTGCCTGTGAGGGGATTGACTCTCCCTCAGCTCCGCGCAGTGATGCTGGATGCACAGAAGACTCATCTGCCAGGACTGGGATGTGGGCCTACAGGCTATCAAGAGCCCTAGGTGGGCCAAGGTGGGGCACCGGACAAGGACATGCTCATGGGGAAGGAGAGGCAAGTCCCAGCAGTGCTGGGAAGGTGACTTGCCAGGCAAAGCCCATGCCAGCAGAACTTTGGGCTGTTGTGACAGGGCTGCTAGTGGTGCTGGGGACCGGTTTGTCGCAGACTCCTACCTGGCAGGTGTCGATGCCACCCTGGGGATAACCAGCACACAGGTTGTGGCTGTGGATGGCCCCTCGGTACCAGTTGCTGCTGTTACACTGCTTGATGTCGATGAGGTAGACCTTGGCCTCCTGCAGCCTGTCGGTGGCTTCTGCAGCTGTGAGCAAAGAATGCAGCAGCTCATTCCTGGTTCTCCTCCCTGGTCTGGGTAAGCCCCTTGCCTAGGGCTTGGCTTGGCCTCCAGAATGCACTGTAGCAGTGTTTGCTTTGTGTCTTGCTTTGACTAATGGGTCAGGCCCGCCTCCTCTCTCTAGGCACACATCCCCGTGCAACCTGACTGTGTCGACATTTCGCCTCTGCTGCCTGAAAGCCCAGCCCGCCTCCCCAGTGTTCCATGCTTGCTCTCAGGACACAAGGAGTGCTCAGGAACTCACATCTTGCAGTTGTGGAGCCCCAGCCGCTGACATAGCAGTTGGTCAGCTCTGAAACTCTCAGCGAGGCATCAGGCACACAGGCAAGCTGGATGTAGTCATTGCACTGGACAGGCTGGTCCAATTCCATAAGCGCGATGTCATTCTTCTGTGTGATGTTGCTGTAGTGCTCGTGAACAATCACCTGCATGATACGGCGCACTTGTGCCTCAGGACCCAGCCGCGTCAACTGCGTGGCACCGATGACCACATGCCACATGCTGACGTCCCTGGAAGGCAGACAGAGAGAGCACTCAGAGCCAGCGGAGCTACGTGCTGTCACAGCCCAGCCGTTGTCTGCCACCTGCTCTTGACAAGGCAGAGAGGAAAGTGGTGCTACAGAGGGCCCAACCACCCTAGCACGCCTTGGGCACCAGGAACTTGGAGCTGGAGGCTGCTGGGAAGCAGTGGCGTGAGCCCACCTTTCTCCTGAGCTGGGCTGGGGAGAGTCCAGACAGTGGGTGTCCAGCGGGCGAATGGAACGGGATGGGGTGAGGGTAGCCTGAGGTGCTGTGGGCAGGGCAGCTGGGAGTGTTGTGTGCTGTTCCCTACTCCTCCTTACCAGACGTTGATGAAACAGTGGGCTGCTGTAAGGACCCACTGTGGGTGGATCAGGGAGCCTCCGCATATATGCCCTGTGCCCACGTTCCAGGGATTCTGGATGCTCACAATCCAGGGCCAGGCTCCCTTCTGGGCATCTCTGCCGCCCACAACACGCGACATGCCTGAGTTCCAGGCCATGGGCCGGTGCCCGCAGGTCCTGTAAGCAGAAGATCGTTACTGTCCTGCTCAATGACTTGCTGCTGTTCAGGCTGAAGGTCAGCCGTCTTCCCTCCCCGCAAGGTGCTGTATGGACAGGAGGGCCAGGGAACGCCATGGAGCGTGCACCCATCTGCCTCTGTTTTGGCTTTAGCCCCGTAGACAAGCGGTGCCAGCAGCCTGGGTGCTGGCAAAGATCCGAGGGCCCCACAGGGGGTTCAGGAAGCCGTGGCGTGGCCATGGGGGACAAGTGGAAACCCTCCAGTGAATCCCATAAGGCTTGCCCATGCTACCTTCAAGAGCCAAGGGCCACTTACCAGCAGGTATCCCATGTGCCCTGCACAGGCCAGCACAAGGACAGCAAAATGAGGAAGGAGAGCAGTTTCATGTCTGTCAGGAGGAGCAGCAGGAGAACGTGGTAGCTGCAAGAAGCAAGCAGAGCTTGTTACCCACAGCGCAGCAGCTGACAGAGTGCTCACAGTACTCCCGTTGCCTGGGGTGCCCTTGGCCACAGGGCTGATGTCACAGATCCACTGGTTCCAGGTGCTAGGCACAGCCTATGGGGCGAGGGGAGGGGCAGCATGGGGGCGTTCCAAGCTGAAGAGAGGACAGAAGTGGTGCTTGGACACCCCTGGGGTTACCCATAAAGATAAATTTTCATGGGGACAGAAATGTGTTTGGGTCAGTGCTTTGACACTCCTTAGTTTAGGGGTAAACGTACTGACCTGCTTTGCTAACAGCTCTGCTTTTGAAGAAGGGCGGAAGGAAGGACTGATAAGAAGCCTGCTCTGCTCCAAAGTGTCCTTGGAGAAGAGCTGAAAAGACTAATCACAGAATCATAGGGGTTGGAAGGGACATCAAGAGATCACCGGGTCCAATCCCCCTGCCAAAGCAGCTCCCCAGCTCATATTGCACAGAGAGGCATCCAGACGGGTCTGGAATATCTCCAGAGAAGGAGACTCCACCACCTCCCTGGGCAGCCTGTCCCAGGGCTCTGTCACCCTCACTGGGAAAAAGTTCTTCCACATGTTGGTGCGGAACTTCCCGTGCTCCAATTTGAAGCCATTGCCCCTTGTCCTAACCCCACAGACCACTGAAAAGGGGCTGGCTGATTCCCCCTGCATCCCCTGCTTCAGATAATGATAGACTTTATTTAGGTCCCCCCTTAGTCTTCTCTTCTCAAGGCTGAAGAGTCCCAACTTACTCAGCCTTCCCTCATAGGGGAGATGCTGCAGGCCCTTAATCATCTTCGTAGCCCTTCTTTGGACTCTCTCCAGGAGATCCCTGTGCTTTTTATACCAAGGAGCCCAGAACTGGACACAATACTCCAGGTGGGGCCTGACCAGGGCAGAGTAGAGGGGGAGGAGCACCTCCTTTGACTGCTGGCTACACTCCTCCGGATGCACCTCAGGATCCCATTGGCTCTCTTAGCCACTGAGGCACACTGCTGGCTCATGGCCAACAGGTCGTCAACCAGGACCCCCAGGTCCTTCTCCACTGAGCTCTTCTCCAGCTCAAATCCTCCTTCCTACCCTTTTTAAAGACCGGAGTGACATTGGCCATCCTCCAGTCTTCAGGCACCTCTCCTGTTCTCCAAGACCCGTCAAAGATGATAGAGAGCGGCTCAGCAATCACTTCTGCCAGCTCCCTCAGGACACATGGATGCATCCCATCCGGGCCCATGGATTTATGTGCATTAATTCTTTTGAGACCCTCCTGGACCACCCCCACCTCAAACAGAGGGAAGCTCTTCATTTCCCAAACTCTATTACTTACTTCCAGTGCTGGGGGTCCCGAGGGGCCTTTGAAGTGAAGACAGCAAAGAAGGCATTCAGTATCTCCACCTTCTCAGCATTCCCCATAACCAGGACACCCTTCTCATTCAGCAGTAGACTCACATTATCCCTGGTCATCTTACTATTCACATATCTAAAAAAAACCCTTTTTATTATCCTTTATGTCCCTTGCCAGTTTGATTTCCTGGTGGCCTTTAGCCTTCCTAGACGCATCCCTACAGGCCCTCACAACATTCCTATATTCTTTCCAGGTGCTCAGACCCTTTTTCCACAATTCATAGACCTTCTGCTTCCCTTTGAGGTTACTCATGAGCTCCCTGCTCATCCACACAGGTCTACTGCCATGCTTTCCTGATTTCTTGCTCAAAGGGATGTATCAAGAGGGATTATTCCCCCATCACCCTTAGCTCCGCCTCCGATGAGTCACCGCACCATGCGGTCAGGGGGTCTTGCTGTGGTGGGCGAGGGGGAAGTTGGGTGCCTCTCTCTCTCTACCTTTCTCCCTTCGCTTTTTTTACCCTCGTGGTTCTGTGCCCAGCCTTGCCGCTTTCAGGAAGGGTCCCTCAATGCGGTCTCCCACTCCAGAGCCCTTCTCCTCAGCGACTCAAGAGGAAACATCCTGCCGCTGCAGGTGCAACAGCTGGGGCACATCCAGAGATGCCTGAAGGCAACAGAAACTGGGCGGAAGGGACAGGTGGCAGGGGGAGATCACAACCACCCACCCAGCTCAAGGCCTGTGTAAACGCCCCAGTCCAGCACCTTCAAGCAGCATGCCTGCTAATTTGACTATGCTTGATGCGTTAATTACTCACCAATTAATGGAAATTTAGGCAGGCTTTTCTAATCCTGTAACAAGAGATACAGGTTGTAAATTCTGTGTGTAGGGGGCTAGTTTGGTGGAATTGCCACCTAGCACCCGTCTCTGTAGAGACATGGAAATAATCCTAAACCTCTGCTCTTCTTTCTCACCTCTGGGTGATGACAGGTTGCTCCAACCCACCATGGCTGCGAGCAACCTCCTCTCTGAGCTGACATGGTTGCAGGCCTTTGGAGTGACTCTTCCCCTTTGTGCCCTATGTGACTGTGGCTGGATTTTGGCTGCGAGGAACATGGAAGCACTTGCCCTTTCCCAGGAGACTTGTCCGAAGCTTGGTGAACAGTGAAAATGGGCAACTTTATTTCAAGAACTGGGCTGAAATCAGCAACTGTGTGAAACCCTGAGGAATGTGGGCGAGACAGAGCAGGCCTCTGACGCTGCGTATCAGAGGCCATTGGCCCAGCAGCAGACAGCGGTGGTACCATGCTGCCCAGCCTGGACGCTGTCCCTCCTGCTTCCTCATGCCTTTTCTTCCCACATGCCCCGCAGGAGCTCCCGCACCCCAGTGAAGAACTGCACCAGTTTCTCAATGGGAAATGGGCAGGAGGTAGGCCCACCCGCTGGAGCTGGTGTTGGGGCTGGCTTCTGCCATGGTCTTGAGGTGGTGAGGAAGTGACTCCATGCCTGTGCTGTTGGGGTACTCCTGAATGCCGAGCTGGCTCCCATCTGGACCAGGATCCATTCATAGAAGTGCTGGGTGGACGTGTAGATGCCAGGCCGCCTTGCTCTTGCACAGCCTGTGCCCCAGCTGGTCAATCCCACGAGCCAGAAGTACTCGGCATTCTTGTCCTGGCAGACAAGGGGGCCACCACTGTCACCCTGAGGGGAAGGAGAGAGCATGAAGGTGGTGTTGGGTGGCCATTGTCAGCACTATGGCTAGCTCCTTCCCATGAGCCAGAGATCCCCCTCTTGCCTGTGAGGGGATTGACTCTCCCTCAGCTCCGCGCAGTGATGCTGGATGCACAGAAGACTCATCTGCCAGGACTGGGATGTGGGCCTACAGGCTATCAAGAGCCCTAGGTGGGCCAAGGTGGGGCACCGGACAAGGACATGCTCATGGGGAAGGAGAGGCAAGTCCCAGCAGTGCTGGGAAGGTGACTTGCCAGGCAAAGCCCATGCCAGCAGAACTTTGGGCTGTTGTGACAGGGCTGCTAGTGGTGCTGGGGACCGGTTTGTCGCAGACTCCTACCTGGCAGGTGTCGATGCCACCCTGGGGATAACCAGCACACAGGTTGTGGCTGTGGATGGCCCCTCGGTACCAGTTGCTGCTGTTACACTGCTTGATGTCGATGAGGTAGACCTTGGCCTCCTGCAGCCTGTCGGTGGCTTCTGCAGCTGTGAGCAAAGAATGCAGCAGCTCATTCCTGGTTCTCCTCCCTGGTCTGGGTAAGCCCCTTGCCTAGGGCTTGGCTTGGCCTCCAGAATGCACTGTAGCAGTGTTTGCTTTGTGTCTTGCTTTGACTAATGGGTCAGGCCCGCCTCCTCTCTCTAGGCACACATCCCCGTGCAACCTGACTGTGTCGACATTTCGCCTCTGCTGCCTGAAAGCCCAGCCCGCCTCCCCAGTGTTCCATGCTTGCTCTCAGGACACAAGGAGTGCTCAGGAACTCACATCTTGCAGTTGTGGAGCCCCAGCCGCTGACATAGCAGTTGGTCAGCTCTGAAACTCTCAGCGAGGCATCAGGCACACAGGCAAGCTGGATGTAGTCATTGCACTGGACAGGCTGGTCCAATTCCATAAGCGCGATGTCATTCTTCTGTGTGATGTTGCTGTAGTGCTCGTGAACAATCACCTGCATGATACGGCGCACTTGTGCCTCAGGACCCAGCCGCGTCAACTGCGTGGCACCGATGACCACATGCCACATGCTGACGTCCCTGGAAGGCAGACAGAGAGAGCACTCAGAGCCAGCGGAGCTACGTGCTGTCACAGCCCAGCCGTTGTCTGCCACCTGCTCTTGACAAGGCAGAGAGGAAAGTGGTGCTACAGAGGGCCCAACCACCCTAGCACGCCTTGGGCACCAGGAACTTGGAGCTGGAGGCTGCTGGGAAGCAGTGGCGTGAGCCCACCTTTCTCCTGAGCTGGGCTGGGGAGAGTCCAGACAGTGGGTGTCCAGCGGGCGAATGGAACGGGATGGGGTGAGGGTAGCCTGAGGTGCTGTGGGCAGGGCAGCTGGGAGTGTTGTGTGCTGTTCCCTACTCCTCCTTACCAGACGTTGATGAAACAGTGGGCTGCTGTAAGGACCCACTGTGGGTGGATCAGGGAGCCTCCGCATATATGCCCTGTGCCCACGTTCCAGGGATTCTGGATGCTCACAATCCAGGGCCAGGCTCCCTTCTGGGCATCTCTGCCGCCCACAACACGCGACATGCCTGAGTTCCAGGCCATGGGCCGGTGCCCGCAGGTCCTGTAAGCAGAAGATCGTTACTGTCCTGCTCAATGACTTGCTGCTGTTCAGGCTGAAGGTCAGCCGTCTTCCCTCCCCGCAAGGTGCTGTATGGACAGGAGGGCCAGGGAACGCCATGGAGCGTGCACCCATCTGCCTCTGTTTTGGCTTTAGCCCCGTAGACAAGCGGTGCCAGCAGCCTGGGTGCTGGCAAAGATCCGAGGGCCCCACAGGGGGTTCAGGAAGCCGTGGCGTGGCCATGGGGGACAAGTGGAAACCCTCCAGTGAATCCCATAAGGCTTGCCCATGCTACCTTCAAGAGCCAAGGGCCACTTACCAGCAGGTATCCCATGTGCCCTGCACAGGCCAGCACAAGGACAGCAAAATGAGGAAGGAGAGCAGTTTCATGTCTGTCAGGAGGAGCAGCAGGAGAACGTGGTAGCTGCAAGAAGCAAGCAGAGCTTGTTACCCACAGCGCAGCAGCTGACAGAGTGCTCACAGTACTCCCGTTGCCTGGGGTGCCCTTGGCCACAGGGCTGATGTCACAGATCCACTGGTTCCAGGTGCTAGGCACAGCCTATGGGGCGAGGGGAGGGGCAGCATGGGGGCGTTCCAAGCTGAAGAGAGGACAGAAGTGGTGCTTGGACACCCCTGGGGTTACCCATAAAGATAAATTTTCATGGGGACAGAAATGTGTTTGGGTCAGTGCTTTGACACTCCTTAGTTTAGGGGTAAACGTACTGACCTGCTTTGCTAACAGCTCTGCTTTTGAAGAAGGGCGGAAGGAAGGACTGATAAGAAGCCTGCTCTGCTCCAAAGTGTCCTTGGAGAAGAGCTGAAAAGACTAATCACAGAATCATAGGGGTTGGAAGGGACATCAAGAGATCACCGGGTCCAATCCCCCTGCCAAAGCAGCTCCCCAGCTCATATTGCACAGAGAGGCATCCAGACGGGTCTGGAATATCTCCAGAGAAGGAGACTCCACCACCTCCCTGGGCAGCCTGTCCCAGGGCTCTGTCACCCTCACTGGGAAAAAGTTCTTCCACATGTTGGTGCGGAACTTCCCGTGCTCCAATTTGAAGCCATTGCCCCTTGTCCTAACCCCACAGACCACTGAAAAGGGGCTGGCTGATTCCCCCTGCATCCCCTGCTTCAGATAATGATAGACTTTATTTAGGTCCCCCCTTAGTCTTCTCTTCTCAAGGCTGAAGAGTCCCAACTTACTCAGCCTTCCCTCATAGGGGAGATGCTGCAGGCCCTTAATCATCTTCGTAGCCCTTCTTTGGACTCTCTCCAGGAGATCCCTGTGCTTTTTATACCAAGGAGCCCAGAACTGGACACAATACTCCAGGTGGGGCCTGACCAGGGCAGAGTAGAGGGGGAGGAGCACCTCCTTTGACTGCTGGCTACACTCCTCCGGATGCACCTCAGGATCCCATTGGCTCTCTTAGCCACTGAGGCACACTGCTGGCTCATGGCCAACAGGTCGTCAACCAGGACCCCCAGGTCCTTCTCCACTGAGCTCTTCTCCAGCTCAAATCCTCCTTCCTACCCTTTTTAAAGACCGGAGTGACATTGGCCATCCTCCAGTCTTCAGGCACCTCTCCTGTTCTCCAAGACCCGTCAAAGATGATAGAGAGCGGCTCAGCAATCACTTCTGCCAGCTCCCTCAGGACACATGGATGCATCCCATCCGGGCCCATGGATTTATGTGCATTAATTCTTTTGAGACCCTCCTGGACCACCCCCACCTCAAACAGAGGGAAGCTCTTCATTTCCCAAACTCTGTTACTTACTTCCAGTGCTGGGGGTCCCGAGGGGCCTTTGAAGTGAAGACAGCAAAGAAGGCATTCAGTATCTCCACCTTCTCAGCATTCCCCATAACCAGGACACCCTTCTCATTCAGCAGTAGACTCACATTATCCCTGGTCATCTTACTATTCACATATCTAAAAAAAACCCTTTTTGTT
The DNA here is from genome assembly GCF_964237585.1 of Gallinula chloropus. Classification (NCBI taxonomy): domain Eukaryota; kingdom Metazoa; phylum Chordata; class Aves; order Gruiformes; family Rallidae; genus Gallinula; species Gallinula chloropus. The sequence continues at coordinate 55,847,287 of NC_140089.1, forward strand.
ATCCTTTATGTCCCTTGCCAGTTTGATTTCCTGGTGGCCTTTAGCCTTCCTAGACGCATCCCTACAGGCCCTCACAACATTCCTATATTCTTTCCAGGTGCTCAGACCCTTTTTCCACAATTCATAGACCTTCTGCTTCCCTTTGAGGTTACTCATGAGCTCCCTGCTCATCCACACAGGTCTACTGCCATGCTTTCCTGATTTCTTGCTCAAAGGGATGTATCAAGAGGGATTATTCCCCCATCACCCTTAGCTCCGCCTCCGATGAGTCACCGCACCATGCGGTCAGGGGGTCTTGCTGTGGTGGGCGAGGGGGAAGTTGGGTGCCTCTCTCTCTCTACCTTTCTCCCTTCGCTTTTTTTACCCTCGTGGTTCTGTGCCCAGCCTTGCCGCTTTCAGGAAGGGTCCCTCAATGCGGTCTCCCACTCCAGAGCCCTTCTCCTCAGCGACTCAAGAGGAAACATCCTGCCGCTGCAGGTGCAACAGCTGGGGCACATCCAGAGATGCCTGAAGGCAACAGAAACTGGGCGGAAGGGACAGGTGGCAGGGGGAGATCACAACCACCCACCCAGCTCAAGGCCTGTGTAAACGCCCCAGTCCAGCACCTTCAAGCAGCGTGCCTGCTAATTTGACTATGCTTGATGCGTTAATTACTCACCAATTAATGGAAATTTAGGCAGGCTTTTCTAATCCTGTAACAAGAGATACAGGTTGTAAATTCTGTGTGTAGGGGGCTAGTTTGGTGGAATTGCCACCTAGCACCCGTCTCTGTAGAGACATGGAAATAATCCTAAACCTCTGCTCTTCTTTCTCACCTCTGGGTGATGACAGGTTGCTCCAACCCACCATGGCTGCGAGCAACCTCCTCTCTGAGCTGACATGGTTGCAGGCCTTTGGAGTGACTCTTCCCCTTTGTGCCCTATGTGACTGTGGCTGGATTTTGGCTGCGAGGAACATGGAAGCACTTGCCCTTTCCCAGGAGACTTGTCCGAAGCTTGGTGAACAGTGAAAATGGGCAACTTTATTTCAAGAACTGGGCTGAAATCAGCAACTGTGTGAAACCCTGAGGAATGTGGGCGAGACAGAGCAGGCCTCTGACGCTGCGTATCAGAGGCCATTGGCCCAGCAGCAGACAGCGGTGGTACCATGCTGCCCAGCCTGGACGCTGTCCCTCCTGCTTCCTCATGCCTTTTCTTCCCACATGCCCCGCAGGAGCTCCCGCACCCCAGTGAAGAACTGCACCAGTTTCTCAATGGGAAATGGGCAGGAGGTAGGCCCTCCCGCTGGAGCTGGTGTTGGGGCTGGCTTCTGCCATGGTCTTGAGGTGGTGAGGAAGTGACTCCATGCCTGTGCTGTTGGGGTACTCCTGAATGCCGAGCTGGCTCCCATCTGGACCAGGATCCATTCATAGAAGTGCTGGGTGGACGTGTAGATGCCAGGCCGCCTTGCTCTTGCACAGCCTGTGCCCCAGCTGGTCAATCCCACGAGCCAGAAGTACTCGGCATTCTTGTCCTGGCAGACAAGGGGGCCACCACTGTCACCCTGAGGGGAAGGAGAGAGCATGAAGGTGGTGTTGGGTGGCCATTGTCAGCACTATGGCTAGCTCCTTCCCATGAGCCAGAGATCCCCCTCTTGCCTGTGAGGGGATTGACTCTCCCTCAGCTCCGCGCAGTGATGCTGGATGCACAGAAGACTCATCTGCCAGGACTGGGATGTGGGCCTACAGGCTATCAAGAGCCCTAGGTGGGCCAAGGTGGGGCACCGGACAAGGACATGCTCATGGGGAAGGAGAGGCAAGTCCCAGCAGTGCTGGGAAGGTGACTTGCCAGGCAAAGCCCATGCCAGCAGAACTTTGGGCTGTTGTGACAGGGCTGCTAGTGGTGCTGGGGACCGGTTTGTCGCAGACTCCTACCTGGCAGGTGTCGATGCCACCCTGGGGATAACCAGCACACAGGTTGTGGCTGTGGATGGCCCCTCGGTACCAGTTGCTGCTGTTACACTGCTTGATGTCGATGAGGTAGACCTTGGCCTCCTGCAGCCTGTCGGTGGCTTCTGCAGCTGTGAGCAAAGAATGCAGCAGCTCATTCCTGGTTCTCCTCCCTGGTCTGGGTAAGCCCCTTGCCTAGGGCTTGGCTTGGCCTCCAGAATGCACTGTAGCAGTGTTTGCTTTGTGTCTTGCTTTGACTAATGGGTCAGGCCCGCCTCCTCTCTCTAGGCACACATCCCCGTGCAACCTGACTGTGTCGACATTTCGCCTCTGCTGCCTGAAAGCCCAGCCCGCCTCCCCAGTGTTCCATGCTTGCTCTCAGGACACAAGGAGTGCTCAGGAACTCACATCTTGCAGTTGTGGAGCCCCAGCCGCTGACATAGCAGTTGGTCAGCTCTGAAACTCTCAGCGAGGCATCAGGCACACAGGCAAGCTGGATGTAGTCATTGCACTGGACAGGCTGGTCCAATTCCATAAGCGCGATGTCATTCTTCTGTGTGATGTTGCTGTAGTGCTCGTGAACAATCACCTGCATGATACGGCGCACTTGTGCCTCAGGACCCAGCCGCGTCAACTGCGTGGCACCGATGACCACATGCCACATGCTGACGTCCCTGGAAGGCAGACAGAGAGAGCACTCAGAGCCAGCGGAGCTACGTGCTGTCACAGCCCAGCCGTTGTCTGCCACCTGCTCTTGACAAGGCAGAGAGGAAAGTGGTGCTACAGAGGGCCCAACCACCCTAGCACGCCTTGGGCACCAGGAACTTGGAGCTGGAGGCTGCTGGGAAGCAGTGGCGTGAGCCCACCTTTCTCCTGAGCTGGGCTGGGGAGAGTCCAGACAGTGGGTGTCCAGCGGGCGAATGGAACGGGATGGGGTGAGGGTAGCCTGAGGTGCTGTGGGCAGGGCAGCTGGGAGTGTTGTGTGCTGTTCCCTACTCCTCCTTACCAGACGTTGATGAAACAGTGGGCTGCTGTAAGGACCCACTGTGGGTGGATCAGGGAGCCTCCGCATATATGCCCTGTGCCCACGTTCCAGGGATTCTGGATGCTCACAATCCAGGGCCAGGCTCCCTTCTGGGCATCTCTGCCGCCCACAACACGCGACATGCCTGAGTTCCAGGCCATGGGCCGGTGCCCGCAGGTCCTGTAAGCAGAAGATCGTTACTGTCCTGCTCAATGACTTGCTGCTGTTCAGGCTGAAGGTCAGCCGTCTTCCCTCCCCGCAAGGTGCTGTATGGACAGGAGGGCCAGGGAACGCCATGGAGCGTGCACCCATCTGCCTCTGTTTTGGCTTTAGCCCCGTAGACAAGCGGTGCCAGCAGCCTGGGTGCTGGCAAAGATCCGAGGGCCCCACAGGGGGTTCAGGAAGCCGTGGCGTGGCCATGGGGGACAAGTGGAAACCCTCCAGTGAATCCCATAAGGCTTGCCCATGCTACCTTCAAGAGCCAAGGGCCACTTACCAGCAGGTATCCCATGTGCCCTGCACAGGCCAGCACAAGGACAGCAAAATGAGGAAGGAGAGCAGTTTCATGTCTGTCAGGAGGAGCAGCAGGAGAACGTGGTAGCTGCAAGAAGCAAGCAGAGCTTGTTACCCACAGCGCAGCAGCTGACAGAGTGCTCACAGTACTCCCGTTGCCTGGGGTGCCCTTGGCCACAGGGCTGATGTCACAGATCCACTGGTTCCAGGTGCTAGGCACAGCCTATGGGGCGAGGGGAGGGGCAGCATGGGGGCGTTCCAAGCTGAAGAGAGGACAGAAGTGGTGCTTGGACACCCCTGGGGTTACCCATAAAGATAAATTTTCATGGGGACAGAAATGTGTTTGGGTCAGTGCTTTGACACTCCTTAGTTTAGGGGTAAACGTACTGACCTGCTTTGCTAACAGCTCTGCTTTTGAAGAAGGGCGGAAGGAAGGACTGATAAGAAGCCTGCTCTGCTCCAAAGTGTCCTTGGAGAAGAGCTGAAAAGACTAATCACAGAATCATAGGGGTTGGAAGGGACATCAAGAGATCACCGGGTCCAATCCCCCTGCCAAAGCAGCTCCCCAGCTCATATTGCACAGAGAGGCATCCAGACGGGTCTGGAATATCTCCAGAGAAGGAGACTCCACCACCTCCCTGGGCAGCCTGTCCCAGGGCTCTGTCACCCTCACTGGGAAAAAGTTCTTCCACATGTTGGTGCGGAACTTCCCGTGCTCCAATTTGAAGCCATTGCCCCTTGTCCTAACCCCACAGACCACTGAAAAGGGGCTGGCTGATTCCCCCTGCATCCCCTGCTTCAGATAATGATAGACTTTATTTAGGTCCCCCCTTAGTCTTCTCTTCTCAAGGCTGAAGAGTCCCAACTTACTCAGCCTTCCCTCATAGGGGAGATGCTGCAGGCCCTTAATCATCTTCGTAGCCCTTCTTTGGACTCTCTCCAGGAGATCCCTGTGCTTTTTATACCAAGGAGCCCAGAACTGGACACAATACTCCAGGTGGGGCCTGACCAGGGCAGAGTAGAGGGGGAGGAGCACCTCCTTTGACTGCTGGCTACACTCCTCCGGATGCACCTCAGGATCCCATTGGCTCTCTTAGCCACTGAGGCACACTGCTGGCTCATGGCCAACAGGTCGTCAACCAGGACCCCCAGGTCCTTCTCCACTGAGCTCTTCTCCAGCTCAAATCCTCCTTCCTACCCTTTTTAAAGACCGGAGTGACATTGGCCATCCTCCAGTCTTCAGGCACCTCTCCTGTTCTCCAAGACCCGTCAAAGATGATAGAGAGCGGCTCAGCAATCACTTCTGCCAGCTCCCTCAGGACACATGGATGCATCCCATCCGGGCCCATGGATTTATGTGCATTAATTCTTTTGAGACCCTCCTGGACCACCCCCACCTCAAACAGAGGGAAGCTCTTCATTTCCCAAACTCTATTACTTACTTCCAGTGCTGGGGGTCCCGAGGGGCCTTTGAAGTGAAGACAGCAAAGAAGGCATTCAGTATCTCCACCTTCTCAGCATTCCCCATAACCAGGACACCCTTCTCATTCAGCAGTAGACTCACATTATCCCTGGTCATCTTACTATTCACATATCTAAAAAAAACCCTTTTTATTATCCTTTATGTCCCTTGCCAGTTTGATTTCCTGGTGGCCTTTAGCCTTCCTAGACGCATCCCTACAGGCCCTCACAACATTCCTATATTCTTTCCAGGTGCTCAGACCCTTTTTCCACAATTCATAGACCTTCTGCTTCCCTTTGAGGTTACTCATGAGCTCCCTGCTCATCCACACAGGTCTACTGCCATGCTTTCCTGATTTCTTGCTCAAAGGGATGTATCAAGAGGGATTATTCCCCCATCACCCTTAGCTCCGCCTCCGATGAGTCACCGCACCATGCGGTCAGGGGGTCTTGCTGTGGTGGGCGAGGGGGAAGTTGGGTGCCTCTCTCTCTCTACCTTTCTCCCTTCGCTTTTTTTACCCTCGTGGTTCTGTGCCCAGCCTTGCCGCTTTCAGGAAGGGTCCCTCAATGCGGTCTCCCACTCCAGAGCCCTTCTCCTCAGCGACTCAAGAGGAAACATCCTGCCGCTGCAGGTGCAACAGCTGGGGCACATCCAGAGATGCCTGAAGGCAACAGAAACTGGGCGGAAGGGACAGGTGGCAGGGGGAGATCACAACCACCCACCCAGCTCAAGGCCTGTGTAAACGCCCCAGTCCAGCACCTTCAAGCAGCGTGCCTGCTAATTTGACTATGCTTGATGCGTTAATTACTCACCAATTAATGGAAATTTAGGCAGGCTTTTCTAATCCTGTAACAAGAGATACAGGTTGTAAATTCTGTGTGTAGGGGGCTAGTTTGGTGGAATTGCCACCTAGCACCCGTCTCTGTAGAGACATGGAAATAATCCTAAACCTCTGCTCTTCTTTCTCACCTCTGGGTGATGACAGGTTGCTCCAACCCACCATGGCTGCGAGCAACCTCCTCTCTGAGCTGACATGGTTGCAGGCCTTTGGAGTGACTCTTCCCCTTTGTGCCCTATGTGACTGTGGCTGGATTTTGGCTGCGAGGAACATGGAAGCACTTGCCCTTTCCCAGGAGACTTGTCCGAAGCTTGGTGAACAGTGAAAATGGGCAACTTTATTTCAAGAACTGGGCTGAAATCAGCAACTGTGTGAAACCCTGAGGAATGTGGGCGAGACAGAGCAGGCCTCTGACGCTGCGTATCAGAGGCCATTGGCCCAGCAGCAGACAGCGGTGGTACCATGCTGCCCAGCCTGGACGCTGTCCCTCCTGCTTCCTCATGCCTTTTCTTCCCACATGCCCCGCAGGAGCTCCCGCACCCCAGTGAAGAACTGCACCAGTTTCTCAATGGGAAATGGGCAGGAGGTAGGCCCACCCGCTGGAGCTGGTGTTGGGGCTGGCTTCTGCCATGGTCTTGAGGTGGTGAGGAAGTGACTCCATGCCTGTGCTGTTGGGGTACTCCTGAATGCCGAGCTGGCTCCCATCTGGACCAGGATCCATTCATAGAAGTGCTGGGTGGACGTGTAGATGCCAGGCCGCCTTGCTCTTGCACAGCCTGTGCCCCAGCTGGTCAATCCCACGAGCCAGAAGTACTCGGCATTCTTGTCCTGGCAGACAAGGGGGCCACCACTGTCACCCTGAGGGGAAGGAGAGAGCATGAAGGTGGTGTTGGGTGGCCATTGTCAGCACTATGGCTAGCTCCTTCCCATGAGCCAGAGATCCCCCTCTTGCCTGTGAGGGGATTGACTCTCCCTCAGCTCCGCGCAGTGATGCTGGATGCACAGAAGACTCATCTGCCAGGACTGGGATGTGGGCCTACAGGCTATCAAGAGCCCTAGGTGGGCCAAGGTGGGGCACCGGACAAGGACATGCTCATGGGGAAGGAGAGGCAAGTCCCAGCAGTGCTGGGAAGGTGACTTGCCAGGCAAAGCCCATGCCAGCAGAACTTTGGGCTGTTGTGACAGGGCTGCTAGTGGTGCTGGGGACCGGTTTGTCGCAGACTCCTACCTGGCAGGTGTCGATGCCACCCTGGGGATAACCAGCACACAGGTTGTGGCTGTGGATGGCCCCTCGGTACCAGTTGCTGCTGTTACACTGCTTGATGTCGATGAGGTAGACCTTGGCCTCCTGCAGCCTGTCGGTGGCTTCTGCAGCTGTGAGCAAAGAATGCAGCAGCTCATTCCTGGTTCTCCTCCCTGGTCTGGGTAAGCCCCTTGCCTAGGGCTTGGCTTGGCCTCCAGAATGCACTGTAGCAGTGTTTGCTTTGTGTCTTGCTTTGACTAATGGGTCAGGCCCGCCTCCTCTCTCTAGGCACACATCCCCGTGCAACCTGACTGTGTCGACATTTCGCCTCTGCTGCCTGAAAGCCCAGCCCGCCTCCCCAGTGTTCCATGCTTGCTCTCAGGACACAAGGAGTGCTCAGGAACTCACATCTTGCAGTTGTGGAGCCCCAGCCGCTGACATAGCAGTTGGTCAGCTCTGAAACTCTCAGCGAGGCATCAGGCACACAGGCAAGCTGGATGTAGTCATTGCACTGGACAGGCTGGTCCAATTCCATAAGCGCGATGTCATTCTTCTGTGTGATGTTGCTGTAGTGCTCGTGAACAATCACCTGCATGATACGGCGCACTTGTGCCTCAGGACCCAGCCGCGTCAACTGCGTGGCACCGATGACCACATGCCACATGCTGACGTCCCTGGAAGGCAGACAGAGAGAGCACTCAGAGCCAGCGGAGCTACGTGCTGTCACAGCCCAGCCGTTGTCTGCCACCTGCTCTTGACAAGGCAGAGAGGAAAGTGGTGCTACAGAGGGCCCAACCACCCTAGCACGCCTTGGGCACCAGGAACTTGGAGCTGGAGGCTGCTGGGAAGCAGTGGCGTGAGCCCACCTTTCTCCTGAGCTGGGCTGGGGAGAGTCCAGACAGTGGGTGTCCAGCGGGCGAATGGAACGGGATGGGGTGAGGGTAGCCTGAGGTGCTGTGGGCAGGGCAGCTGGGAGTGTTGTGTGCTGTTCCCTACTCCTCCTTACCAGACGTTGATGAAACAGTGGGCTGCTGTAAGGACCCACTGTGGGTGGATCAGGGAGCCTCCGCATATATGCCCTGTGCCCACGTTCCAGGGATTCTGGATGCTCACAATCCAGGGCCAGGCTCCCTTCTGGGCATCTCTGCCGCCCACAACACGCGACATGCCTGAGTTCCAGGCCATGGGCCGGTGCCCGCAGGTCCTGTAAGCAGAAGATCGTTACTGTCCTGCTCAATGACTTGCTGCTGTTCAGGCTGAAGGTCAGCCGTCTTCCCTCCCCGCAAGGTGCTGTATGGACAGGAGGGCCAGGGAACGCCATGGAGCGTGCACCCATCTGCCTCTGTTTTGGCTTTAGCCCCGTAGACAAGCGGTGCCAGCAGCCTGGGTGCTGGCAAAGATCCGAGGGCCCCACAGGGGGTTCAGGAAGCCGTGGCGTGGCCATGGGGGACAAGTGGAAACCCTCCAGTGAATCCCATAAGGCTTGCCCATGCTACCTTCAAGAGCCAAGGGCCACTTACCAGCAGGTATCCCATGTGCCCTGCACAGGCCAGCACAAGGACAGCAAAATGAGGAAGGAGAGCAGTTTCATGTCTGTCAGGAGGAGCAGCAGGAGAACGTGGTAGCTGCAAGAAGCAAGCAGAGCTTGTTACCCACAGCGCAGCAGCTGACAGAGTGCTCACAGTACTCCCGTTGCCTGGGGTGCCCTTGGCCACAGGGCTGATGTCACAGATCCACTGGTTCCAGGTGCTAGGCACAGCCTATGGGGCGAGGGGAGGGGCAGCATGGGGGCGTTCCAAGCTGAAGAGAGGACAGAAGTGGTGCTTGGACACCCCTGGGGTTACCCATAAAGATAAATTTTCATGGGGACACAAATGTGTTTGGGTCAGTGCTTTGACACTCTTTAGTTTAGGGGTAAACGTACTGACCTGCTTTGCTAACAGCTCTGCTTTTGAAGAAGGGCGGAAGGAAGGACTGATAAGAAGCCTGCTCTGCTCAATTGCTAACGTGCTCACACAGACACCTCACTGGTGATGCCATTTTGTTGGCATTAGATGACACTCAAACACATCTGGGAAGTAAGCTAAAGAAAGGAAAATGAGCCTTTGGACGGGTAAGAGTGCTTACTGCACCTCCTAGGTGCACTTGCTTAGTGCATTACTTGAGCTACAAGACCTCCTTCTGCACCTAAGCAAGAGTGAGGATTCTTATCTATCTAAACATTTGTGAGTCATGGAATCAGATTGATGACAACAATTCAATAATTAAAGCTGTACTTCCTTTTCTGAGGGAGTACTTTGAGGTTATTTTTTCCTTGGTTAACTTCTTCTTGGAATATTTCTTCTTCTTTAACAAGAATTAAAATCAGCGGCTCAAGTGCCATGTACTGCAGAATGAAGACTCCCAAGGGAGAACTGCTTTTCTACAAAGGCCTGAAGATTTTTAGGCAATGCATGACTGAAAAATATTTTTGATCCTCATTTTATAAACTAAGAAATTCAAGTGTAGCTACTACCAGTAAGAGCTGACATCATAAATTAAATCTTAAATCCTAAGTCTTAATCCAATTTTAATAAGAAAACAGAAAACTCGCCTGCTGAACATATTGCAAAGGCACTGGTGTTGCTTGGGTAAAAGCTTCCAGATGAATTCCATGAATTGGATCCTCGATAATCAGACATCCAATGTCAAACCACCTGCAATTACAGCCAAGTTAGAGTCTGTTGAAAAGCAACATGTTAGCCCTTGAATGATGACCGTTTTACAACCTCTAATACAACTGTAGTTAAAAATGTAACAATGACTTACATCAAGGCATCCCAGCATTTTTCAAATCAAATTTGCATGTATCAGTTCATGTATATACAAAAAACTGAAGTGCCTGTGTTCCCATCTAAAGAATTCTATGGTTCCTGTTGTTTCATGTATTTTATATGTGTCTACATATAAATGACATTTTATTCTTTAAAGCACTGGAAGCAAGACCCTTTGAGTCAATGAGAAACAGCCCTCTCCCCACCTCAGGGATATATTTCAAGTTCTCACTTGTCAGGAAGCAATTCCTCAATGAAGTTTTCTACCGATACAGCAGGCTGTTTTTCATGGATTACTCCAGTCCGGCGCAAGCTGTCTATTCTTTCTTGGGCTCCCTACATGGGAACATGATCTGTTAGACAACATTCTCTTTCAATCACATCATACAACACTCAGAGATGAGTGCAAAAAACCCCTCTGGAGCAGAATTTTCAAGTTAAACAGAAAACAGCGATTTTGAAAAATTACTCTTTTTATCAACAGTAGAAAAACAAGAAACAAAAGTCATGAAAAAGCACCATAGCCTTTCCCAAACAGGAATCTCAAACAGTAACACAAGCTATGATAAAACTCACTAAAGTATCAGAATATATCCTGTTACTCACATCAACATTTTTGCATCTTAAGATCTGTTGTGCTTTGATCCTTTCAGAGCTTTGGACCAACTCTGTCCAGTGAAGAGACCCTCTCTGTTCTGGTACCTATCCAGCTAAGGAATCATTTACTCCAACCCTGTTCTCACTCTGAGTTGCCATACAAACACTATTACCACTACGCTGCAGTAGCTAATCAGGTAAAGCAACATGTCTATTTTTCTCCTTTACCTCCATATAAAATTGTTTCAGCTAATACATTGCTATGAGGATAAGCTTCACTCCGCTGTGAATGCTGCCACAGCAGTTAGGAGAAAATACCTCCTTTTTATGGAGGAAATGGTTTGCTTACATTGAAGAAACAGAATACAAAATAGTTGGTGTCACTGGGTTTAGGTATTGGCCAAGGAGACGGTTCCACCTAGATACAAGGAACAACTGTGTATTTTTAAAAGGTGGTGAAACAACCCTTGCTAACTCTTCTTCTGGGCCAGCACAGCTTTTTGAAAAGCTGCACAATGAATTCCTACATACTAAATGTAAGAATGGAGCTGTTCAGGAAGATCCTTGGCAAGTGTTGATCAAACTGTCTTTCACCTACAGAATTAGTTGGGAGACAACCCAGTCTCAAAGGCTCTCTTAACTTCTGATTACATTTTTCCTATTCAATTTCTCATGTTTAGTTTTCATCCCAAAGTACTGTGCTAGTGACAGACTAAGAACAAATGCCTGATACACTTTCAAACTACAGTCATATCACAATGCCTGCCAGATGTGATGGCAATCAACTGCTTTAGAAGAAAATGGACATAAATGTTCTTCACTGCTGTGACCGCGTTTGCACAAGAACCCCAAAGGCTATTCCAACAAGCAGCTTCAGAATGATCTAACGGAACAGGCGGCAAGTTACACCAAAAACAAGAAAAGGAGAAGTCTCCCAATGCCACAGACTGACATTCCCCTCAGGGAAAATCAGATTTTTCTGGGTCAATGCCCCATCCCTGGAAGTGCTTAAGGTCAGGCTCGATGTGGCTTTGAGCAGTGTGGTCTAGTGCAGAGAGTTTCAGCCCCCTCTGCTGAGGACAATTTGTAAGGTCACTTCCAAACCAAACCACTCTCTCATCCTACGTTTCCATTGCCCTTCTCTGTGCTGGAGGTACTTTAGTACTTACTTTTAAACCTGCAGCGTAGCCCACAGGTTGGGGTGCGATGTTAGACTGCGCAGCCTCTCCAGTAACAACGGCCATTCCAAAGACTTCTTGAAAGGCATCGCGAATGGCTGCAACTTTCACCTCTTTGGTAGAAGTAACCACTATGTCCAGTTCTCCCCCAGTTTCTGTAAAACACAGGTGTGTGTATATATATAGAGAGAGATGTATATCTATGAGCGTGTACTATTCTTCATTCCCATTACAAGCCAGTTTAAATACATTCTACATCTTAAGACTATGCTTCAGTTGGTCTTCTCTTTCTCACATGTTGCACAAAAGTTCTTTCCTGAAGCAGAAGTCACTTAATTTAGCTAGTCACCTAACTTTTACTTCCTAAGTGATTCATCAATGAAAAAAGGACAACAGGAACTGAGGCGTATTCTGCACCTGAAACAAAGCATAGTGCTCATTTAAGATGACAACTCATGGATTTAGAAGAATAATCCTGACATTCACCTCCTGCTGCTTCTGCCGAAGACAGAATATTGAACTAGATGAACCACTGGGCTAGAATCTCTCTTTTAGGGGGAAAGACTGACAGAGATAGGCACGTTCAGCCTGCAGAAGATAAAGCCAGAGGGATCTCACTGATTTGTACACATATCTGAAGGGAGCCTGCAAAGAGGAAGAAGCCAGACTCTTTTTGGTGGTGCCCATGGACAGGAGCAGAAGCAATGGGCACAAACTGAAACAAAGGAGGTTCCATACAAACATCTGAAGGATCTTTTTAACCATGAAGGTAACCAAGCATTGGCACAGGTTGTCCAGAACCACGAGGAAGTCTCCATCCTCAAACATACTCAGAAGCTGCCTGGATGCACTCAAGAGAATCAAAGAATGGTAGGGAATGGAAGAGAACCTTCTGCATTCCAGTTTGTGCCCATTACCCCCTGTCCTGTCACTGGGCACCACTGAAAAGAGTCTGGACCCATTCTCCCTTCAGATATTTAGGAGTATTGACCAGATCCCCCCTTAAGTCTTCCCCAGACTACTGAGACCAAGCTGATTCACCCTTTCCCCCTATGAGAGATGATCCCGTTTTATTCCACATATTGCCCACTGCTTTAGTACAATGGTGCAGCAATGTGGTCAGCTGGATCACACCACAGGTCCAATTGAGTGACAGCTCAGAAAAACAAAGCGCACAAAGGTGTTAATGCTTTCTTCTCTGCCTCATCAGTTTCCTGACCAGCTTCACCTACATGCAAAGAGCAGCACTAGCACAACTAAGAAGGAGGACTGCTCACCAGACTGCTGCAACAAAAGCAAAAAGCAAAACAAAACAAACAAACAAAACACAGCAAGGAAAAAACACCTAAACCAGCCAAACAAAAACCCAACCCATAAAACCTGTCCAGTACTCTGACAAATTGTAGAAATCTCAGCTCAGTTAGACGTGACATGAATGTACTTTAGTAAAACACAAAATTGTGACTACCACAATGCTGCTCCTTCCTATTCATTTTAAAGCTCTAACTGAGATACTATGCTTTTCATTCCAGGTTCAATGCTCAGCAATACTTCACAGAATCACAGAATCATACGACTGGAAGAGACCTTTGTAGATCATCAACCCTTTCAGTAAACATTTCTTTCTAATATCCAATCTAAACCTCTGCTGGCGCAGCTTTGTGCCATTTCCCCTTCTCCTATCTCCTCTCACCTGGCTGAAGAGACCATTGCCCACCTCCCCACAACCTCCCTTCTGGTAGTTGAGACTTTATTAGACTGTTTTAGCCTTTTCAATGTTCTTCCCAAGTGTTTCAGGAACTGCTTCAAGTTTGCTGAGCTTCCTAAAATAGTATAAATACTGTTGGGCTAGAAAAGCAGAACAGCTGAAAGTCAGAAGAAAGCCTCAAAAGCGATGTAAACACCGTTGTGAGCACGCTTACCTTTCGGCTTGTCGACCCTCAGTGCGATACCTTACACACCGGGATTTAATCACCAGATCCAACAGAACACATACAGCATATTTTAAACTCAATTCCATATCACTCCCTCAAACAGAGAAACAGGGAGGGAAAAAAGTATGTGACTTCCAGATTACAGACAAGGACTTGTCACCGTTTTGTTCTCTGTAACTTGCTCATCTCTCACAACCTGAACTGAAGGGTATTACTATGCTACTACCTAAACTACAGCAGAATACACAAGTAAATGAACCTTAAGACGCACATAAAAAAATCAGCCTGCAGAGTGAGAGTCTCACTGGACAACGCACCTGAGAAATCACCACGTAACTGTGACAGAATTAACACACTCTCCAGATAAACTTCAAGTGCTGTTACATTAATCTAACATTCTATGCATTACTTAATGGTTTGTCACAAATACTTACTGATATATGGAACCATGCCAGGGTCCAGCGGTGTAATCATGGTCTCCACTGAATGTTTGGGTTTATCAAGAACAGACTTCACCATGGGATTCTCAGCTACACCCTAAACATAAGCAAACAGACTTCCATATTATTTTCTCGTTTTTCCCCAAGAAACTCACAATAGCACAGTTAAAACCCAACCAAACAAAACCCAAGTATTAAGCTGCTTCGTGGTCTTCTTACCACATTTACACTTTGTAATGCCTGGTGCATCTCACTCGCCAGCACAAATGCTGCAAGACGTGACCAGGAGTGCGTGACTTTTCGGATACAGCAAAGGCCAAATATCATCACCGCCATCCTCTCACGCACCAATGCAGAAACAGGCCTGCCAGTGATGGTGGGCAACACACTTGATTTCCTCCTATTCTGGGACGGGAAGTCTTGAACATTTAACAAATACTAATTACAGCTATCATCAGACTCGGTAGCTAGACTCAAACTGTGACAACTCCAACTGAAGAGCCTCTTTGTTATGACCTTACAGACAAGAGGACCTATTTTTGAATGGCCCATTACTAACAAATATTTTTACAGCTGAAATTGAGCTGAAATTCCTCAATTTATAAGTAGATTCTAAACAACGCTGAAAAAACGCTCTATCTTCTCCAGCCAAATCCCAGGTGGAGCTGCTGACAGACCTAAAAGTTCATTAAATGTAAGCACAAACACTGACAGGGTCTGGCTGGCCTATTATCTACCTTGAGGGACATCTGAAAGAATGGTGTTGGATTTCTGAAGAACAGCAGAGCAAAAAAGGTAGTTCAATCGATTTCAAGAGCAGAAACAGAGATAACTGCAGCACTGCCGTGTATGCACTTCAACAGAGAATCCAGCTTGCATTTCTGCAACAACTGACAGTTAAGCCTCACAGATTCTGTCTGATGTTTAAAAACCTGACTCTGACATGTGCTTCCACACATCCAACACTTGACAGCTTCAGTACAACTAATGATTCCTCATTCTTCCACCTAGGAAATTCTCAGAGGTCATGGAAAACACAGAGCACGTACAACATTTAATACTCCAATCAAAGAATCTACATTTGGGTTGAAGTCAATCATACACATTCTCCAGAAACAGACATAGGTCACTTGCTGGATCCTACTGGTATACAGGCAACAATAACGTGGATGAGATTGGCTTTTCAACTAATTCACTACTGCCCTTTCAAACGGGCTACAAAATCATGTCACAAGGAAAACCTTCTCTTCTGGAACATTACCTTCTATCGCAAAAAAGCAAGAGGAATATGGTGACTGGAAGACGTTTCTACTTGAAGACCAAAGAAGCTGTCTTTTTATGATTATAAGACACGTGCCCTAGAAAAAAGCAGCACGACAACTCTGCTCTCACCATACTGATGGACGATTAATCTTGCTCTTTAAGACTGTAGCACTGTCAAGATGACTGGAGTAAAGGGGGGCTCACTATGCCACATCACACACAACTCATTCTTCCAGATTTTCTTCTTCAAAAGGCTTTGAAAGCCCCTCCAAAAGTCTCCAGTCCCACTGGGACGTCAATCTTGATTCTTCCTTCCGATTTACTATCGCACAGTACAGATAGTAGTGTTGCTCCTGAAGGCAGCTCAGAGCTCACACACAGTCCCTGCATCTTTCTGCCACAGCCTTCACGACGCTACTCAGATGTAGCATGTCACAGCTCCAAAAAGGTTACAGGCTCATGAGATGCTGTCAGTTGTTGCTGCTTATTTCCTCTCTACGATCAGATCGCACCACAAGGATTATCTGTTCTGCATTATACACTCCGTGCCCTCTAGCAGAATAGAAAAATCCTACAAAATACCACAGACACCTCTTAAGAAACCCCTCCTCAGTGGAAGAAACACTTATTTGCCTCTCCCTGAGGAGACTTGTTTGGTTTAGAACAGGAAGGACTTGCATCCCCTAAAAAACCAATTCAGTTCATTAGGAAATGATAAAAAAAACCAGGATGTACAAAGAATCAAAGAGGTTCTGACATTTCCCATGATTTAAGGGCATGTGACAAAACCTCTAAGGTAGAAGGATCTCCCTGTCACGAGCACCTAGACGCCTGCATTTATGTAGTCATTCCTCTTCTGGAAAGGAAAGAAGCACAGTTTCAGCAAACGCGCCTATTAAAAACAGCCACCTGCAACTGAGCACAGAGGAAAGACAGGACCTAGAGCAACATGCACTTAAAAGTTGTATCTTGTTAGAGACAACAAAAAATGGTAGTTCCTCCTGAAAGGTAACATACAAAACCACAGAGCTTTATAAACCCCCACAGCCCTCCAGCAGGTGTTCCACCTTGGGCAGTAGCTACTCTGGGGTCTTCAAGCTCCTCAGGAAAAGTGATTGCAGAACCAGTTCCAGGAGCCAAAGGGGAAGAGAAAGTTGCTTGCTGAGTAATAGGATCTGTGAAGACACCTAGGAAGAGGGAAAAACAAGACACAAGTACTGCGTTTCATTTCTTATGCCGTAGCAACATGCAATTGTTTTACAGGAAAATGAACAGGAAGAATAGAATAATACTGGGCTGATTCCTTTCATTTCTTGAAGGCCCCAGAACAATCCTGCTTGTTAGAGTTTAGCAGAGGCAACTACTGTGAATGAGTTCAACAATATCTGCTCATAGAACCGAGCCTACCTGCACCTTATGTGTAAAATTAAACAAAGACATGTTAGCTTAAGAGTGGTGCTTTTTATTGTCTTCAAATTTCCATAGGTCTTTCTGGACAGACTGCTTAAAAGACATGTCACAAACAATGGTTAAAGCCTGACTCAACTGCTGCTGAAGAGCTAAGTTTCCATTAGGCTAGTAGAAAATCACATCAGTTCAGCAACTACAGCACTCGCTTGCATGGCAGGCAAGTATTTTCCACTGTCCTGATGCAATTTAGTAGCCAGAAGCAAGAAAAGAGAAGCTACTCTCATGTGACGGACGACTTCTTACAGATAGCGAGCTTCTCAGAACAAAAACTTGCCCATTAGGAGATTACAGCCTGAGATACCTTACCATTCCGTGGAAATACAATGGCTGAAATTGCCTCTGAGCTGAACAGCAGCAACACAGAAATAAATGGTCAGCTGGGCTTTCCTGGGCACATTTTAAAATACTGCTCTCAAACACTTTTCTGTGAGCCTGAGTGCTAGCAGAACTCTATGGAAGAGGACTCTTGTCCTACACCGTGATCGTACTTCAAAGGCCATTCTCCATTCCTCCGAGCGCAGCTACTCAGTAATTAAGTGTCACAAGAATACTAAAGAAGCTGAACTTGTGGGACTCTAGCAGACTGCTGAAGTAGCCACCCAGGAGACCCCTCATCCTGTCTCACAAGCACAAAGGTCTATATACAAAAGGTTACCTGTGACGGGAGGTGCAGAGAATGATGGCATCAGTGGGCTCTGTGGTGCTCGACCAGCATGGCCTCTGGTGATATCATATGTTGAAGACATGGAAAATCCTGAAATCGGGGGACCAGCAGGAGGTGCAGGAAGACCAGAGCCAGCAGTAGAGCTTAATGAAGGAGCTGTAGAGAACTGCGACACAGAGGTACTAGAAGACGAAGGGGCAACTGGAGGTCGGGCTGGAGTTAGAGGTGGCGCCATAGTAGAAACTGTTGCAGATGGCACAAGTGGAAAAGAAGATGAAGTCATCATAGAAGGAGGAAGTGGAGATGCTCCAGCTGCCAGAGGTGCTGAGCACTCAGGAGAAGATGACAGGCTTGGTGTAGCAAGGGGACTGGACAAAGCTAGGGGAAAAAAAGACAAATGGAATTTTAGAAACACCGAGCCTTCATCTCAGAGATTCAGGTATGTAATTGTTCAGCTAGTTTACAAGTAAGTTTTGACCAAGTCTGCTTTTCTCCTTTCAATGGAAAAAAGTTTAGTTCTGCTTGAGTTTGCAACCACCACCAATTGCCCTCGATTTCTGGAGATAGTAGCCTGGAATCTCTTTTCTTCTCTGACCCTATTTATCACAGCTAAAAAGACGAGTCAACATTTGACTACCCATTTTGTAGCTGATGAAGTGGGCCTCAGAAATTTCCAGCTAGCACACTTCTTCCTGCTTCATCCACAGGAATAACAAAGATGCAGGAAGTGTCCCTCTTTAGATTAAGAAATGCACTCAGGGGACCTGTGAGGCTGGGACTTACTGCAGAGGTACAGGTCTATGAGATGGGCTGAGCACCAGGCAGCCCTCTCTTCCCTGGCACCCAGCTACCCAGGCTCCTAAACGCTCTGCTTTCTGTGTTTCAGTCTGGCCCCCAGCTGATCCTTGGATAAGCCAATTTTGTTCTCTAAACCAAATTTAGACAGAAAATTAAGCCAGAGAAACAGAAAACACTGGTTTTTACAGCACTAAGCTGTTGGATCAGCTCAGATGTGAAACTGCACTCAGCCTAAACATTGATGACAGTCAAGTGACGTGCCAAGTTACCGTAAGGAGGTCGTTTCCAAACTTTATCACGCACACCAGTCAATAAAAAACAGAACATGCACACCCCCAACATAGCTACAAAATACTTACATGGGCCACTGTCCTAGTATATTCCATAGATTTTAAAACATACAGAACAGAAATATCAAAAGGATGAGATAAAGATCAAGAAACTCTTCTGCTCCCACTGAAAATTAGTATTTGAATAGTATATTCATAAAACAATATGTTATGTTATTAATGGTTAGCACACTATAGAATACCATTAATAATATTGTAGTGTGAGCAATGTTACTACAGAAGCCTCATTAATTTTACATCAGCAATTTGGAGGTCTGGTTCTATATTCCGATTATGGCTTTAATGGTTGTCACACCTGGAAAAAATGCCTTACAAAGACACACAGACCCAAACAAAAAGGTGTTGCTGGATGTGCTTACAAAACCATGCTATTTGTTTTCGTCTCCCAGCCATCAAGTATATGAAGGCTTATCTTGAAATTCAGCTAGCAAATGTTCATCTTCCTTGATGTCATTCAATTCTTCTGGAAAAATCATCAGAAGGTGTTGCACTTTGGTATTCCTAACAAATGGGCTCAAAATCCACCAAAGCTAATTCATCTGGAAGATTTTTACATAGCTCAGGAAATTCTCTTTGCCAATTTACATATACAGAGTGGAAAGGGTTTTTTGTGTGACACTTGCAATGATTTTGGCAACAGGAATGCATTGACAACATAAACACTTTCAAATAACAATTTTCTCAAACGCATGACTTTCTTACAAAGAAGTAGGTAACTCCTTCTTAAAACACCACCTTTATCTTGAAGGGATAAACCACCTTTATCTTGAAGGGACAAACTGTAAGTGTGTTTTGGGGTTTTTTTAAATAACTACTGGGTAGCACACTGCTGATGGCCACTTGTCATCACAGAAAATGTCAGCGAGTCTGCAAGTCTGTTTTGGTACAAGAAGAAAGCTGAAGCCATATTTAAATCCCTTGCCACAAGACAACCAGCAAACCTCTGTGCGATGCACAAAAGTTTCACGGTCACTTCCTCTACCATTACAAGGTGCAGCTAAAAACAACCCCTACTATTTAAAGAGAACTTCTATAAAATTAACCACACTGCTGGCATCCTGTAGCCCTTTGTGCACCAGCTCCACTTTCACTGCTGCAGTAACTTGCCTATGAATGAGGCGGTCAATAAATGTCATGGGTGGAAATAGATCGGTAACCTTATTCGAGAATCCATTTTTAGCCTAGTCAAAGCAATCACTCCATCAATGGTTACTCTGAGGCAGTCTTAATAAAAACATGGCTTTTATTAAAGAAATCATTCACTGTTGAGGATGCAGCTTCTCCAGCACAGCCCTCCTTCAGCATTTGACAATAAAGTTGTTCTTTCTGTATTTCATTACTGAAACAGAATTTAGCAAAAACCATAAGCAGAAACACGTTAGGAACATCTGTACAGCAAACCTTCCATACTGTGATCTGTTCTCACGCTTGTTTCTTATAATCATCAGCAATGTTTTCTATGTCTCCTCCCAACAGAATTTCCTGACAAATCCATTTGTCAAAATATTGTTTGCATTTAATATTACAGACATTTTTACCATGTCAGGAAAAACAAGTGATGCCCCAAAGAATATACATTTGTCTCTTCTCTGGTGGTTTCTGAAATATATGCCAAGAAGTATATTCGATATCAGTAAAGCTTGATTTTTCTGCTTTTTTTAGATAAAAGAACTATTAAGGAATGCTCTGGTATTTTCTTCCTGCACCCAATGGATCGCCCAGCACATCCTCCTGGGGCTAAGAGCGCTCCACTCGGGAGTCCACGGCACTAGTGTGACTCAAGGTAATGTTACCAGATGTGTCAGAAAACTGAGCATTCGGTAGTCAAGCACATGGGGTTCAGACTCTGGAAAAATCAGATTCAGTGCTCTGATTACCACCCACAATAGTAAAATCCAAGTGATCGTCCACGTTTCTCACTATCCCCCACAAGACTGTAGACTTGTTTGAACTCCCTTCTGTGCTGCTCATCTCACTGTGCACTGTACTGGCCAGTATTCCCTGTCCCCACGTCCTTAAAAACCCTAAGTGCATCCACATGACTTCATCAAAAAGTTTCAAGAATAATAAAAACATTTACACTACTCTCTGTCAGATGTATGCCATACTGCCATGAGAAAGAAACAAATTCTTCCCATCAGCCTGGAGAAGAGCTCTCTAGGTTGATCCCAACACCTCTGGATGAACTGCTGTGCTTTAAAAAGACATGAATAAATATCACTGAGTTTCTGAGGAAGTTTCTGTACCTAATGACCTACTTGTAGCAGCAGTGGTAGCAGCTGTAGTCTCCCCTGCTGTGTTTGGTGGGGGTGTACCGGGTGGAGTTGTCTCTATTCCACTCTCTTCCACCATTTTCCTTCAGCTACAGAAAGCTGTAAGACAAAAAGAAAGGAAAATAAAGAAAAAGCTTATCTTGAGAAATAGGGATAGTGTTTGCTGCAATACTGAGCTGTAGTAACTCCAAGAAGGACCTGTTCTTTTCAGAGCTGATGCATGACAGGATGCAAAAGGTGGCAAGAAGCGAGACAGAGAACGAAGTCTCCCCCTTCTGCCCTTAAAGAACCACAACTACCCCTGAAGTTGGAGCCCTCTCCAGCTTAAGCACTGCCCCAGATGCTCTCGACCCACCATCAAACTGACTGCAAGCACTTTCTCCAACACCAGGCATAGTGGCAGAGCTTGCAAGGGCCTAGGGCTCCAGACTCCGTGACCTGAACTCTATGACCCTGTCTGCTTAAAGGAGAAGCTAAAGAAACCTCCAGACACGCCACAAGAAACCAGGGAAATTTACTTCCAACCTACCTAGAAGTACAATGACATTCATTTACACTGAACAAGTTCTCCACTGCACACAATTCCTGTAAAATCCAGGTCTCGTACTGCTCTGGTGAGTATCAGAAGTGACAGTAATTGAAAACTTTGGCTTTTCTTTTGAAGGCCACATTACATTGAAAGTATCTTTCAGCATCTTTGACTACACCTGCACAGTGCACTACTTGTGGAAAAGTAAAGCGATGTGCTTATTTAAAACCCCCTAAACTAAGAGAAAGGCCTCAGGAGATGAAAAGGAGAGGATGAAAGACTAAGATTAACACCTGGAGATTTTTGTTCTTCAGTGCAGAGGAAGTCACCTAAAACCCCCTGCTTCCTCCCAAGTCTGGTAAACCAGACCGAGATTGTTTGTACCACTCCCTGAGGTAGCAATTCCATAAGGACATTTTAATAACATAAAAACCCTACAGAAAGGAATTTATGTCTGAAAAATTGGCAGGAAAATATTTTCCATCATATCCATTACCTCAGTAGCTACTGAGGACTGACAGCTTACTACATTTAACAAGTATCAGAGGAAAAGCCTTAGGTAATGTGTTGAGTAAAAGTACTCACAGGTATTTATAAAGAACTCCACTTACAAAAATACAGGGGGGGTTCCTCTAAAAAAAAAGAAAAAACCCTCACTGCTGTTTAAAATGTGTATACAGCTATGTTTAATGTAGAGGGAAAATTACTGTTATGACCAAACTGAAAAATACAAAAAGTAGGATGCCAGTGTTAGTCTGGACAGGCTAAGGAGCATCAAAAGCAAATGAAAGCATTGAAATCACAAAGGAGAAAGTGTATTTCCTCTTACAACCAATATGTGTTGTAAGAGGAAATAAAGTAACTCAAGATTAAGCACCTCCTAAAACCTCTGATGACCTAGGGACTGTGGGTTCTGAGTACCTTTTCAATTAACTTGAAAGCTTCTCTGCAGACAGGATGAAAGGGTCAGTAACTGCCTGGTGGGGAACAGACTGACCTTGACGAATGAGCACATCTCAGCATCCCTCAGAAAGGAGCTACACAGCCCTCCCCTAAAGTTCACTAAGCAGAAGAATTTGCAGTAAGATTTTGTCTTTTCACTCACCTACGGGAGTTCACGTTCCTCCTCGCAGAAGTATTTCTAAAGTCATTCTTCTTCCAATTATACACTGCAAACAAAGAGAGAATTTCCCACTGTGCAACATCTGTAATCACTGACCAAACCCTCCCAGAAACACTTTCTTTCATCAAGGCTCCTTTCAGCTGCTGCTTGATTTCACCTCTGTCGTGGTTTCACCCCGGCTGAGAGCCGAGATCCATGCAGCTGCCTGCTCCTTAAAGGAAAAGAGCAGGGAAAAGGGAAGGGGGGGAGGGGAGGGTAAGAGGTAAGGGAAGGGAAAAGGAAGGGGCAAATAACCCCAAAACCAAGAAATAAGAGGCCCGTGGGTTGGGATAAGGAGAGTTTACTAAGATAACAGAAAGATACCGTCTAACAATGCTGACAGGACTTTAGAGCAAAAATATATGAAGCTGTTGATACACAGTGCAGTTTCTCACCAAACCCACAACTCAGGCCGTGCCACCCAGAGCCGTCCCAGAACCCGACCGTCCCCCAAGAACCGCGCGTCCCGGAGCCGCCCTCGGCCTTCCTCCCGTCAGCCCCCCGATATCCTGGGCAGGACGTAACTGGCGTGGAATACTCTCTTTGGTCAGTTAGGTCACCTGTCCTGGCCTCGCCCCTCCTTTCTCATGAAGAGCTGAGAAAGTCCTTGACTGTCTGACAGCAATTAACAACATCAGCATTCCATCTGCTGCTACAAATGAATTTAACTCCATCCTGACCAAAACCAGGACAAGAGGGAAAATTACTGTTATTACCAAACTGAAAAGTGAAGCAAGCATTGAACAGCAATAGCAAGCCCAAACCTGCAAAAATTAGAGAAGCCTGAAGCCTAAATGCTCCCTATCATCCTTCTCCCTTTAGCTTACCCAACTCCTCACACAATCAACAATCTCCTTGTGAACTCCTGACTTGGCAGGGATGAACAAGAAGTTTGCCCAGGTAACACTTTGCTATACACCGAATTCTCAACAAAAGCCAGGTGTAGTTTGCAAATGCTGCATGAAAAAGCATAAAAACAATAAGGTGAAGGAAAAAGATGAGAGATGGAAAGAGAAAATTCACAAGAGAAAAGCAAAACTATGATAGGTGTAATTGGAAGCAAATAGCTCATCATCTTGAAAGAATCTAGAACTGCTGACAATTAAAAATGATCCCACAGGACATGTGGTTAAATACTTTCATCTGAACGGCCTATCTGAAACCACTTACACGGAAGAAAACAGAAAGCACTGGGCTGAAAGAACATGGAAGGCAAAGAACCCAACCAACCCACGGACTTTTAAACAATGTTCAGGCCTCAGCAAAGTTTCCAGTGAACGTTTCTACCCTCCCCTACGGGAGATCCAGGGAAAAAGCTCCCCAGTAAGATCAGCCTGCAAATCCTCAATGACTGATGGGTAGGGAAGTGGCTGCTCTTTTCAGTGACTTAAAAAAAACAGTAATAGATAATTCTCCACTGTCCAAGCCACAAACACAACATTTGCAGCAACTCCTGCTGAAATCCAGCCTAATTTCATAAGGAAGTGACTTCTATGTCCTCCTGCCAAGTAGAACGCTTTGTATTACTGCACTGAAAACACAAAGGAAACTCTGAGAGAGCCCAGTGCAAACAGGCACTTTCGGTGACAGCAACTGCGGCACTGCCATCTAGCGATTTGTGAGCATCAGCTCATCTCACAAATTTCATCCCCCTGCCACATTTAGCTAGAAGGCAATCTCGGTTTAGGCTTACATGGAAGTAAAAAAGAAGGGATATGGAAAAAAGAAATACAGAAAACCACAAGGGGTGAGGGGGAAGGGAGGGGAGCGGGGGACACGGACGGGATGGGACACACACCACATTCCCAACACATCACGCTTAAATTTATTATCAAGTCGTTACGTTTCCGCTAATATTTTGCAATAATCTGGACAACATGACCATACTTCAAAAGCATTTTTCAGGTTGTGACTCCAAAATATAGAAATTCACAGCCAACTATAACCTACAAATGCAGATGACCAAATTCCACATGGAAAAACACATTATCTAGAACGTGGTGGTATGTCAGAGTTTAGAAAAAGGAACTCTTTTCAGTCACCCTTAAATAACTGCTGCTTGTAGTGCAGTAGATGCTCCTGCTAATAAAGTCCTGTCCCCCCAATATACTTCATAACCCCAGGAAGAAAAACTGGTCTCTAAGCAGAGCCTCAAACAAAACAAACAGTTGGAATACTAAATTCAAATGCCATTAAAATGCTATTCTTGCCTGTAAGCGTAATATTGACTATTCTAATTGTGTGGAGCAATACTGATTACATACATTGTTAATATCTAAGCACAAGTCAACAACTGTCCAGAAGAGTGAGCTGTCATTTATTTATTTATTTAACTAAACAAATCGATTGCTTTCAGCCATTCCCAGCACAAAAACCTCTCTAAATAAGATATTGCATCCCAGGTTGCATTACCTGATAGAGAGATTCCTAGGCACATACTTGGAGTCAACAGGAGAGAAGACAAAAGGAAAACCTTCAGTTGTTAAAGACAGAGTGAAGCTGACACAAAATAAAAAGACAACACTTCAGAAAACACCCCAAAACAACAGAGCTGAGCTGTTCCTATATCAAAGTTTCATCTGAAAAGTCCCTCACCCTACTTTATTCCATTTCAGACAGGCAGGGACAAAACTTCCTTCAGACTGGGGCCTGGTCAATACAGCCAGATCCCAGGGGACACGCAAAGCCTCGCTCTAGCCAAAGCAAGGGCACGGAGGGATCTCCAATGTAATCACCTTGGGTCAAACGACTTGTTCTAACACCTGCTGAATAGTCACAGCATAATGTTAATCACAACTCCCACATTAAAAAAGAAAAAAAAAAGGAAATGTTTACCAAGCAGAAACCACTTAGCCTCAGACCTAATGCTGTCCCAATAGCTTGAAACACCAGGCATGACAGAATGGTTTAGCCTCATCCTACGACTTCTGCAGACAGTTACTGTAGTGCACAGATAGCACAAAACCCAGGCAGTTTTTCTAAGAGTTTCCTAGTGCCTGAGAATTATTTTGTTTCCCACATTCTTAGTGCCATTGTCAACCTTTGGGATTCGTTGCACACCCTTACTGTTGTTATTTTGAAATCATAGAGGGCTTACATAGCTCCACAAGCCACTGATGACCACAGAGAACTGTTGGTCTAGTATACAGTGTTATCTACATGGGACTACGTAAACCCAAAGACACAGCTACACAGAACCACATGCATTCAACCAGTTTGTACCAACTGACGTAGGGTAAATGTCATGATGCAACAGCTCCAGCACTTGCAGACGATTTTGCCCAAAAGAAACGTTTGTTTTTCACGGCACTATAAACGAACTAGAAAGGGCAAAGCACTGCAACAAGGTATCCTCCAGAAACAGACTTCCTGAAGCATCACTTCTATCCTATGCTAAGAGATCCTCAAGGGTAAGGATTTCTACTGCCAATCATGCTAATTCCAGCTAAAACCACAAGGGATCTAGCACTTCCAGCCTGAGCTGCAACGCTGGAGCACAGGGCCCTGAGAGCAGGCATCTGAACACTACCCAGTGCTGGGAGAAAGCCTGGTCACCAGGAGGGTGACTCGCAGGAGCAGATCACTATACAGGACCTAGCAAGCTATCAGGAGCTGGAAGTTCCGTGAAGTGCTGGTGGTTTCCAATACCACTGCCAGTCATCACTGAGGCCGCAAGGGGTCTTGCTCTGTAGCTTCATCTGCCTCACAACCCACAACCGTAACGCTGCAAGAAGCCCCAGAGCCTGCCAGCAAGGAGGACTGGGGCCAGTGCAGCCTTTCTTTAGGACAAGACGGTTCAGAGTAAGGGCAACAAGACAGACTGCCTACACCAGAATCAGTCTGGTGAGGGGCAGACACCGTGCAGTCGCAGGTGTGCTGCCCAAGGGGGGAAAGTCGCCCCGACGGGACGGCTGCCGGAGCTCGTCCCGGGGCGGACCCCGCCGACATTCCTCACACACACAGCCCGGCAAAGACCTCAGCGACCCTCCGCCCCACCTGGCACAACCTCCCGCGCTGCCCCCAGGCCCGCGTCTTAACATCCGGACCTGCCTACAGGGCCCCAACGGCCCCAGACGGCACCCGGGACCGGGGGACACCCACCGCTCGCTCCGGGATGCCGCCCACCGCCCAGCCTCACCCGCCCTAAGCCTTCCAGACGCTCCCTCCCCGCCGCCGCCGCGGACGACGGGTGCCAAGGCGTGCCCTCCTCCCGCCGCGACACGGGGCCTCACCGAGCCCATCCTCCAGAGCCCACCGCCTCCTCCCGCTGCGCACCGCCCAGACATTCTGGCCCAGCCAGAAGGCCGCGGCCCCGAGCACCTCCGGGTGGCCCCGCCTCCCAGGAAAAGGCTCCTTCGGGCTCGGCCGCAGGAGCAGCACAGCTCCCCCGCCACGCTCGCAGCGGACCTCGCGTCACGTGGGGGTGCCGGTCCCGCAACCTGCCCCCCACCCCCCTCCCGGCCCGCTGCGTGCCGCCTCAGGCTGCGCAAGTCGGCAGCTGCCCAGCTACCCGTAACCCTCGTGCCTTCATCCTCTGCCAGCCGGAGAGAAAACATTTACTTCAGTTTTACAGCCTTTACAAAGCACCAGGCAACCCTCCCAGCTGCCCAGGGTTTCCCCCACAACTCACCTCTGCTGCTGCCAGTGCACTTCCTGGGTCCAGTGAAGGTGGTGGACAGCGCTGGGGTGGCGAGTGATGGGGGTGTGCCCCAGCTGCTGGACCGGCTCTGGTGTTGGCAGCTCCTGGGCCCAGGTCTAGTTTTCCTGGGAGGGTGGCCTCTTGGGGGGCTGGGAAGAGTCCTGGGAGCCGCTGGCCCTCCTCTTTGCTGCTCGTCTTGGTCTCCCAGGGGCACGGTCCCTGCCCTGGCTGGCACTGGAGGGACCTGCCACAGCCTGCCCCAGACCCGCCGCCGGCTCTTCACGCTCCCCGTGGATGGGAGAGGGGGCGTGGTGTGGGCTGGTGGGATGCCCAGCAAGAGCAGCGGCCGAGGTGCTGGGGCGCTCCTCTTCCCGAGCCCCTGCTGGGCTGCTGGAGGGGGCTGGTCCAGGGGCAGGAGAGCCGGCTCTGGAGGCAGCAGGATGGGGGGCAGAGGTGGGCCTGCCCTCCCGCGCCTCGGCTGCAGGGCCATCCTCCAGGCCCAGGAGACGTCGGGCCTCCCTGCGGCAGCGCCGCACGGCGACACTGATGAGCCGGCGCACGAACGACACTGCGCGCTCCTGCAGGCTGGGCTGCAGCAGCCGGACCAGCACGTCTTCATCCAGCCCGTATAAGCCCAGGACGGCCCGGATGAGGTCCTCCAACACATCTGCTGTGGAAGGCTGCCGTTGAAATGTGGCCCTCAGGTGTTGTTGTAGCCACGGCAGAAAGCGTTGGAGGAGGGCTGGGTGCTCATCGAAGAGAGATGCCCAGGTGTCTGGCTGCAGGCCACCCACTGTAGCCCTGGGCACCGTCTCCACCGCCGGCGGCTGGGCAGCTAGCGGGCGAGGGGGGCTGTCGGTCCCCGGGTGTGCGGGCGCTCCTCCAGCTGCAGGTATGGCAGGCCATGTTGAGTCCTCTCGTGGTGGTCTGATGTGGACCTCTTCAAATTCATGGTCTGCCCGCACCGAGTGCAAGATGGATTGTACTCCCCTCTTGCAGAGGGGGCACTCAGGTTTGCTGTTAGCCCACCGCAGGATGCAGGCGTAGCAGAACTGGTGGAGGCATGGCATCACGAAGGCGGCGTTGTCAATGCTGTCCAGGCAGACTGGACAGCGGTGTTCCACCTCCGTGGCCATGCTGTTCTGGCTGCGGTGGGCTGGGAGGAGCTGCGGGTGGTGAACTGCTTCCTCCAAATGGCGCTGCAGCAGCTGGAAGCTGCGCTCGAAGATGCGCCGCGTGTGCCCTGGACACACCCTTCAGTATCTCTGGGATACCGCACTGGAAAACCGTCCTGGATAAGGCAGCAGCACCAAGCCTCGCTCAGCACTCCAGCCTCGCTGGCTGCTCAGCTGGAGTCTGCGCTTGAGGCCGTTGGGCACCCCTGTGTGCTGGGTTACAGGGCTGGGTGACGTCACGCTTGTCCGTTGGTGACCAGTAAACATGGCACTCAGGCAGCTTCCAGAAGCTTCCATGTCAGATGACTACTTTTTGGTGGTCTTCTGGCTTTCACAAACCTTGACGGACAATAAAACACAACAGAACAGAACTGTCCCTGGTGGAAGGAACTCCAACAATCTTCTAGTCCGACTGCCCGACCACTCCAGGGCTGACCAAAAGTTCAAGCCTGTTGTTAAGGGCATTGTCCAAATGCCTCTGAAACGGATGGGCACGGGGCATGGGCCATCCCTTGAGGAAGGCTGTTGCAGTGTTTGATCACCCTCTTGATACAGAAATTGATCCTGAGCTCAAGTCTGAACCTGCCTTGACACAGCTTTGAGCGCTCAGTCACATGCTCTGGCTTGGCCGGCCATGTGTGGAGCCAAGCGTTGCACTTGATGATCCTTGTGCATCTCTTCCCACTCAGGATATTCTGTTATTCTGTGAATTTATACTTGTGCCTGGCACCCACCCACCCAAGGTGCAGAAGCCAATAGTTTGTCTTGTTAAATTTCATGCCCTTGATGACTGCCCCATGCTCCAGTGTATCTACAGCCCACTGCAAGGCCTGTTCTTGCTCAAGAGACTTAACAGCGGCTGCCGGTTTAGTAGCATCAGTAAACTTGCTAACGGTGCATCCAACCCCTGCCCCCGGATCACTGATAAAAGGATTGACTGGAACTAGCCCTAGAACTGAGCCCTGAGGAACAAGCCCGAAGCACTTGGCTCACTCTTGTGGGTTTTCTCCTGCCTTTCTCTCCTTCCATTATGCCAAATCTCATCCTTGATCAAACTCTAACTAAATTGGAATAATATTTAAAGCAATAAATAAGTAGAACTAAAATAAATAACAATTTCCCACACATCTGCCTGTAACCAGTGTTTGAAATGAATCGTTGGAGGTCAGAGTTACAAAGGAGAAACTGCCATATGCTTTGCCCCTTTATGCTGCGTTTGTACGTTGTTACTGGCTCCTTAGTCATTAATCCAAGGCGATCATTGTTGTTATTATTATTAATTTATTAAAGGGAAAATATCTTGCTTTTGTGAAGTCAACTTCCCATCTTTCTCAAGGGTAAAGGTTAAAGTATTCAAGAGACTGGCTTGGAAGAATTTCCCTACTTCTGGACGTGGCTCGTCTAGGAACAGGCAGAACATCACAGAAGTTCAGGAGCTCAAAATCAGCCTTGATTTCTGTCAGAGTTTTGCGTGGCTGGGTCCTGGTGGAAAAGGGGGCGGGGGGCTGCAGAAAATGGCTGCTGCAAGAAGCAGCCAGAAGCTCTCTGCAGGCCCGAGAGAGTAAACATGGGCTAATTCAAGGCCAGAGTTGCTGCTGAACAAGGCCGAGCCAATCGTCCAATGTCACAGCGCCTCAGGGAATCACATTTAGGAGAATAAAAACGCAGGCAGGTGCATTTTCCCACCAAAGAGGGGAGTGAGAAGATGTAAGGAGCTGTGCAGGCAGCAAGGCCGGGGAGGGCGGGAGAGGAGGCCTCGCCCTGCTGCTGGAGAGAATGATGCCCCTGCAGCCTGTGGAGAAAGCCATGGTGGAGCGGGTGTCCCCCCAGAGCCCATGGAAAAGGCTGAGACCCCACCTGCAGCCCCTGGAGAGGCTCCACGCTAGATGAAGCAGGTGGAGACACAGAGGAGATGCTGTGACCCACGTTAGAGCAAGCCCCTCCCTGTGCCACAATGCAGGGGAAGAAGGGAGTGAAATCATGACCAAAGTCTGAAGTGATAGAGCAGCTTTGGTGGGCATCTGGCCTCCAGCCAGGGCCAAACCACCACAATTTATGACAAAGCATCTCAGGAACTACTTGCTGTCTCTAAGAGAGAGACTTGTATGCCATCAAATACATGACTTGGTTGTCCAGCATGGGTAAGTGTAACATGTTTTATAGTTCCTGCGCTATTTCTAGACCCACCCTCAGCAAAAGAAAGGGAAAGGAAAAAACGTCACAGCATTCACATCTTTCATTAGAAACTTTATTCCATCAGCCTACAGGTACATGAGGTGAAATAAATGGTAGTGAAGGGCAGAAGGACCAACAGCAGTCATCTTTGGAAAACAGAAACATTTTCACAACAAAACACCTTTTTGTTACAGCGAAGAAAAAAAGCCAGGCACACTTGATAGCTTTTCTTTAAGGATGTATTACAGTTCAGTCACACCAAAGTGAAACCTTGTGGGCTAAAACTGGGAAGTTCTGTGCTTTAGCACTAGTACAAGCCTACCAAACCACATGATTTTCTGGGCAGCAATTAGGAAACACGCATCGTTCTGTCAAAATTTCTGTCCAAATAAGCTGTGTATTCTTCAGTCTGGACTTCAGAGCTTCAGTATAAGGATCATTAGATGGATACCTATGTAATGAAACAAATTCAGTCATGGTCACGGTACTTGGAGAATCCAATAGATCTTAACTGACACCTTGGCCACTTTGGAGTTTGTTTTATTCTGTATTCCCTTCAATATGAACTCAGCTTTGCAGATTGTCTCAGCAGAAAGTATGAATGCACTGAAATCTTCTTTCCCCTAATCTGCATGTGCATCTCCAATTAAAATTTATGTGACTTCTCTGAGTACATCAAAATAAGGACAAACTTCATGTGTGACTGTGTTGTGATTAAAATCTTTGCTTAAAAGCCTTTAAGCGTTTTAAAAAGCCTTGAGGTTCATGGTGTTTCTCCATGACCACCATTAGTACGCCTACATTATGGAAAACCTTAGGTTTCTACTTACTACCTCAATTAAAGTCAGCTACACACTTTGTGCATCGTTTTGCACTTCAGTAAACTGGTACTAAGTTGCTCCCTTTTCAGTGTGACATTTCTCACTCTTGTAATGTGACTGTTTAGCAGCAAAGCTTCTCTTGCCGTCCCTGTCCCTGGTGAAGGCATTTCTCTTAGTAGACAGTACTTGCTGAAATTACTCGTCAGCTTACTCGTTAAATTCCCACCACAATATAGTATCTCTGTTTGGATTTAAATTCTCTAAAGAGCATACTGGGATCTACAGAAAGGGCTAGATGACAAGCATGAAGATTAAGTTGGGGGGGTGGTCTCTCAAATTGACAGATGAGTGTCCTTCAGTGGAAGCCTCCTGGGGCACAGAGGGGACAGTGGGATTGCCAACGCCAGTCCCACGGGCTTTTGTCCTGTGGCTGTCATTTGACAAAACTATGTGAGCCCTGCAGGTAATCTGTTCAGAGTGTCTACCAGCGATCCTTCGCTGAAATAAATTCAGGGAGGACTCGTGCTTCCCGCTGTATGCCGTACGATGCAACTGCCTACCCCTTTTACCTGGGCACAGAGCAAATGTTGGGACACGCTGCTCCCAAGAAGCTGGAGAGCTACTGCCAGAAGAGGGTGGAGGAGCCTGCTGGGGCTCCGTTACAAGCATGTTTTCCGGCACCATCACCAGCAGCAGCAGCTAGAAACAGTCCTGCCGCACCTGATGCAGGGTTCTAGAGGTAACTTGGCACTGACACAGAATGTCCGGTCTGGATCAACCATTTTATTTCCAGCTGAGATGTTTGGGGAACAATTCTGCTCCAATGCATCGCTACCTTGGCAGATTTCACAGTTCCCAACAGGCTGTTCTGGAGGGAGAGAAAGGAGCCTGTTGGAAAGGTGCTCTCCATGCAGAGCCAACAGAATAAGCTAAACTTTAAGGAGGGACTGGTTTGGACTTTCCTTCTGCTTCCTCGTTACTAGCCTTGACAACACCACCTTGATGTTTTTTCCCAATGAAGTAGGTTAAAGTGTTATGTATTAGGTAACCACCTCTGACAGACATGGGGACGACACGAATTCTGCCTTCAATCCTCTCCCTCTGCCCAGAGGTTCCTTCAGCCGGACAAAATAAAGGCCAGTTGGCCAAAATGCCAAAGAAACGCACACACGGTAGAATATTTTTGCAATTACAACTAGATGGCTAGAACACAGACACACAGCATAGAAATGGAGACAGGAGTTAATAAAGAATGGGGGGTACATGTGTCACATTATCAGCGATGCAAAAGACCAGCTTAAGCACGTGTTCCTCTACGTCAGCTATAAAAAAGAAAAGGTGCCTTTTTAGCAAGTATGCACAGAGATTGCTCAGTTATTTCTAAGAAAAAAAATACACAGAACACTTTACTATTTTTATCCTCTATTACAGACATTATTACTACCTGTTTATAAAATGTAAACCTTTCCTCGCAGTTAAGATTTACAGCAGTCATCACCTTTGTCCACTCCTTACATAATCAGTCCCTGGTGACAAAAATAAACTGATGTAGCACACACCTTTTCTGAAGTAATTACTGATATGTGATGGAGCATTAGTTGTGTAGTGGCAGAAGTAGTGGTCAGAACTGCAACGTATGGAGCTGAATGGCAGCAAAAGACTTGTTGAAGGCTGGTGCTGGGTCTGGAATACCAGGAGTTTCTCGAGGCATCCATCGTAGCATACTGAGGTACGCAATGCTTTTAACTCCCAAACTATGCAAGCAAGGTATGCCCACCACCAGTAATGGACAAGAAAAACCTGGTCATGGATTCCCCAAGCTTCCTTATCACCATCAGATCATGTCTTGAGATCAGAATGGAAGGTAAAATTTGGCCAAGCGCCTTTTCTTCTACAGAACTAGTGAATCAAATCACCTGTATAAAGTGGTATTTGGTAAACTGCACTGTCCTGGGAGGACACGAAGTCTATATTTAAAGTGTCTGAAATGGGATGTTATAAAAACTGATCTGCAAGCTAGTATTTTTAAGCCAGTATATTACAGTATAAATGTGCTGCATACCTGCGTCTATAAAATTAACTGCCATGAAAAAAGAACAACCAGGATCCCCAGAGTGTGGCATTTGTCCATCTGTCACTTGTAGACACAATACAAACCTCACATTGAGATTCTGTTTCAGGTACAGCAGCTGTCTGCTGGACAGATTTGGAACCAAATCTGATGGGAAGGAAACTAGAGGAAGGAGCACAGTCCTGCCACTTTGCCCCGGGAGAGTCCCACTGTGCTACACATCAGCTTTTGGGGTCATTCACTGCCGACCTCTTTCGGTGAGGATGTGGGGCTGTCTCGAACTGGTAGCAAGTCATAATGACATGGAATGTGGCTGTTTTTTGGCAGATCATACGGATCCTGGCTGAAACGTCCGGTGCTGCTGAGTGCTCCCTGGACAACACTCAACGTAGGTTCTGTGATAAAAGAGAGAAGATGCATTCAACACTAGAAGCAGCAAACAGAAACAAACGCGGGGTTACACTTCAGTTTGCATTACAAAAGATCCTCTCTTCTCTGCTTCAGTATTCCTTGTCACAAGGCAGGTGTGGGAACAAAGAGGGATATTATGGTGCTTTGGCTTTACACTAAGTTACACCTGTGGGTTTGCAGCAGGGCCCTGCCACAAGTACATTTCCTGACAGAAGCAAGTGTGCTTTGTCTGTGCATAAACAAAACCAACCAAACAAACCCCCCCAACAATAAACACAAAATTAAAAAACCCACCCACCAAACTAATTTGGGGATTTTAATTAGTTTCATAACGAATTTTTAATTAGTTTTTATAAAAATCCTTAGAAATGTGGGGAGAACTGGTGGGTTTTGGAGGAATGTCTAACTGGGGACAGAAAAGGCAAATGGTATCCTATGACAGAAGACATAGACTTTATTCCAGCCTAGAGAGCATTGGGATAAGGAGGATTCTACCAGACCCCCAAGTTTTCTGGAACTACACCAGCCACAGTAGCGCAGGAACTCGATAGGGCCCCTGTCAGTGAAATACAGCCTCTGGGAGGGAAGATGCTGGTTTTCATGTCAAGAAGAGGAAAGATTCTTTCTATCCCTCCCATAAACTTACTCCAGCTGTGTTCAGTACTTAACTGCTGCTGTGGGTCTGCATGGCCAAACCAGCTCAAGGACCGATCCGCCGCTGACCAAGGCCGAGCCCATCAGCACCGGTCACAGCCCCTCTGTGGTCACATATTTAAGAGGAAAAAACCCACCAGTGGAAGCTTTTGCCACCAGAGGAGGGAGTGAGAAAATGGAAGAAACTTTGCAGACACCAAGGTCAGTGAAGAAGGGGAGGAGGAGGCGCTCCAGGCACCACAGGAGAGATTCCCCTGCAGCCTGTGAAGAGCATGGGGAACAGGTTGTCCCCTTGCCACCCACTGAAGATGATGGGGAGCAGAGATGCTTCCTGCAGCCCGTGGAGAGGCCCCCAGGCTGGAGCGGGGAGACACACGTTGAAGATGTAGTGACCTGTGTTGGAGCAAGCTCCTGGCAGGACCTGCAGCCTATGCAGAGACAGGCCCCAGGCCACAGCATGTTTTCTGGGGGGACTTGTGACTCTGTGGGGGACCAGGATGGAGCAGTGTGGGCCTGAGAGACTCAGAGACATTCTATGATTTTATGACTGTACTCCATAGCAGTGACCCACACTGGGACAGCTGGTGAAGAGATGGAGCCCCGTGGGAAAAGACTGATGTTGAAGAAGTTTGTGGAGGACCCCATGCTGGAGCAGGGGAAGAGTGTAAGGAATGCCCACCCCCCCCTTTCCCGCTAAGAAGGAAGATTACTTATGAGGAACTGATGGAAACCCCCATTCTGCCACCCCCCTGTGACACCTCAGCGAGGAGGAAGGGAGAGAAATAATGAATAAAGTTGAGTCTTTGAAGAAGGGAGAGGCAGGGACAGGCCTTTTAGGATTTGGTTGCACTTCTCGTTATTCTACCCTGGTTTCTGTGCATGTGAGTGTGGTAAGATGGGTTTTTTCAATTCCCTGTTGAGTCTGTTCTGCCTGTGACGCTGATTGCGGAATGATCTCTCCCTGTCCTTATCTCCACTCCTAAGCCTCTCAAGAGGTATTTTCTCCCCCAGCTGAAAAGGGGAGTGAGAAGAGTGTCTTTGCTGGGAACCCGGCCTCCAGTCAAGGTGCAACCACCACAACAGCCTAAAATAGAGTGCGATCAAATGCTTAGCTTACGCTGTTGTTTAAAGACAGGCCTTCAAACCAGGGAAATTGAGCGCTCTCTCTAGGTTAGAGATCAGAGCTGAAGGTATTTAAAGCTCTGTCCTTGTGAACTCTACCACTTCCCTGGAAAAGACGTTGTGAGATGGGTGGAGCAGAAACCAGAACCTGAACGTATCGCTTTTTTAGCTGATTTTTTAATGTGTTTTGATTAACCTGGCTCAAAGGAAAAAGTCCTGTGCTCTTTGTTCTTAACCTTCAACATCGAGAAGTACATTTTGCACTTACCAACTTCATAAACGTTCCTATTGGCTGAAGCAGAGCCAGCGATCTCAGCATACGGGGAGTCCCCGCGTGCCGGGGACTTCATTTCCACATAGCCGCATTCTGAACTTCTGGGGACAAGAGCTGGTGGGTCTTTTATAGTAGCGTAGGGGTTCTCAGAACTACTTAACGAGCAATTACTTAAATTATATTCGGAGTTCTTCACTAGATCTGCAACAAGAAAAACACGTGTTTCTCTCAAGCATGCTAGTAGTATGGACATCGATGCTACACAGGGTGTTGAGTTCTAACAAGTCGCTCCCCAACAAATATTTAAATGGAAACCAGTCATAGCACTTCCAAATGGTTAGACAGTCCTTAATGAATCCACTTCTACTGCTATTCTTGTTTATGGCCCTTGGTCTTGTCATCAGCAAATTCCTGTTGCAGTCTGAGAACTGTCAATTCTGGTTAGAATAGTAGCTGGCATTCAATACAGATAATCCCAGAGTGGTTGGGGTTGGAAGGGACCTCAAAGCACATCTAGTTCCAGCGCCCTGTCGTGGACAGGGACACCCTCCACTAGACCAGGTTGCCCAAAGCCCCATCCAGCCTGGCCCTGAACAATGCCAGGGAGGGGGCAGCCACCGCTTCTCTGGGCAGCCTGTGACGGGGCCTCACCACCCCAACAGAGAAGAATTCCATCCTAACACCTGATCTAAATCTAACCTCTTTCAGGTTAAGGCCATTACATTTTGTCCTTTCACTATATGCCCTTGTAAACAGCCCCTCTCCAGATTTCTGGTAGCCCGCTCCCGGTTAGGTAGTGAAAGGCTGCTACAGAATCTCCCCAGAGCCTTCTCTTCCCCAGGTGGAACAAGCACAACTCTCTCAGCCTGTCTTTGTAGGAGAGGTGCTCCAGCCCTGCGGTGACCTTTGTAGCCCTCCCCTGGCCTCACTTCAGCTGCTCAGTGTCTTTTACTGGGGAGCTCAGAGCTGGACACTGCACTTCACGTGCTTTCACTTTCTGTGCCTTGGGCACTGTGGCTTGAGCACTTGCCAGAAAAGACTGAGGCAAAAAGTCATGAAGTACCTCAGCCTTCTCCAGATCCTGGGTAACTGCATCTCCTGTTTCCTTCTGGAGACAAGGCCAATTTTTCCTCTCACCCTCATTTTGTCACTGATGGAGCTATAGAAGCTTTTGATGTTGCCCTTGATGTCTCAGGGCAGATTTAGTTCTGTCAGCACTTTAGCTTTCTTAACCTGGTCCCTGGCTGTTGGAACAGTTTCTCGTTATTCCCCCTAGACTACCTGCCCATGCTTCTACCCTCTGTAGGCTTCCTTTCTCTGTCTGAGTTTGCCCAGGAGCTCCTTGTTCATCCAGGCAGGCCTCCTGGCACATTTGTTGGTCTGCATCTCTCCAGAGCTTGAAGGAGGCAGTCCTTGAATACTAACCATCTGTCCTGGGCCCCTGGTCCTTCCAGGGCTTCGTTCCATGGTACTCTACTGAGCAGGTCCCTGAAGAGGCCGAAGTATGTTCTGCTGCAGTCCAGGGTAGTGAGCTTGCTGTGCACCCTCCTTACTTCCCTGAGGATCTAGAACTCCAACATTTCATGGTCACTGCAACCAAGATTGCATCATGGTACTCTGTTACAAGCATTACAGCAGTCTAAAGGAACTTTCTCTAGACAGTCTCTAAACAAAATACACAGTTTCCAAGAACAAAATTAGGTTATTTGAGAAGACCTAAACCAACTAAATTTATTCCTACTCCATCTTTATTTACTAGGTCTCATGTCAGCTGTCCTGCTGTTTTTGCCAAGCCTGACACCCAGGTCACAAGCCTAGAGCTACCCAAGCAATCCCATTGAACCTTCTAGAAACCAGGCATAACATCAGCATTCCTCCAGTCTTCCAGAATCTCCCCATGCAGTGGGGTAGCCACAGCCGGGATCTCTCAGAAGTCCCAAGTGCTGGTACATCTGCTCTAAGAAAATGTAAAGCTGAACTCTGAGCGTTAAACTGTTTTCTTAAAAACCCCGGGTCTCGGCCAGAGCTGTTGTTAGACCAAGGCTGGGGATGGGCAGGGAAAAATCCTGCTGCAGACTGCTTCTGATGCTGCACTGATCCCCAGAACCTGACAGTGAGAAGGACTAGAAATGAAGGTAATTAAATCATCTAAAGAATAATGGCACTCAGAGTCCCTTCTAAGGCTTTCACTGGGCAGAGACATGAGGAGTGTGATCCAGCCTTTTTGGGATGCTTGTGATTGGGAAAGGATGAAGCGACAACAGGATACAGAAATTCTCACCCCTTCTCAGGAATTTTCTTTTGACGGACAATGTGCTGTGTTTCAGCAGACAGGAGGCTTAGCTGGGAAGATGCTGCTACAATTTACATCTGCAGCAGCCCAGATGATGAGAAACTACTTCGAAAAGCCTTGATTCTGTGTGGTGGGGATTAGAGAAAAGGATTCACCCAACCCCACACCTATTTAATCAAAGTAATTTTGCCAAAGCAGATCCTTATTTACAACATCCATTGATTTATGAAAGTAGTTAGTATGAAAATAGTTGTATGACAATATGATGAGATTTTTGCATATCATGTCTGCACTGGGCATCAGGTGGATTCACCGCTCCTCACAAGGAGTCACTTTTTTGTCTCCTTGAAGAAAGGTCGAACCCATAACCCTGAACCTCACGCACAGCCAGACCACCTTGGCATTACCTTGAGCGGAGAACCAGGAAAAATTCCCTGCTTCCCTCTCTATCCCAAACACAGTGAATCCCATTCACCCTCTCCTCCTCCTCCTTCTTCCTTCTTACCAAGCTCGTTGAGGTAGCCACCATGTTTCCAGTCTGCAGGCAATGTTCCCGCGTAGTCCATGACAGTTCCTCGTTTTCCAGGTTCCACGTTTTTAAGGTTCACAAACAGCTGATTGGTTTTGGCCTAATTCAAAGGAAGACAGATAACAGAAACTGAAACTGATGGGAAGTTATAGGATTTCCAGGTGCTAATCAGGCAAAGTGGTTTGGGTTTGCGTGGCCAGGTTTTGGTAGTGGTGGGAGGCCAGGAGTGGCTTCTGCAAGAAGCTCCTAGAAGCTTCCCCTACATCCAACAGAGTAAATACCCAACGGCTCAAGGATGGACCCACCGCTGGCCAGCGATGAGCCCATCAGCGATGGTGGCAGCACCTCTGTGATAGGATGTTTCAGAAGGAAAAAACCTCACAGATAGACACTTCTTGCTGCCAGAGAAGGGAGTGAGAAGATGAAGAAACTCTGCAGACACCAAGGCCAGGGAAGAAGGAGGGGGAGGAAGCGCTCCAGGCACCAGAGGGGAGACTCCCCAGCAGCCCATGGAGAAGACCATGGTGAAGCAGGCAGTCCTGCTGCAGCCCAGGAGGAAGATGATGCCGAGTAGAGATCCCAGCTGCAGCTCCATGCTGGAGCGGGTGGACACACCTGAAGGAGGCAGTGACCCCATGGGAAACCTGCATTAGAGCAAGCTCCTGGCAGGACCTGCAGCCCGTGGACAGAGGAGGCCATGCCACAGCAGGTTTCCCTGGGGCAGCCTGTGGCTCTGTGGGGAAGCAGGCTGGAGCAGTCTTCTCCTGGAGGTCTGAGCCCCACGGAAGCCACGCCGGGGCAGTTGGTGAAGAGCTGTAGCCCCCATGGTAAGGATTCATGTTGGAGAAGTTCATGGAGGATTGTCTGATGTGGGAAAGACCCCACACTGGAGCAGGGGAAGCATGTGAGGAGTCCTCTGCCCGAACAGGAAGGAGCAGCAAAGACAACGTGTGATTAACTGGCCACAATCCCCATTCTGCCCCCGTCCTGTGCCGCTCGGGGGTAGGTGGCAGAGAATTTGTGAATGAAGTTGAGGCCAGGAAGAAGGGAGAGGTGAGGGGAGGTGTTTGAAGATTTGGTTTTATACTTCATTATCCCAGTCTCTTTTGATTTGGTAAGAAATTAGATGCATTTTATTCTGCGTTCCGGCTGTTTTGCCCATGATGTTACCTGCAGAATGATCTCTCCCTGCTCTTATCTCAACTCATAAGCTTTTGGTTATATCTTCTCTCCCCTGTCCAGCTGTGGAGGGGAGTTATAGAGCGGCTTTGCTGGGCACCTGGCCTCCAGCCAGGGTCAACCCACCACAAAAAGAAACCAAACCTGAAACATGATGGAACCAAATGAAATAAACTAGAAGCTAATTGACAGAGGAGCACTGAGATTTTGATGCTC
Source organism: Gallinula chloropus (assembly GCF_964237585.1). Lineage (NCBI taxonomy): Eukaryota > Metazoa > Chordata > Aves > Gruiformes > Rallidae > Gallinula > Gallinula chloropus. The sequence goes on from NC_140089.1 coordinate 55,887,324, forward strand.
TACCTTTGCCAGGGTCAGTCTGTCCATGTTGTTGACATGAGGTGGGGTAGCGCACTGAGTCAGAGTATGATAACTGGGGTTAGAGAAATAGTGACTGTTGGAATTTCCACTGGTACTGTGAGGGATGGCTTCTAAAAAGAAAAGAAAATCAACAACTATCAATAACATGGCATTTCTTTCTGAGGAGATGTTTTTTACAGCTCTGCACTCATTCCAAAACCTAATGGAGAGTTTCTGGAAAGAGCTACCTAGGAAATTGCCATTCATTTGACGGATTTAGGGACACAGAGCAGGAACTGACAGGTCACTTGAAGCAAGAGCATGTTACTTGCTAACTTACTTCTCTCCTGAGGTTCCTTGCTCTCTTTTGCCTCTGCAGTCACTGTCCCAATTACAGAGAATTTTAACCACCAAGTTCATAGCAACACTCTCTAGTGCCTCAAGAGCACCCCCACCTTTGCTGACAGCTCTTTCTTGGCTCTGAAAACTCTTTCTGCCACCTTCTTCACCTGCTGCCTGCCTTAACAGCTGTGGGCAGAAGACAGCAGTGCCTGAAGTTTCACGTACCCGTTGCGTCACTCCCGGGTTTGCTCTTTGCCTTCACTTGTTTCAGACTCGAGCCTCTCTGCTCCCTGCCTCTCCAGGAGATCTTGCCACAGCTCCTGTGAAATCCTGACTGGCCACAGCTACAGGAGCCGCCTTGTGCAGTCCAGCTGTTGGCACGGAACTAAATTCTCAGTAGAAACTGTATTTTGCCCGTTTCCAATCCTGTTTTTAAGTAGCCACAGAGGAATAGAAAAGTCCATGCTTCCTCTGAACTGGGCTGAACTGTCTCTGACAGCTGAAAGGTAAGCACGTACATCTGCCATCACACCCCACTGGTCCCCTGTGCCAGTTCACCGGCACGGCTACCAGGGTGGTCTCTCCCCCCCGTGAAAGGCAACTGACAGCAGTGTCTCAGGCTGCCTCTTCCCACAGGTGGAAGCCCTCCCCTGCCTCTCCTTCCAGGAAGCCTCCCATGGCAGAACTGTAGACATCCTTTTCAAAACCACGTATGCTCCTGCTCACAGCAACCCTTGCTCATCCCAAAAGGTGAAATGGGCACTGTTAGGGGCATGTGAGAACCCTTCAGAGCTCAGCTAAAAAAGCGCAAAGTGAAGAGATGGAGAAAAACCCCCACCTTCTAAATGTCACTTACCTGGAATGGTGTAATCTGCATTGATGGCCCTCAGAGCAGGGGTGTAGGTCACTGCAGGCATATTGTTGAATGATGTTTGAAACCGATGTGAAGACATTCCTGGCCTTAAGGAGAAACATTCATGTTCTTCCTAGAAAAAGGTGTTTTCATGGACTTGAGAAAGTAACAACATTTTCTAAGCAAAAGCACAAAGCAGGTCAAGCACTCGCTCCATCAGCAATTCTGCCTTTTTGGAGAGGACAGCGCTGTAAAGGCTGTCCTGTCCTGTTCCAGACTCCCCAGGGAAGTGGTCACAGCACCCAGCTTGACTGAGTTCAAGAAGCAGCTGGACGATGCGCTCGGTCCCATGCTCTGACTTGGCTGGTCCTGTGTGGAGCCAGGAGTTGGACCCTATGATCCTTCTGGGTCCCTGCCAACTCAGAACATTCTAGGAAGGACTCTGTATTTCACACAACTACACTGATTGCTTTGCTCCAGTGAACTCTTACTGAGGCATGGAATACTTACAAAATCCACAGAATATACATCACTTAACAGGATGGACTATTTAAACCTACGAGCTTTATCAGACTAATTTAGTGAGTGATACAGAGATGGAATGTAATAGGCTAATCCAAATTTCCTATCAAACAATTAAGAGAATTTGATTGCATGGAGGCTTTACCTTGATCACATCTGGCCCCCTTCCAGCCTGGGCTGCAGTAACATGTTCCCGGGATGTGGTCACACGTTGAGTTGTTCAGACAGTCACAAATCTGCCGGCATCCATACCCGTATGTACCCTGAGGGAATTCTGCACCAAGTGTGAGAGAAAAAAGGAACTCGAATCAGTCAGAGCTTCTTAACTGTATTGGGATTACAGATCTGCAGCACCACGGACGTTACCATTCGTTCCTAGCCCCAAGCTCTGTCTGTCCACGGCCAGCAGATGGCCAGCAGATGGCAATGTGTCACCAGTGGCAGACCCCTAGGACTTGGGCTACTCCATTCTGAGCAAATAGCCACAGGTTGGGTCTTTTCTAACTAAGGACTTCTTTTACTCTAGATATGCATATGATCAGGACTGTACCTTTATCAAGTGAACTCTTGCTGCTGTGGTTGCATTGATGAATATAGCATGTCTAAAAAACAAGTAATTATCTATAAAGCTGGAGATTTCTCACAACAAGTTCAACATGTCATGAGAAAGAATTTCACTGACTGCTTTGAAAATGTCACAGTGAATGAATCTGATACTATGTACTGCCATTAGAACGGTGAAGTGGGTCCAAAATGTTAATTACTGCTCAGAGACAGGCAAGGATAATTTTCTTCATGATAAAATATCTCTGAATGCAGAGGGTACTCTAAGAACAGCCCCTTTCTCCTGATTAGGGGTCACATCCTGAAGTTTTTATTTGTTTCTTTACCAAAAAGAGATGGGTAATTTTAAAATGCTTTTGTGGAAAGGTATTGCATGTGTGTTTCAAGGAGAGAAGAAACAGGTCAGATATAGAAGCCTTAGCTTTAATTCTGTGTAAGTTTAAAAAGACTGTTAACTGTTTGTTGCTGTGCACTGATTTGGTTGTCCAGAGACCTGTCTGAGAGCAATAAAAATTCCTGAATCCTTTAAACGCAAAAGGACTCATCTATGTGTGGGCTGCATTTTTGCAAAGTGGTGGTTTTGCCCAAATTTCACTTCATTAAGAAATATACTACATTGTAGTGACAAAAAAAAAAGTACTAAGTTTGGTTTTTCTTGTTTTCGCTTCAGTTGTGCCTTTTGATTCTTTTTGTTATTGTTTTTGTTTGAAAATAGTGGTCAGCTATGAGGGAATGTAAACCCCATACAGATGAAAGGTTAAAAGTTTTAAGAAGGTTACTGGTTCCAGAAGAAATTAATGGAATCATTATCTTCCATGTGAACAAAAGGCCTGTACACAAAGCAAAGAAACTTGCTCTGTTACAGCCCATGAGCACAGTCTAAATAGATGTTTCCATTCATATTGCTGGCACCATTTTCTTGTTATTGATTTGTGAGTAAGTCTCTCCTCCTCCTAAATCCCTATTCTTCTACTCTCCAAAATACCTACTTATTTTACCATAAAACCAGACACCTTTCTTGCTACTGGCTTCCACAGGAATCGGCTCAAGATTTATCTTGCTATGATACTTAGTTGTGCATGCCAATCACTTCACAGAATTTAGACAGCAGAGGGTTTTTTTCCAAAGTCACCAGCTGCTACATTGCACTGGTACAGAGCTAGTTAACCTGGACTAGCCAAGCCATAAATGAGTTACCATAAGTGACGTGAAACCAATGCGGGATGGTATTCGGAAATGCACCTCCCTGGAAATCAGCACAGTCTCTTTGGAATGTTGACGTATCAGGCTCTGGTGTGGCTTCTTTTATTCACAGAAATGGGTTGACTGAAACTTTGGAATACAGTGTTTCGGACCGTGTGGATTTTGGTACTTCATGGAATTGGATCTATATCTCGTGAGAATTCTGCCTCAGGTATTTCTCTCCTATTATCAGTATTTTCATAGACCTGACAAGGCATCTGGAGAATGTTGAATTATTTCATAAAAGAACTCCTATGAAACATAATGAAATTAGGGCCTAGCACTCTGAGTCAGTAACAAAGTCTTCACTGGGTTAGCATACCAAGGCAATACTCCCCAAGTGAGGTAGAATGGCAGTAAAAAGGGGTATCTGCGTTGTGCTTTTATGTGGCAAGGTTCTGGTGGCGAAGGGGGGAAGCAGGGGTGGCTTCTGCAAGAAGCAGCCAGAAGCTCTCTGCAGATCCTCTACAACTCTTCTTGGGCAGTGAAAGACTGAAAATCGGTCTCTTCTCTCATATGCTCCATCCCACTTCTTAGAAAAGCCAGAGTGCAATTATGTTGCTGATAGTGCTGATAAACTGAAGAAGAAAACTTTCGGATTTCTTCCTCCTATACCACACAGTCCTCATTTCTGACTTAGACAGTGGGTGTTTGACTACAAAAACTAGATAATGTAAATAGCCAAACCCGGATTGATTGTTGTTAAAAGAAAGGGGAACATTCCATACTTACGTTGAGAGCAGTCACTACCAATCCAGCCAGGGTAACACTGACAGGATTTATCAATAGGATTGCACGTTCCGTTACTGGTGCACGTGCATATTCCAATGCAGTTCTTGCCAAATCTGCCACTGGGACATACTGGAACAAAACACAATTAGAACTCCTTAGTAATCAGAATGGGATTACCTTTTCTTTATTTCAAGAGGAATCTTGATACTAGGATCAAGACAGGTACCGCTTAGTATAATGTTCAGTAAGGCATTAGAAATTCTGGGAAGCCCTTTATACATGATCATTATGCAAATAATACAAATAACAATACAGTGGGTTTCATACTGTAGGATCAAATGTTCAAACAGTTTAAACCTGCTTAAGATTCCTAATTTATACGCTGCAAGCACTACAACAGCAACTGCTGTTGGTTTTATGGCTTCCAAGCGACGGAAGGAAAATTGCTGAAGTGCCTGGTCTCTCTGTCCCAGAGAGTCTTTACTACAACTTGTACCTTCGTTACAGAGGGCTCCTGTAAACCCAGGTAAGCAGTCACGTAAGCCAGTAATATGGTGGCAGGGACCACTGCTGCTTTCTAAATACAAGAAAGAGCTGCTTTCTAAACACACAAGGCTGGCAATGGCATCCTCATTATTCGTGCAGTTCAAGGCTTTACACTCACAAACGGAGATTTGCTCGTCTTCCTCCAGGGTTTACTATATCCCAGCTCTTCATGACTTAACTGACATTCTGTTACGTGTCAGGCCATGCTGACTTGGGTTGCATGTGAAATGCATCTCTAGTTTTTATGTTATACACATTTGGCTATACATAGTATGTCCTCTCCAACACAAACAACTCCTAAGGCATATTTGAAGAAAAGTCATTTAAAAAGATAGACTGGACAGTTTTATCTGTAGAGGAGTATGGTCATCTTAGACCTTGACTTCTTACCTGTTTCCTAACTTGGAAAACAAATAGCCATTACTTCACTGAGAAAAACTTACCAATGTTTTCCAGTGATCCTTTAAGTACTCATGACATGATACAGCCAGCTACACATCACCTAACTTCTAGAGAACCTGAGACCAGAAATAGGAATTCACTTAATTCTTACGCGAAAGGCTGCTCTAATCCCTTCCGGTATTTTTTTCCTGATAAATTAGATTATTAGGTAGCTAAGCTACTCTAACATACTTTGTTGCACTTAGTTCCTTCCTCCATTGTGACAAACCCTTTGCCTGCTACTCTACTCATTATGCATATACATATGTTCCACACCACCTTTCTTAATCCTACCTTCTAATGCTATCTCTGCAATGTAACTTTATAGAGCAGCTATTTGAGACCCTGTTATGAAAGTACTGCTCAGGAGTATTGCTCTGACGTGTGAAGCGTGGGAGGAGGATATTTCCAGACACTGAGCAGAAAGCAAACTATGCTCTTTATGTCATGTGTGTCTAGACATCACCAACGTGTTGAAACTAGTCCGTTACACACGCTGTTGTGATGACACAATCCCGGGACAGATATTCCATTTTTTCTAGAATCACGCACAAAGTCTCTTTCCGGCAAAATCTTTTTCTTTTCCAAAGATGAAGATTTCACTGAAGCCAAAAGCAGTGTCTCCTTTCCAATACCTGAGGTCACGCAGTCAAGGTCTGTGCTACGCCTGAAGTCGTCATCTCCACCCAGGATAGTTCTATCACACCGGCCAGCTCATTTTTAGAACCTGTTACAAAAAGATGCTACATTTTTACGATGGACTTTCAAATCATAGAATCTACCTACTTTAACCTGGCTTCATTCGTTACCATACTTTCTGTCTCTGGTGCTTTGTCTGCCCTAGTGTCTCACAAACTAGTCATCAATGGCACAATGACAATACTACTATTTTCTCATCATTCACTCCAATTACTTTTATTATTTTTGCAGCCTTGCCATTTCCCAGCGGTATCTGAGTGACTGAGGGGAGGTCACACTGTGGCTTTTGGGACGACAATAAGGCCAAGAAGACTCCGCGCTCAGTTAGGTGAGTGCTGGCTGTGGCAGCCTCTCTCTCTTTCTGTGAGGACTCCTGTGGAGAGAGTCCACAGAGGCTACTGACCCTTGAATACAAACAGGAAAGCTGAAGCTTGCAACGCTACAGTATCGCACGGAGACACAAAACTCCAGAACCCTCTGAGAGGGGCAAACTTAGAGCGTCAACTCCATCTTGCGGAAGCTGGAAGAGTTTTCCCAACACTTACATAGACATTTAGGTGAGAACTCAAATCCCTTCCTGGAGATAAAAGGTTTGTGATAGCATGCCTTTCTGCAGAGTTTCATCATGTTTTCAAATTACCTTGCTCTTCATAGACAACAGCGTCAAACACAAATTCTAATGGATAACCAAATACAAATACTTCCTAATACCACAAGGAAAATGCCAGAGAAACCTTGCAGAAAAGTGCAACAATTTTCATGCAGAACAAAATATGTGCAGAGACACTTGAGTTCTCAAGTTTGAAAAACCTAAGTGGAAGCACAGCTTCTGCACAACTGATCCTCTTTTTGGCTGCCAGAGCCAAGCTTTCTGGGTTCCTGCACGCAAGGCTTTACGTACCAGAGCTGCCAGCACAGCCCTGCATATTTACAGCTCTTCACCACTTCCTGAGGAATGGTTCTGTGAAGGCGCGCAAGGTTTCAGATTGACCCGTCTACTCTCCTACTCCCAGTTTGCCTGTGGATCCCACACTCAACAACATTTCCATACCTGTGAATCACGGATGGAACAAAACAGCCACAGAACTGGCCCCTGTCTCCTTCCAGCCCCACACAGTCCTCCTATAGAGCAGAGAGTTTAGTTAAAAACTGGAGCTTCTAAGAATTTCCTAGAAAACCAAACTCTATCACTGGAAAAGATGGAGCCAGCTTTTCAGAGAAAGTGTTCATGTTTTGACTACAAAATGTAATAAAAAACAGTTATGGAATAAAACAAATCAGTTTTGACTTTAACCATTTTAAAAAACTTTGAAATTAGGTATTTTGATTGCTCTCCCCAAGCACAAATTGCAAGGTGTAGCAGACCTGATGCAGCAATGTCATGTCAGTGCAATGATTTCTAACTTTGCAGTTCTTAATGTCGGGGTGACGGCGTCAGAGCCCCAAGAGGAAGGCAAAGACCTGTCTGTCACTGCAATCTTCGGAGTGCCTTCTCACAGCTGACTAAGAATGAAGGCAACTTCTCTGTTCTTCTCTCTTCTCTACCAGAGATAGAAGATAATGTAATCAAAATTAGGTTGTTTGATGTTAAGTATCTATTTCTGGTACATTCTTTCCTCTCATAGTTTTTTCTGCTTTAACAGAAGCACTCTGGAGAGCATTTGATGCCAACAGGAAGGGGGAAGGGAATAAAACCAGGCTAGAGGGAAAAGAGTGTCAGAGTCAGGGGTGGGAGTCTACTGTGGACTGCCCAGCCAGAACAACAACAACATTGATGAGTTATTCTTCAAGGGACTAAGAGCCACCTCTAGATCCCCTGTCCGTGTCCTTACGGGGGTTTCAACTGGCCAGATGTTAGCTGGGAACACCACCACAGCTAATACAAACAGGTCCAGGAGAGTCCGAAAGCAACTGGATGGTAACTTCCTTGTTCAGGTATTGAGGGAGCCAACGAAGAAAGGTGCCCTCCTAGATCTCTTGCTCATCCACAAAGAAGGACTTGGGGGGAAGTAGAAGTAGGTGGACTTCTTGGCCACAGAGTAGTGGAATTCAAAATCTTTGTTGAAAGAAGGGAAACTGCCTCCAAAACTTCAACACTAGATACAGGGAGAGCAGATTTTGGACTGCTCAGGAAAGTAGCTGGTAAGGTCCCCTGGGAAACTGCTTTTGAAAGTCCATCAATGCTGGCCACTTTTTAAGTACCACCTCCTAAAAGCACAGGAATAGGCAACTCCAAAACATTAGAAATCAAGCAGGTGGGGCAGGAGGCTGAGCAGGGACGTTCCTCTAGAGCTCAGCAGAAAAAGAAAGTGGAAGCAAGATCAGGAAATGTGCGGGGATTACGGGGACACTCTTCACCTTTGCAGGGAGAAAATGTGTGTGGCCAAAGCTTAGAGAGAGCCGAGGCTGGACAATACTGTGGTAGACAGTCTGGGGTCTTCAAATACAGTAACAACAAGAGGAGGACCAGAGAGAACATTGGTCTGTTGCTAGATGAGAACGGTCACATTACTAACAGGGACACAGAGAAAGAAGAGGAGTTTAACACCTTCACTGCCTCTGTCTTCCAACAGAGTCGATGGGCTTTGGGACTCGAGATGCCTCAAGTTGGAGGCCCATGACTGCAGTAAACTCCTAGCGAATTCTGACCATTCAGTGACGTGCTCTGACCTGGCTGGCCCTGTGTGGAGCCAGGACTTGGAGTTGATGATCTTCATGGGTCCCTTCCAACTCAGGAGATTGTATGATTCTGTGAGTAGTTTTTGCATAAGAACTTGGTTTTGGACTGGTTTTATAGAAGCCTAAATATCTTGCATTCAAGAAAAACCCACACTGATTCTGGAAGAGACAGGCATAATGGGAATAAGGGTAACAACTGCTGCCCAATGACTCACTGCCACACCATGCACAACTCAACTGAAAAATGTACCAGCAACACCAGGAAAAATTTAACTCTGAAAAGTATGAAAGCAAGCAGTGTTTTTCTGTTGAAGTATATACAAGCACAGTTCTCTTTCTACAGGAGAGTAGAATTTGATCTAATGCAAGTTAAAAGGCTTGCAGTTGTACTGCATGCTGTCTGTTTGCTGGTGGTTAACAACATAAATATGAAGGCTCTATGAGCTTTATTAAAGACTGAGTGGCAAGATCTCAAAATAGACACTTGTTCCTAAATGACGTGCCAGATACTTTGCTCAATTGCTAACGTGCTCACACAGACACCTCACTGGTGATGCCATTTTGTTGGCATTAGATGACACTCAAACACATCTGGGAAGTAAGCTAAAGAAAGGAAAATGAGCCTTTGGACGGGTAAGAGTGCTTACTGCACCTCCTAGGTGCACTTGCTTAGTGCATTACTTGAGCTACAAGACCTCCTTCTGCACCTAAGGAAGAGTGAGGATTCTTATCTATCTAAACATTTGTGAGTCATGGAATCAGATTGATGACAACAATTCAATAATTAAAGCTGTACTTCCTTTTCTGAGGGAGTACTTTGAGGTTATTTTTTCCTTGGTTAACTTATTCTTGGAATATTTCTTCTTCTTTAACAAGAATTAAAATCAGCGGCTCAAGTGCCATGTACTGCAGAATGAAGACTCCCAAGGAAGAACTGCTTTTCTACAAAGGCCTGAAGATTTTTAGGCAATGCATGACTGAAAAATATTTTTGATCCTCATTTTATAAACTAAGAAATTCAAGTGTAGCTACTACCAGTAAGAGCTGACATCATAAATTAAATCTTAAATCCTAAGTCTTAATCCAACATTAATAAGAAAACAGAAAACTCGCCTGCTGAACATATTGCAAAGGCACTGGTGTTGCTTGGGTAAAAGCTTCCAGATGAATTCCATGAATTGGATCCTCGATAATCAGACATCCAATGTCAAACCACCTGCAATGACAGCCAAGTTAGAGTCTGTTGAAAAGCAACATGTTAGCCCTTGAATGATGACCGTTTTACAACCTCTAATACAACTGTAGTTAAAAATGTAACAATGACTTACATCAAGGCATCCCAGCATTTTTCAAATCAAATTTGCATGTATCAACTCATGTATATATAAAAAACTGAAGTGCCTGTGTTCCCTTGTAAAAAATTCTACGGCTCCGGTTGTTTCATGTATTTTATATGTGTCTACATATAAATGACATTTTATTCTTTAAAGCACTGGAAGCAAGACCCTTTGAGTCAATGAGAAACAACCCTCTCCCCACCTCAGGGATATATTTCAAGTTCTCACTTGTCAGGAAGCAATTCCTCAATGAAGTTTTCTACCGATACAGCAGGCTGTTTTTCATGGATTACTCCAGTCCGGCGCAAGCTGTCTATTCTTTCTTGGGCTCCCTACATGGGAACATGATCTGTTAGACAACATTCTCTTTCAGTCACATCATACAACACTCAGAGATGAGTGCAAAAAACCCCTCTGGAGCAGAATTTTGAAGTTAAACAGAAAACAGCGATTTAAAAAAATTACTCTTTTTATTCAACAGTAGAAAAACCAAAAAAGTCATGAAAAAGCACCATAGCCTTTCCCAAACAGGAATCTCAAACAGTAACACAAGCTATGATAAAACTCATGTTTGAAAAGCTGCACAATGAATTCCTACATACTAAATGTAAGAATGGAGCTGTTCAGGAAGATCCTTGGCAAGTGTTGATCAACCTGTCTTTCACCTACAGAATTAGTTGGGAGACAACCCAGTCTCAAAGGCTCTCTTAACTTCTGATTACATTTTTCCTATTCAATTTCTCATGTTTAGTTTTCATCCCAAAGTACTGTGCTAGTGACAGACTAAGAACAAATGCCTGATACACTTTCAAACTACAGTCATATCACAATGCATGCCAGATGTGATGGCAATCAACTGCTTTAGAAGAAAATGGACATAAATGTTCTTCACTGCTGTGACCGCGTTTGCACAAGAACCCCAAAAGCTATTCCAACAAGCAGCTTCAGAATGATCTAACGGAACAGGCGGCAAGTTACACCAAAAACAAGAAAAGGAGAAGTCTCCCAATGCCACAGACTGACATTCCCCTTAGGGAAAATCAGATTTTTCTGGGTCAATGCCCCATCCCTGGAAGTGCTTAAGGTCAGGCTCGATGTGGCTTTGAGCAGTGTGGTCTAGTGCAGAGAGTTTCAGCCCCCTCTGCTGAGGACAATTTGTAAGGTCACTTCCAAACCAAACCACTCTCTCATCCTACGTTTCCATTGCCCTTCTCTGTGCTGGAGGTACTTTAGTACTTACTTTTAAACCTGCAGCGTAGCCCACAGGTTGGGGTGCGATGTTAGACTGCGCAGCCTCTCCAGTAACAACGGCCATTCCAAAGACTTCTTGAAAGGTATCTCGAATGGCTGCAACTTTCACCTCTTTGGTAGAAGTAACCACTATGTCCAGTTCTCTCCCAGTTTCTGTAAAACACAGGTGTGTGTATATATATAGAGAGAGATGTATATCTATGAGCGTGTACTATTCTTCATTCCCATTACAAGCCAGTTTAAATACATTCTACATCTTAAGACTATGCTTCAGTTGGTCTTCTCTTTCTCACACGTTGCACAAAAGTTCTTTCCTGAAGCAGAAGTCACTTAATTTAGCTAGTCACCTAACTTTTACTTCCTAAGTGATTCATCAATGAAAAAAGGACAACAGGAACTGAGGCGTATTCTGCACCTGAAACAAAGCATAGTGCTCATTTAAGATGACAATTCATGGATTTAGAAGAATAATCCTGACATTCACCTCCTGCTGCTTCTGCCGAAGACAGAATATTGAACTAGATGAACCACTGGGCTAGAATCTCTCTTTTAGGGGGAAAGACTGACAGAGATAGGCACGTTCAGCCTGCAGAAGATAAAGCCAGAGGGATCTCACTGATTTGTACACATATCTGAAGGGAGCCTGCAAAGAGGAAGAAGCCAGACTCTTTTTGGTGGTGCCCATGGACAGGAGCAGAAGCAATGGGCACAAACTGAAACAAAGGAGGTTCCATACAAACATCTGAAGGATCTTTTTAACCATGAAGGTAACCAAGCATTGGCACAGGTTGTCCAGAACCACGAGGAAGTCTCCATCCTCAAACATACTCAGAAGCTGCCTGGATGCACTCAAGAGAATCAAAGAATGGTAGGGAATGGAAGAGAACCTTCTGCATTCCAGTTTGTGCCCATTACCCCCTGTCCTGTCACTGGGCACCACTGAAAAGAGTCTGGACCCATTTTCCCTTCAGATATTTAGGAGTATTGACCAGATCCCCCCTTAAGTCTTCCCCAGACTACCGAGACCAAGCTGATTCACCCTTTCCCCCTATGAGAGATGATCCCGTTTTATTCCACATATTGCCCACTGCTTTAGTACAATGGTGCAGCAATGTGGTCAGCTGGATCACACCACAGGTCCAATTGAGTGACAGCTCAGAAAAACAAAGCGCACAAAGGTGTTAATGCTTTCTTCTCTGCCTCATCAGTTTCCTGACCAGCTTCACCTACATGCAAAGAGCAGCACTAGCACAACTAAGAAGGAGGACTGCTCACCAGACTGCTGCAACAAAAGCAAAAAGCAAAACAAAACAAACAAACAAAACACAGCAAGGAAAAAACACCTAAACCAGCCAAACAAAAACCCAACCCATAAAACCTGTCCAGTACTCTGACAAATTGTAGAAATCTCAGCTCAGTTAGACGTGACATGAATGTACTTTAGTAAAACACAAAATTGTGACTACCACAATGCTGCTCCTTCCTATTCATTTTAAAGCTCTAACTGAGATACTATGCTTTTCATTCCAGGCTCAATGCTCAGCAATACTTCACAGAATCACAGAATCCTACGGCTGGAAGAGACCTTTGTAGATCATCAACCCTTTCAGTAAACATTTCTTTCTAATATCCAATCTAAACCTCTGCTGGCGCAGCTTTGTGCCATTTCCCCTTCTCCTATCTCCTCTCACCTGGCTGAAGAGACCATTGCCCACCTCCCCACAACCTCCCTTCTGGTAGTTGAGACTTTATTAGACTGTTTTAGCCTTTTCAATGTTCTTCCCAAGTGTTTCAGGAACTGCTTCAAGTTTGCTGAGCTTCCTAAAATAGTATAAATACTGTTGGGCTAGAAAAGCAGAACAGCTGAAAGTCAGAAGAAAGCCTCAAAAGCGATGTAAACACCGTTGTGAGCACACTTACCTTTCGGCTTGTCGACCCTCAATGCGATACCTTACACACCGGGATTTAATCACCAGATCCAACAGAACACATACAGCATATTTTAAACTCAATTCCATATCACTCCCTCAAACAGAGAAACAGGGAGGGAAAAAAGTATGTGACTTCCAGATTACAGACAAGGACTTGTCACCGTTTTGTTCTCTGTAACTTGCTCATCTCTCACAACCTGAACTGAAGGGTATTACTATGCTACTACCTAAACTACAGCAGAATACACAAGTAAATGAACCTTAAGACGCACATAAAAAAATCAGCCTGCAGAGTGAGAGTCTCACTGGACAACGCACCTGAGAAATCACCACGTAACTGTGACAGAATTAACACACTCTCCAGATAAACTTCAAGTGCTGTTACATTAATCTAACATTCTATGCATTACTTAATGGTTTGTCACAAATACTTACTGATATATGGAACCATGCCAGGGTCCAGCGGTGTAATCATGGTCTCCACTGAATGTTTGGGTTTATCAAGAACAGACTTCACCATGGGATTCTCAGCTACACCCTAAACATAAGCAAACAGACTTCCATATTATTTTCTCGTTTTTCCCCAAGAAACTCACAATAGCACAGTTAAAACCCAACCAAACAAAACCCAAGTATTAAGCTGCTTCGTGGTCTTCTTACCACATTTACACTTTGTAATGCCTGGTGCATCTCACTCGCCAGCACAAATGCTGCAAGACGTGACTAGGAGTGCGTGACTTTTCGGATACAGCAAAGGCCAAATATCATCACCGCCATCCTCTCACGCACCAATGCAGAAACAGGCCTGCCAGTGATGGTGGGCAACACACTTGATTTCCTCCTATTCTGGGACGGGAAGTCTTGAACATTTAACAAATACTAATTACAGCTATCATCAGACTCGGTAGCTAGACTCAAACTGTGACAACTCCAACTGAAGAGCCTCTTTGTTATGACCTTACAGACAAGAGGACCTATTTTTGAATGGCCCATTACTAACAAATATTTTTACAGCTGAAATTGAGCTGAAATTCCTCAATTTATAAGTAGATTCTAAACAACGCTGAAAAAACGCTCTATCTTCTCCAGCCAAATCCCAGGTGGAGCTGCTGACAGACCTAAAAGTTCATTAAATGTAAGCACAAACACTGACAGGGTCTTGCTTGCCTGTTATCTACCTTGAGGGACATCTGAAAGAATGGTGTTGGATTTCTGAAGAACAGCAGAGCAAAAAAGGTAGTTCAATCGATTTCAAGAGCAGAAACAGAGATAACTGCAGCACTGCCGTGTATGCACTTCAACAGAGAATCCAGCTTGCATTTCTGCAACAACTGACAGTTAAGCCTCACAGATTCTGTCTGATGTTTAAAAACCTGACTCTGACGTGTGCTTCCACACATCCAACACTTGACAGCTTCAGTACAACTAATGATTCCTCATTCTTCCACCTAGGAAATTCTCAGAGGTCATGGAAAACACAGAGCACGTACAACATTTAATACTCCAATCAAAGAATCTACATTTGGGTTGAAGTCAATCATACACATTCTCCAGAAACAGACATAGGTCACTTGCTGGATCCTACTGGTATACAGGCAACAATAACGTGGATGAGATTGGCTTTTCAACTAATTCACTACTGCCCTTTCAAACGGGCTACAAAATCATGTCACAAGGAAAACCTTCTCTTCTGGAACATTACCTTCTATCGCAAAAAAGCAAGAGGAATATGGTGACTGGAAGACATTTTCACTTGAAGACCAAAGAAGCTGTCTTTTTATGATTATAAGACACGTGCCCTAGAAAAAAGCAGCACGACAACTCTGCTCTCACCATACTGATGGACGATTAATCTTGCTCTTTAAGACTGTAGCACTGTCAAGATGACTGGAGTAAAGGGGGGCTCACTATGCCACATCACACACAACTCATTCTTCCAGATTTTCTTCTTCAAAAGGCCTTGAAAGCCCCTCCAAAAGTCTCCAGTCCCACTGGGACGTCAATCTTGATTCTTCCTTCCGATTTACTATCGCACAGTACAGATAGTAGTGTTGCTCCTGAAGGCAGCTCAGAGCTCACACACAGTCCCTGCATCTTTCTGCCACAGCCTTCACGACGCTACTCAGATGTAGCATGTCACAGCTCCAAAAAGGTTACAGGCTCATGAGATGCTGTCAGTTGTTGCTGCTTATTTCCTCTCTACGATTAGATCGCACCACAAGGATTATCTGTTCTGCATTATACACTCCGTGCCCTCTAGCGGAATAGAAAAATCCTACAAAATACCACAGACACCTCTTAAGAAACCCCTCCTCAGTGGAAGAAACACTTATTTGCCTCTCCCTGAGGAGACTTGTTTGGTTTAGAACAGGAAGGACTTGCATCCCCTAAAAAACCAATTCAGTTCATTAGGAAATGATAAAGAAACCCAGGATGTACAAAGAATCAAAGAGGTTCTGACATTTCCCATGATTTAAGGGCATGTGACAAAACCTCTAAGGTAGAAGGATCTCCTTGTCACGAGCACCTAGACGCCTGCATTTATGTAGTCATTCCTCTTCTGGAAAGGAAAGAAGCACAGTTTCAGCAAACGCGCCTATTAAAAACAGCCACCTGCAACTGAGCACAGAGGAAAGACAGGACCTAGAGCAACATGCCCTTAAAAGTTGTATCTTGTTAGAGACAACAAAAAATGGTAGTTCCTCCTGAAAGGTAACATACAAAACCACAGAGCTTTATAAACCCCCACAGCCCTCCAGCAGGTGTTCCACCTTGGGCAGTAGCTACTCTGGGGTCTTCAAGCTCCTCAGGAAAAGTGATTGCAGAACCAGTTCCAGGAGCCAAAGGGGAAGAGAAAGTTGCTTGCTGAGTAATAGGATCTGCGAAGACACCTAGGAAGAGGGAAAAACAAGACACAAGTACTGCGTTTCATTTCTTATGCCGTAGCAACATGCAATTGTTTTACAGGAAAATGAACAGGAAGAATAGAATAATACTGGGCTGATTCCTTTCATTTCTTGAAGGCCCCAGAACAATCCTGCTTGTTAGAGTTTAGCAGAGGCAACTACTGTGAATGAGTTCAACAATATCTGCTCATAGAACCGAGCCTACCTGCACCTTATGTGTAAAATTAAACAAAGACATGTTAGCTTAAGAGTGGTGCTTTTTATTGTCTTCAAATTTCCATAGGTCTTTGAACAGACTGCTTAAAAGAGATGTCACAAACAATGGTTAAAGCCTGACTCAACTGCAGCTGAAGAGCTAAGTTTCCATTAGGCTAGTAGAAAATCACCTCAGTTCAGCAACTACAGCACTCGCTTGCATGGCAGGCAAGTATTTTCCACTGTCCTGATGCAATTTAGTAGCCAGAAGCAAGAAAAGAGAAGCTACTCTCATGTGACGGACGACTTCTTACAGATAGCGAGCTTCTCAGAACAAAAACTTGCCCATTAGGAGATTACAGCCTGAGATACCTTACCATTCCGTGGAAATACAATGGCTGAAATTGCCTCTGAGCTGAACAGCAGCAACACAGAAATAAATGGTCAGCTGGGCTTTCCTGGGCACATTTTAAAATACTGCTCTCAAACACTTTTCTGTGAGCCTGAGTGCTAGCAGAACTCTATGGAAGAGGACTCTTGTCCTACACCGTGATCGTACTTCAAAGGCCATTCTCCATTCCTCCGAGCGCAGCTACTCAGTAATTAAGTGTCACAAGAATAATAAAGAAGCTGAACTTGTGGGACTCTAGCAGACTGCTGAAGTAGCCACCCAGGAGACCCCTCATCCTGTCTCACAAGCACAAAGGTCTATATACAAAAGGTTACCTGTGACGGGAGGTGCAGAGAATGATGGCATCAGTGGGCTCTGTGGTGCTCGACCAGCGTGGCCTCTGGTGATATCATACGTTGAAGACATGGAAAATCCTGAAATCGGGGGACCAGCAGGAGGTGCAGGAAGACCAGAGCCAGCAGTAGAGCTTAATGAAGGAGCTGTAGAGAACTGCGACACAGAGGTACTAAAAGACGAAGGGGCAACTGGAGGTCGGGCTGGAGTTAGAGGTGGCGCCATAGTAGAAACTGTTGCAGATGGCACAAGTGGAAAAGAAGATGAAGTCATCATAGGAGGAGGAAGTGGAGATGCTCCAGCTGCCAGAGGTGCTGAGCACTCAGGAGAAGATGACAGGCTTGGTGTAGCAAGGGGACTGGACAAAGCTAGGGGAAAAAAAGACAAATGGAATTTTAGAAACACCGAGCCTTCATCTCAGAGATTCAGGTATGTAATTGTTCAGCTAGTTTACAAGTAAGTTTTGAGCAAGTCTGCTTTTCTCCTTTCAAAGGAAAAAAGTTTAGTTCTGCTTGAGTTTGCAACCACCACCAATTGCCCTCAATTTCTGGAGATAGTAGCCTGGAATCTCTTTTCTTCTCTGACCCTATTTGTCACAGCTAAAAAGACGAGTCAACATTTGACTACCCATTTTGTAGCTGATGAAGTGGGCTTCAGAAATTTCCAGCTAGCACGCTTCTTCCTGCTTCATCCACAGGAATAACAAAGATGCAGGAAGTGTCCCTCTTTAGATTAAGAAATGCACTCAGGGGACCTGTGAGGCTGGGACTTACTGCAGAGGTACAGGTCTATGAGATGGGCTGAGCACCAGGCAGCCCTCTCTTCCTTGGCACCCAGCTACTCAGGCTCCTAAACCCTCTGCTTTCTGTGTTTCAGTCTGGCTCCCAGCTGATCCTTGGATAAGCCAATTTTGTTCTCTAAACCAAATTTAGACAGAAAATTAAGCCAGAGAAACAGAAAACACTGGTTTTTACAGCACTAAGCTGTTGGATCAGCTCAGATGTGAAACTGCACTCAGCCTAAACATTGATGACAGTCAAGTGACGTGCCAAGTTACCGTAAGGAGGTCGTTTCCAAACTTTATCACGCACACCAGTCAATAAAAAACGGAACATGCACACCCCCAACATAGCTACAAAATACTTACATGGGCCACTGTCCTAGTATATTCCATAGATTTTAAAACATACAGAACAGAAATATTAAAAGGATGAGATAAAGATCAAGAAACTCTTCTGCTCCCACTGAAAATTAGTATTTGAATAGTATATTCATAAAACAATATGTTATGTTATTAACGGTTAGCACAATATAGAATACCATTAATAATATTGTAGTGTGAGCAATGTCACTACAGAAGCCTCATCATTTTTACAATCTTGGGTTATCATCAGCAATTTGGAGGTCTGGTTCTATATTCCAATCATGGCTTTAATGGTTGTCACACCTGGAAAAGATGCCTTACAAAGACACACAGACCCAAATGAAAAGGTGTTGCTGGATGTGCTTACAAAACCATGCTATTTGTTTTCGTCTCCCAGCCATCAAGTATATGAAGGCTTATCTTGAAATTCAGCTAGCAAATGTTCATCTTCCTTGATGTCATTCAATTCTTCTGGAAAAATCATCAGAAGGTGTTGCACTTTGGTATTCCTAATAAATGGGCTCAAAATCCACCCAAACTAATTCATCTGGAAGATTTCTACATAGCTCAGGAAATTCTCTTTGCCAATTTACATGTACAGAGTGGAAAGGGTTTTTTGTGTGACACTTGCAATGATTTTGGCAACAGGAATGCATTGACAACGTAAACACTTTCAAATACCACTTTTCAAAACACCTTCTCAAACGCATGACTTTCTTACAAAGAAGTAGATCACTCCTCCTTAAAACACCACCTTTATCTTGAAGGGACAAACTGTAAGTGTGTTTTGGGGTTTTTTTAAATAACTACTGGGTAGCACACTGCTGATGGCCACTTGTCATCACAGAAAATGTCAGCGAGTCTGCAAGTCTGTTTTGGTACAAGAAGAAAGCTGAAGCCATATTTAAATCCCTTGCCACAAGACAACCAGCAAACCTCTGTGCGATGCACAAAAGTTTCACGGTCACTTCCTCTACCATTACAAGGTGCAGCTAAAAACAACCCCTACTATTTAAAGAGAACTTCTATAAAATTAACCACACTGCTGGCATCCTGTAGCCCTTTGTGCACCAGCTCCACTTTCACTGCTGCAGTAACTTGCCTATGAATGAGGCGGTCAATAAATGTCATGGGTGGAAATAGATCGGTAACCTTATTCGAGAATCCATTTTTAGCCTAGTCAAAGCAATCACTCCATCAATGGTTACTCTGAGGCAGTCTTAATAAAAACATGGCTTTTATTAAAGAAATCATTCACTGTTGAGGATGCAGCTTCTCCAGCACAGCCCTCCTTCAGCATTTGACAATAAAGTTGTTCTTTCTGTATTTCATTACTGAAACAGAATTTAGCAAAAACCATAAGCAGAAACACGTTAGGAACATCTGTACAGCAAACCTTCCATACTGTGATCTGTTCTCACGCTTGTTTCTTATAATCATCAGCAATGTTTTCTATGTCTCCTTCCAACAGAATTTCCTGACAAATCCATTTGTCAACATATTGTTTGCATTTAATATTACAGACATTTTTACCATGTCAGGAAAAACAAGTGATGCCCCAAAGAATATACATTTGTGTCTTCTCTGGTGGTTTCTGAAATATATGCCAAGAAGTATATTCGATATCAGTAAAGCTTGATTTTTCTGCTTTTTTTAGATAAAAGAACTATTAAGGAATGCTCTGGTATTTTCTTCCTGCACCCAATGGATCGCCCAGCACATCCTCCTGGGGCTAAGAGCGCTCCACTCGGGAGTCCACGGCACTAGTGTGACTCAAGGTAATGTTACCAGATGTGTCAGAAAACTGAGCATTCGGTAGTCAAGCACATGGGGTTCAGACTCTGGAAAAATCCGATTCAGTGCTCTGATTACCACCCACAACAGTAAAATCCAAGTGATCGTCCACGTTTCTCACTATCCCCCACAAGACTGTAGACTTGTTTTAACTCCCTTCTGTGCTGCTCATCTCACTGTGCACTGTACTGGCCAGTATTCCCTGTCCCCACGTCCTTAAAAACCCTAAGTGCATCCACATGACTTCATCAAAAAGTTTCAAGAATAATAAAAACATTTACACTACTCTCTGTCAGATGTATGCCATACTGCCATGAGAAAGAAACAAATTCTTCCCATCAGCCTGGAGAAGAGCTCTCTAGGTTGATCCCAACACCTCTGGATGAACTGCTGTGCTTTAAAAAGACATGAATAAATATCACTGAGTTTCTGAGGAAGTTTCTGTACCTAATGACCTACTTGTAGCAGCAGTGGTAGCAGCTGTAGTCTCCCCTGCTGTGTTTGGTGGGGGCGTACCGGGTGGAGTTGTCTCTATTCCACTCTCTTCCATCATTTTCCTTCAGCTACAGAAAGCTGTAAGACAAAAAGAAAGGAAAATAAAGAAAAAGCTTATCTTGAGAAATAGGGATAGTGTTTGCTGCAATACTGAGCTGTAGTAACTCCAAGAAGGACCTGTTCTTTTCAGAGCTGATGCATGACAGGATGCAAAAGGTGGCAAGAAGCAAGACAGAGAACGAAGTCTCCCCCTTCTGCCCATAAAGAACCACAACTACCCCTGAAGTTGGAGCCCTCTCCAGCTTAAGCACTGCCCCAGATGCTCTCGACCCACCATCAAACTGACTGCAAGCACTTTCTCCAACACCAGGCATAGTGGCAGAGCTTGCAAGGGCCTAGGGCTCCAGACTCCGTGACCTGAACTCTATGACCCTGTCTGCTTAAAGGAGAAGCTAAAGAAACCTCCAGACACGCCACAAGAAACCAGGGAAATTTACTTCCAACCTACCTAGAAGTACAATGACATTCATTTACACTGAACAAGTTCTCCACTGCACACAATTCTTGTAAAATCCAGGTCTCGTACTGCTCTGGTGAGTATCAGAAGTGACAGTAATTGAAAACTTTGGCTTTTCTTTTGAAGGCCACATTACATTGAAAGTATCTTTCAGCATCTTTGACTACACCTGTACAGTGCACTACTTGTGGAAAAGTAAAGCTATGTGCTTATTTAAAACCCCCTAAATTAAGAGAAAGGCCTCAGGAGATGAAAAGGAGAGGATGAAAGACTAAGATTAACACCTGGAGATTTTTGTTCTTCAGTGCAGAGGAAGTCACCTAAAACCCCCTGCTTCCTCCCAAGTCTGGTAAACCAGACCGAGATTGTTTGTACCACTCCCTGAGGTAGCAATTCCATAAGGACATTTTAATAACATAAAAACCCTACAGAAAGGAATTTATGTCTGAAAAATTGGCAGGAAAATATTTTCCATCATATCCATTACCTCAGTAGCTACTGAGGACTGACAGCTTACTACATTTAACAAGTATCAGAGGAAAAGCCTTAGGTAATGTGTTGAGTAAAAGTACTCACAGGTATTTATAAAGAACTCCACTTACAAAAATACAGGGGGGGTTCCTCTAAAAAAAAAGAAAAAACCCTCACTGCTGTTTAAAATGTGTATACAGCTATGTTTAATGTAGAGGGAAAATTACTGTTATGACCAAACTGAAAAATACAAAAAGTAGGATGCCAGTGTTAGTCTGGACAGGCTAAGGAGCATCAAAACCAAATGAAAGCATTGAAATCACAAAGGAGAAAGTTTATTTCCTCTTACAACCAGTATGTGTTGTAAGAGGAAATAAAGTAACTCAAGATTCAGCATTTGAGCCCAGACTCGGAAAGCAAGTATGGTTCCTGTGCAGCACACCTCCTAAAAGCTCTGATGACCCAGGGACTGTGGGTTCTGAGTACCTTTTCAATTAACTTGAAAGCTTCTCTGCAGACAGGATGAAAGGGTCAGTAACTGCCTGGTGGGGAACAGACTGACCTTGACGAATGAGCACATCTCAGCATCCCTCAGAAAGGAGCTACACAGCCCTCCCCTAAAGTTCACTAAGCAGAAGAATTTGCAGTAAGATTTTGTCTTTTCACTCACCTACGGGAGTTCACGTTCCTCCTCGCAGAAGTATTTCTAAAGTCATTCTTCTTCCAATTATACACAGCAAACAAAGAGAGAATTTCCCACTGTGCAACATCTGTAATCACTGACCAAACCCTCCCAGAAACACTTTCTTTCATCAAGGCTCCTTTCAGCTGCTGCTTGATTTCACCTCTGTCGTGGTTTCACCCCGGCTGAGAGCCGAGATCCACGCAGCTGCCTGCTCCTTAAAGGAAAAGAGCAGGGAAAAGGGAAGGGGGGGAGGGGAGGGTAAGAGGTAAGGGAAGGGAAAAGGAAGGGGCAAATAACCCCAAAACCAAGAAATAAGAGGCCCGTGGGTTGGGATAAGGAGAGTTTACTAAGATAACAGAAAGATACAGTCTAACAATGCTGACAGGACTTTAGAGCAAAAATATATGAAGCTGTTGATACACAGTGCAGTTTCTCACCAAACCCACAACTCAGGCCGTGCCACCCAGAGCCGTCCCAGAACCCGACCGTCCCCCAAGAACCGCGCGTCCCGGAGCCGCCCTCGGCCTTCCTCCCGTCAGCCCCCCGATATCCTGGGCAGGACGTAACTGGCGTGGAATACTCTCTTTGGTCAGTTAGGTCACCTGTCCTGGCCTCGCCCCTCCTTTCTCATGAAGAGCTGAGAAAGTCCTTGACTGTCTGACAGCAATTAACAACATCAGCATTCCATCTGCTGCTACAAATGAATTTAACTCCATCCTGACCAAAACCAGGACAAGAGGGAAAATTACTGTTATTACCAAACTGAAAAGTGAAGCAAGCATTGAACAGCAATAGCAAGCCCAAACCTGCAAAAATTAGAGAAGCCTGAAGCCTAAATGCTCCCTATCATCCTTCTCCCTTTAGCTTACCCAACTCTTCACACAATCAACAATCTCCTTGTGAACTCCTGACTTGGCAGGGATGAACAAGAAGTTTGCCCAGGTAACACTTTGCTATACACCGAATTCTCAACAAAAGCCAGGTGTAGTTTGCAAATGCTGCATGAAAAAGCATAAAAATAATAAGGTGAAGGAAAAAGATGAGAGATGGAAAGAGAAAATTCACAAGAGAAAAGCAAAACTATGATAGGTGTAATTGGAAGCAAATAGCTCATCATCTTGAAAGAATCTAGAACTGCTGACAATTAAAATTGATCCTACAGGACATGTGGTTAAATACTTTCATCTGAACCGCCTATCTGAAACCACTTACACGGAAGAAACCAGAAAGCACTGGGCTGAAAGAACATGGAAGGCAAAGAACCCAACCAACCCACGGACTTTTAAACAATGTTCAGGCCTCAGCAAAGTTTCCAGTGAACGTTTCTACCCTCCCCTACGGGAGATCCAGGGAAAAAGCTCCCCAGTAAGATCAGCCTGCAAATCCTCAATGCCAGATGGGTAGGGAAGTGGCTGCTCTTTTCAGTGACTTAAAAAAACCAGTAATAGATAATTCTCCACTGTCCAAGCCACAAACACAACATTTGCAGCAACTCCTGCTGAAATCCAGCCTAATTTCATAAGGAAGTGACTTCTATGTCCTCCTGCCAAGTAGAACGCTTTGTATTACTGCACTGAAAACACAAAGGAAACTCAGACAGCCCAGTGCAAACAGGCACTTTCGGTGACAGCAACTGCGGCACTGCCATCTAGCGATTTGTGAGCATCAGCTGATCTCACAAATTTCATCCCCCTGCCACATTTAGCTAGAAGGCAATCTCGGTTTAGGCTTACATGGAAGTAAAAAAGAAGGGATATGGAAAAAAGAAATACAGAAAACCACAAGGGGTGAGGGGGAAGGGAGGGGAGCGGGGGACACGGACGGGACGGGACACACACCACATTCCCAACACATCACGCTTAAATTTATTATCAAGTCGTTACGTTTCCGCTAATATTTTGCAATAATCTGGACAACATGACCATACTTCAAATGCATTTTTCAGGTTGTGACTCCAAAATATAGAAATTCACAGCCAACTATAACCTACAAATGCAGATGACCAAATTCCACATGGAAAAACACATTATCTAGAACGTGGTGGTATGTCAGAGTTTAGAAAAAGGAACTCTTTTCAGTCACCCTTAAATAACTGCTGCTTGTAGTGCAGTAGATGCTCCTGCTAATAAAGTCCTGTCCCCCCAATATACTTCATAACCCCAGGAGGAAAAACTGGTCTCTAAGCAGAGCCTCAAACAAAACAAACAGTTGGAATACTAAATTCAAATGCCATTAAAATGCTATTCTTGCCTGTAAGCGTAATATTGACTATTCTAATTGTGTGGAGCAATACTGATTACATACATTGTTAATATCTAAGCACAAGTCAACAACTGTCCAGAAGAGTGAGCTGTCATTTATTTATTTATTTAACTAAACAAATCGATTGCTTTCAGCCATTCCCAGCACAAAAACCTCTCTAAATAAGATATTGCATCCCAGGTTGCATTACCTGATAGAGAGATTCCTAGGCACATACTTGGAGTCAACAGGAGAGAAGACAAAAGGAAAATCTTCAGTTGTTAAAGACAGAGTGAAGCTGACACAAAATAAAAAGACAACACTTCAGAAAACACCCCAAAACAACAGAGCTGAGCTGTTCCTATATCAAAGTTTCATCTGAAAAGTCCCTCACCCTACTTTATTCCATTTCAGACAGGCAGGGACAAAACTTCCTTCAGACTGGGGCCTGGTCAATACAGCCAGATCCCAGGGGACATGCAAAGCCTCGCTCTAGCCAAAGCAAGGGCACGGAGGGATCTCCAATGTAATCACCTTGGGTCAAACGACTTGTTCTAACACCTGCTGAATAGTCACAGCATAATGTTAATCACAACTCCCACATTAAAAAAGAAAAAAAAAAGGAAATGTTTACCAAGCAGAAACCACTTTGCCTCAGACCTAATGCTGTACCAATAGCTTGAAACACCAGGCATGACAGAATGGTTTAGCCTCATCCTACGACTTCTGCAGACAGTTACTGTAGTGCACAGATAGCACAAAACCCAGGCAGTTTTTCTAAGAGTTTCCTAGTGCCTGAGAATTATTTTGTTTCCCACATTCTTAGTGCCATTGTCAACCTTTGGGATTCGTTGCACACCCTTGCTGTTGTTATTTTGAAATCATAGAGGGCTTACATAGCTCCACAAGCCACTGATGACCACAGAGAACTGTTGGTCTAGTATACAGTGTTATCTACATGGGACTACGTAAACCCAAAGACACAGCTACACAGAACCACATGCATTCAACCAGTTTGTACCAACTGACGTAGGGTAAATGTCATGATGCAACAGCTCCAGCACTTGCAGACGATTTTGCCCAAAAGAAACGTTTGTTTTTCACGGCACTATAAACGAACTAGAAAGGGCAAAGCACTGCAACAAGGTATCCTCCAGAAACAGACTTCCTGAAGCATCACTTCTATCCTATGCTAAGAGATCCCCAAGGGTAAGGATTTCTACTGCCAATCATGCTAATTCCAGCTAAAACCACAAGGGATCTAGCACTTCCAGCCTGAGCTGCAACGCTGGAGCACAGGGCCCTGAGAGCAGGCATCTGAACACTACCCAGTGCCGGGAGAAAGCCTGGTCACCAGGAAGGGTGACTCGCAGGAGCAGATCACTATACAGGACCTAGCAAGCTATCAGGAGCTGGAAGTTCCGTGAAGTGCTGGTGGTTTCCAATACCACTGCCAGTCATCACTGAGGCCGCAAGGGGTCTTGCTCTGTAGCTTCATCTGCCTCACAACCCACAACCGTAACGCTGCAAGAAGCCCCAGAGCCTGCCAGCAAGGAGCACTGGGGCCAGTGCAGCCTTTCTTTAGGACAAGACGGTTCAGAGTAAGGGCAACAAGACAGACTGCCTACACCAGAATCAGTCTGGTGAGGGGCAGACACCGTGCAGTCGCAGGTGTGCTGCCCAAGGGGGGAAAGTCGCCCCGACGGGACGGCTGCCGGAGCTCGTCCCGGGGCGGACCCCGCCGACATTCCTCACACACACAGCCCGGCAAAGACCTCAGCGACCCTCCGCCCCACCTGGCACAACCTCCCGCGCTGCCCCCAGGCCCGCGTCTTAACATCCGGACCTGCCTACAGGGCCCCAACGGCCCCAGACGGCACCCGGGACCGGGGGACACCCACCGCTCGCTCCGGGATGCCGCCCACCGCCCAGCCTCACCCGCCCAAAGCCTTCCAGACGCTCCCTCCCCGCCGCCGCCGCGGACGACGGGTGCCAAGGCGTGCCCTCCTCCCGCCGCGACACGGGGCCTCACCGAGCCCATCCTCCAGAGCCCACCGCCTCCTCCCGCTGCGCACCGCCCAGACATTCTGGCCCAGCCAGAAGGCCGCGGCCCCGAGCACCTCCGGGTGGCCCCGCCTCCCAGGAAAAGGCTCCTTCGGGCTCGGCCGCAGGAGCAGCACAGCTCCCCCGCCACGCTCGCAGCGGACCTCGCGTCACGTGGGGGTGCCGGTCCCGCAACCTGCCCCCCACCCCCCTCCCGGCCCGCTGCGTGCCGCCTCAGGCTGCGCAAGTCGGCAGCTGCCCAGCTACCCGTAACCCTCGTGCCTTCATCCTCTGCCAGCCGGAGAGAAAACAGTTACTTCAGTTTTACAGCCTTTACAAAGCACCAGGCAACCCTCCCAGCTGCCCAGGGTTTCCCCCACAACTCACCTCTGCTGCTGCCAGTGCACTTCCTGGGTCCAGTGAAGGTGGTGGACAGCGCTGGGGTGGCGAGTGATGGGGGTGTGCCCCAGCTGCTGGACCGGCTCTGGTGTTGGCAGCTCCTGGGCCCAGGTCTAGTTTTCCTGGGAGGGTGGCCTCTTGGGGGGCTGGGAAGAGTCCTGGGAGCCGCTGGCCCTCCTCTTTGCTGCTCGTCTTGGTCTCCCAGGGGCACGGTCCCTGCCCTGGCTGGCACTGGAGGGACCTGCCACAGCCTGCCCCAGACCCGCCGCCGGCTCTTCACGCTCCCCGTGGATGGGAGAGGGGGCGTGGTGTGGGCTGGTGGGATGCCCAGCAAGAGCAGCGGCCGAGGTGCTGGGGCGCTCCTCTTCCCGAGCCCCAGCTGGGCTGCTGGAGGGGGCTGGTCCAGGGGCAGGAGAGCCGGCTCTGGAGGCAGCAGGATGGGGGGCAGAGGTGGGCCTGCCCTCCCGCGCCTCGGCTGCAGGGCCATCCTCCAGGCCCAGGAGACGTCGGGCCTCCCTGCGGCAGCGCCGCACGGCGACACTGATGAGCCGGCGCACGAACGACACTGCGCGCTCCTGCAGGCTGGGCTGCAGCAGCCGGACCAGCACGTCTTCATCCAGCCCGTATAAGCCCAGGACGGCCCGGATGAGGTCCTCCAACACATCTGCTGTGGAAGGCTGCCGTTGAAATGTGGCCCTCAGGTGTTGTTGTAGCCACGGCAGAAAGCGTTGGAGGAGGGCTGGGTGCTCATCAAAGAGAGATGCCCAGGTGTCTGGCTGCAGGCCACCCACTGTAGCCCTGGGCACCGTCTCCACCGCCGGCGGCTGGGCAGCTAGCGGGCGAGGGGGGCTGTCGGTCCCCGGGTGTGCGGGCGCTCCTCCAGCTGCAGGTATGGCAGGCCATGTTGAGTCCTCTTGTGGTGGTCTGATGTGGACCTCTTCAAATTCATGGTCTGCCCGCACCGAGTGCAAGATGGATTGTACTCCCCTCTTGCAGAGGGGGCACTCAGGTTTGCTGTTAGCCCACCGCAGGATGCAGGCGTAGCAGAACTGGTGGAGGCATGGCATCACGAAGGCGGCGTTGTCAATGCTGTCCAGGCAGACTGGACAGCGGTGTTCCACCTCCGTGGCCATGCTGTTCTGGCTGCGGTGGGCTGGGAGGAGCTGCGGGTGGTGAACTGCTTCCTCCAAACGGCGCTGCAGCAGCTGGAAGCTGCGCTCGAAGATGCGCCGCGTGTGCCCTGGACACACCCTTCAGTATCTCTGGGATACCGCACTGGAAAAACGTCCTGGATAAGGCAGCAGCACCAAGCCTCGCTCAGCACTCCAGCCTCGCTGGCTGCTCAGCTGGAGTCTGCGCTTGAGGCCGTTGGGCACCCCTGTGTGCTGGGTTACAGGGCTGGGTGACGTCACACTTGTCCGTTGGTGACCAGTAAACATGGCACTCAGGCAGCTTCCAGAAGCTGCCATGTCAGATGACTACTTTTTGGTGGTCTTCTGGCTTTCACAAACCTTGACAGACAATAAAACACAACAGAACAGAACTGTCCCTGGTGGAAGGAACTCCAACAATCTTCTAGTCCGACTGCCCGACCACTCCAGGGCTGACCAAAAGTTCAAGCCTGTTGTTAAGGGCATTGTCCAAATGCCTCTGAAACGGATGGGCACGGGGCATGGGCCATCCCTTGAGGAAGGCTGTTGCAGTGTTTGATCACCCTCTTGATACAGAAATTGATCCTGAGCTCAAGTCTGAACCTGCCTTGACACAGCTTTGAGCGCTCAGTCACATGATCTGGCTTGGCCGGCCCTGTGTGGAGCCAAGAGTTGCACTTGATGATCCTTGTGCATCTCTTCCCACTCAGGATATTCTGTTATTCTGTGAATTTATACTTGTGCCTGGCACCCACCCACCCAAGGTGCAGAAGCCAATAGTTTGTCTTGTTAAATTTCATGCCCTTGATGACTGCCCCATGCTCCAGTGTATCTACAGCCCACTGCAAGGCCTGTTCTTGCTCAAGAGACTTAACAGCGGCTGCCGGTTTAGTAGCATCAGTAAACTTGCTAACGGTGCATCCAACCCCTGCCCCCGGATCACTGATAAAAGGATTGACTGGAACTAGCCCTAGAACTGAGCCCTGAGGAACAAGCCCGAAGCACTTGGCTCACTCTTGTGGGTTTTCTCCTGCCTTTCTCTCCTTCCATTATGCCAAATCTCATCCTTGATCAAACTCTAACTAAATTGGAATAATATTTAAAGCAATAAATAAGTAGAACTAAAATAAATAACAATTTCCCACACATCTGCCTGTAACCAGTGTTTGAAATGAATCGTTGGAGGTCAGAGTTACAAAGGAGAAACTGCCATATGCTTTGCCCCTTTATGCTGCGTTTGTACGTTGTTACTGGCTCCTTAGTCATTAATCCAAGGCGATCATTGTTGTTATTATTATTAATTTATTAAAGGGAAAATATCTTGCTTTTGTGAAGTCAACTTCCCATCTTTCTCAAGGGTAAAGGTTAAAGTATTCAAGAGACTGGCTTGGAAGAATTTCCCTACTTCTGGACGTGGCTCGTCTAGGAACAGGCAGAACATCACAGAAGTTCAGGAGCTCAAAATCAGCCTTGATTTCTGTCAGAGTTTTGCGTGGCTGGGTCCTGGTGGAAAAGGGGGCGGGGGGCTGCAGAAAATGGCTGCTGCAAGAAGCAGCCAGAAGCTCTCTGCAGGCCCGAGAGAGTAAACATGGGCTAATTCAAGGCCAGAGTTGCTGCTGAACAAGGCCGAGCCAATCGTCCAATGTCACAGCGCCTCAGGGAATCACATTTAGGAGAATAAAAACGCAGGCAGGTGCATTTTCCCACCAAAGAGGGGAGTGAGAAGATGTAAGGAGCTGTGCAGGCAGCAAGGCCGGGGAGGGCGGGAGAGGAGGCCTCGCCCTGCTGCTGGAGAGAATGATGCCCCTGCAGCCTGTGGAGAAAGCCATGGTGGAGCGGGTGTCCCCCCAGAGCCCATGGAAAAGGCTGAGACCCCACCTGCAGCCCCTGGAGAGGCTCCACGCTAGATGAAGCAGGTGGAGACATAGAGGAGATGCTGTGACCCACGTTAGAGCAAGCCCCTCCCTGTGCCACAATGCGGGGGAAGAAGGGAGTGAAATCATGACCAAAGTCTGAAGTGATAGAGCAGCTTTGGTGGGCGTCTGGCCTCCAGCCAGGGCCAAACCACCACAATTTATGACAAAGCATCTCAGGAACTACTTGCTGTCTCTAAGAGAGAGACTTGTATGCCATCAAATACATGACTTGGTTGTCCAGCATGGGTAAGTGTAACATGTTTTATAGTTCCTGCGCTATTTCTAGACCCACCCTCAGCAAAAGAAAGGGAAAGGAAAAAACGTCACAGCATTCACATCTTTCATTAGAAACTTTATTCCATCAGCCTACAGGTACATGAGGTGAAATAAATGGTAGTGAAGGGCAGAAGGACCAACAGCAGTCATCTTTGGAAAACAGAAACATTTTCACAACAAAACACCTTTTTGTTACAGCGAAGAAAAAAAGCCAGGCACACTTGATAGCTTTTCTTTAAGGATGTATTACAGTTCAGTCACACCAAAGTGAAACCTTGTGGGCTAAAACTGGGAAGTTCTGTGCTTTAGCACTAGTACAAGCCTACCAAACCACACGATTTTCTGGGCAGCAATTAGGAAACAGGCATCTTTCTGTCAAAATTTCTGTCCAAATGAGCTGTGTATTCTTCAGTCTGGACTTCAGAGCTTCAGTATAAGGATCATTAGATGGATACCTATGTAATGAAACAAATTCAGTCATGGTCACGGTACTTGGAGAATCCAATAGATCTTAACTGACACCTTGGCCACTTTGGAGTTTGTTTTATTCTGTATTCCCTTCAATATGAACTCAGCTTTGCAGATTGTCTCAGCAGAAAGTATGAATGCACTGAAATCTTCTTTCCCCTAATCTGCATGTGCATCTCCAATTAAAATTTATGTGACTTCTCTGAGTACATCAAAATAAGGACAAACTTTATGCGTGACTGTGTTGTGATTAAAATCTTTGCTTAAAAGCCTTTAAGCCTTTTAAAAAACCTTGAGGTTCATGGTGTTTCTCCATGACCACCATTAGTACACCTACATTATGGAAAACCTTAGGTTTCTACTTACTACCTCAATTAAAGTCAGCTACACACCTTGTGCATCGTTTTGCACTTTAGTAAACTGGTACCAAGTTGCTCCCTTTTCAGTGTGACATTTCTCACTCTTGTAATGTGACTGTTTAGCAGCAAAGCTTCTCTTGCCGTCACGTGCTTTCACTTTCTGTGCCTTGGGCACTGTGGCTTGAGCACTTGCCAGAAAGACTGAGGCAAAAAGTCATGAAGTACCTCAGCCTTCTCCAGATCCTGGGTAACTGCGTCTTCTGTTTCCTTCTGGAGACAAGGCCAATTTTTCCTCTCACCCTCATTTTGTCACTGATGGAGCTATAGAAGCTTTTGATGTTGCCCTTGATGTCTCAGGTCAGATTTAATTCTGTCAGCACTTTAGCTTTCTTAACCTGGTCCCTGGCTGTTGGAACAGTTTCTCGTTATTCCCCCTAGACTACCTGCCCATGCTTCTACCCTCTGTAGGCTTCCTTTCCCTGTCTGAGTTTGCCCAGGAGCGCCTTGTTCATCCAGGAAGGTCTCCTGGTGCATTTGTTGGGCTGCATCTCTCCAGAGCTTGAAGGAGGCAGTCCTTGAATACTAACCAGCTGTCTTGGGCCCCTGGTCCTTCCAGGGCTTCGTTCCATGGTACTCTACTGAGCAGGTCCCTGAAGAGGCCGAAGTATGTTCTGCTGCAGTCCAGGGTAGTGAGCTTGCTGTGCACCCTCCTTACTTCCCTGAGGATCTAGAACTCCAACATTTCATGGTCACTGCAACCAAGATTGCATCATGGTACTCTGTTACAAGCATTACAGCAGTCTAAAGGAACTTTCTCTAGACAGTCTCTCTCTAAACAAAATACACAGTTTCCAAGAACAAAATTAGGTTATTTGAGAAGACCTAAACCAACTAAATTTATTCCTACTCCATCTTTATTTACTAGGTCTCATGTCAGCTGTCCTGCTGTTTTTGCCAAGCCTGACACCCAGGTCACAAGCCTAGAGCTACCCAAGCAATCCCACTGCACCTTCTAGAAACCAGGCATAACATCAGCATTCCTCCAGTCTTCCAGAATCTCCCCATGCAGTGGGGTAGCCACAGCCGGGATCTCTCAGAAGTCCCAAGTGCTGGTACGTCTGCTCTAAGAAAATGTAAAGCTGAACTCTGAGCGTTAAACTGTTTTCTTAAAAACCCCGGGTCTCGGGCGGAGCTGTTGTTAGACCAAGGCTGGGGATGGGCAGGGAAAAATCCTGCTGCAGACTGCTTCTGATGCTGCACCTGATCCCCAGAACCTGACAGTGAGAAGGACTAGAAATGAAGGTAATTAAATCATCTAAAGATTAATGGCACTCAGAGTCCCTTCTAAGGCTTTCACTGGGCAGAGACATGAGGAGTGTGATCCAGCCTTTGGGATGCTTGAGATTGGGAAAGGATGAAGCGACAACAGGATACAGAAATTCTCACCCCTTCTCAGGAATTTTCTTTTGATGGACAATGTGCTGTGTTTTAGCAGACAGGAGGCTTAGCTGGGAAGATGCTGCTACAATTTACATCTGCAGCAGCCCAGATGATGAGAAACTACTTCAAAAAGCCTTGATTCTGTGTGGTGGGGATTTCAAAAAAGGATTCATGCAACCCCACACCTATTTAATCAAAGTAATTTTGCCAAAGCAGATCCTTATTTACAACACCCATTGATTTATGAAAGTAATTAGTATGAAAATAGTTGTATGACAATATGATGAGAGTTTTGCATATCATGTCTGCACTGGGCATCAGGTGGATTCACCGCTCCTCACAAGGAGTCACTTTTTTGTCTCCTTGAAGAAAGGTCGAACCCATAACCCTGAACCTCATGCACAGCCAGACCACCTTGGCATTACCTTGAGCGGAGAACCAGGAAAAATTCCCTGCTTCCCTCTCTATCCCAAACACAGTAAATACCATTCACCCTCTCCTCCTCCTCCTTCTTCCTTCTTACCAAGCTCGTTGAGGTAGCCACCATGTTTCCAGTCTGCAGGCAATGTTCCCGCGTAGTCCATGACAGTTCCTCGTTTTCCAGGTTCCACGTTTTTAAGGTTCACAAACAGCTGATTGGTTTTGGCCTAATTCAAAGGAAGACAGATAACAGAAACTGAAACTGATGGGAAGTTACAGGATTTCCAGGTGCTAATCAGGCAAAGTGGTTTGGGTTTGCGTGGCCAGGTTTTGGTAGCGGTGGGGGGCCAGGGGTGGCTTCTGCAAGAAGCTCCTAGAAGCTTCCCCTACGTCTGACAGAGTAAATACCCGACGGCTCAAGGATGGACCCACCGCTGGCCAGTGACGAGCCCATCAGCGATGGTGGCAGCACCTCTGTGATAGGATGTTTCAGAAGGAAAAAAACCCACAGGCAGACACTTCTTGCTGCCAGAGAAGGGAGTGAGAAGATGAAGAAACTCTGCAGACACCAAGGCCAGGGAAGAAGGAGGGGGAGGAAGCGCTCCAGGCACCAGAGGGGAGACTCCCCAGCAGCCCATGGAGAAGACCATGGTGAAGCAGGCAGTCCTGCTGCAGCCCAGGAGGAAGATGCCGAGTAGAGATCCCAGCTGCAGCTCCATGCTGGAGCGGGTGGACACACCTGAAGGAGGCAGTGACCTCATGGGAAGCCTGCATTAGAGCAAGCTCCTGGCAGGACCTGCAGCCCGTGGACAGAGGAGCCCACACCGCAGCAGGTTTGCCTGGGGCAAGCTGTGGCTCTGTGGGGAAGCAGGCTGGAGCAGTCTGTCCCTGGAGGTCTGAGCCACATGTAAGCCACACTGGGGCAGTTGGTGAAGAGCTGTAGCCCCCATGGTAAGGATTCATGTTGGAGAAGTTCATGGAGGATTGTCTGATGTGGGAAAGACCCCACACTGGAGCGGGGGAAGCATGTGAGGAGTCCTCTGCCTGAAGAGGAAGGAGCGGCAAAGACAATGTGTGATTAACTGGCCACAATCCCCATTCTGCCCCCGTCCCGTGCCGCTCGGGGGTAGGTGGCAGAGAATTTGTGAATAAAGTTGAGGCCAGGAAGAAGGGAGGGGTGAGGGGAGGTGTTTGAAGATTTGGTTTTATACCTCATTATCTCACTCTCTTTTGATTTGGTAGGAAATTAGATGCTTTGCCCATGATGTTACCTGCGGAATGATCTCTCCCTGCTCTTATCTCAACTCATAAGCTTTTGGTTATATCTTCTCTCCCCTGTCCAGCTGTGGAGGGGAGTTATAGAGCGGCTTTGCTGGGCACCTGACCTCCAGCCAGGGTCAACCCACAACAAAAAGAAACCAAACCTGAAACATGATGGAACCAAATGAAATAAACTAGAAGCTAATTGACACAGGAGCACTGAGATTTTGATGCTCTACCTTTGCCAGGGTCAGTCTGTCCATGTTGTTGACATGAGGTGGGGTAGCGCACTGAGTCAGAGTATGATAACTGGGGTTAGAGAAATAGTGACTGTTGGAATTTCCACCGGTACTGTGAGGGATGGCTTCTGAAAAGAAAATAAAATCAACAACTATCAATAGCATGGCATTTCTTTCTGAGGAGAAGTTTTTGACAGCTCTGCACTCATTCCAAAACCTAATGGGAGAGTTTCTGGAAAGAGCTACCTAGGAAATTGCCATTCATTTGACGGATTTAGGGACACAGAGCAGGAACTGACAGGTCACTTGAAGCAAGAGCATGTTACTTGCTAACTTACTTCTCTCCTGAGGTTCCTTGCTCTCTTTTGCCTCTGCAGTCACTGTCCCAATTACAGAGAATTTTAACCACCAAGTTCATAGCAACACTCTCTAGTGCCTCAAGAGCACCCCCACCTTTGCTGACAGCTCTTTCTTGGCTCTGAAAACTCTTTCTGCCACCTTCTTCACCTGCTGCCTGCCTTAACAGCTGTGGGCAGAAGACAGCAGTGCCTGAAGTTTCACGTACCCGTTGCGTCACTCCCAGGTTTGCTCTTTGCCTTCACTTGTTTCAGACTCGAGCCTTCAGATGGAGCTTCTTAACTGTATCGGGATTACTGATCTGCAGCACCACGGACGCTACCCTTTGTTCCTAGCCCTAAACTCTGTCTGTCCACGGCCAGCAGATGGCAATGTGTCACCAGTGGCAGACCCCTACGGACAAGATTTGCTTCGAGAGGATCTCTGTGTATCTGGGAGACTATGAGAAGGGAAGAGGGAAAAGGAGAAGGGAATTGTCTCTACTTGGGATTTGGCTTTACTTGTACTGGGCCTGCCACTAAGGCCGTGAAATTAGGAAGGAACGAAAACCGAAAAAGAAGAAAAGGGTAAAAGACAATGAAGAAACAGGCAAAACAGGAACCAATTGTCCTTCTCCACCAGACTGTCAGGTCTCCCAGGCTACTCAGAGCCCCGTGCTTCAAAACCCATGCAGTCGTATGAGCGGAGCCAGACATCTGGCTGGTGTCACGTCATATGACATGTGTGCCGATGTGGGAAGACAGCAAGAGATAAGGTCTTCATAACCAATTCTGCAGGTTTTCTCTGGAAAAAGCCCAGGTCCAACTCCTGAAGCATCTACCCCATTAAGACTCCCCCTGAAGCAAAGAGGATGTATCAAAACACTGGCCAAAACAGAGGCTCCCCTGAGGGTTGAGTAATTGCTCTTAGGCACCAACACTTGCCATTCCTACTCACTTTGCTCACAGTGCTTCCCCATGAAGCCCGTGCGGCAGGTGCACTGCCCACTGATGTGGTCGCAGTCAGCTCCGTTCTGACACTGGCATAGCAATGCACAGTCCTTCCCGTAAAAACCCAGGGGACATCCTGCAATAGAAGGAGCGGGAAGAGAACTGGAGTGAAGCAACTGCTCCAGAACTAAAATGCAAACATCCTGGGTAAGTATATTAATGGACTACAGCCAGTACTGCACATCCGCAGGGGGAGCATCTGAATGTCAGAGTCATTCATTCTGTGTGTGCACATGATAGACTCTTCCACAGGGATGCCCAGCCGCAGCCAAAAGTTGTCTTCCTCTAAAGCAAGGCTAAAGAGGAGTTCAAATGTAGTTGCCAGCACTCTGCCAGTGCTTATGCAGCTGCCTCCCCTGCTACCGCGGAGGTAACGTGTTACATCTTCTGGGCCAAAAATGCTTAGCAGCGTGGGAAGACATCAACGACTGAAATGTGAAAACACCAAAGGAAAGTTCTGCCACTCGTTTATAGACCAAGAATGGATGACAAAAGTCACTTACTCTGTGTACAGTAAAGGCCAGTCCATCCTGGGGTACATTTGCACTCCCCATTGTAGGCACTGCAGTAAGCTCCATTATGGCAATTGCACGTGTGGATGCAGTTCGGTCCCCAGTGGGAAGGTGGGCAAGCTAAAACAACCCACAGCAATTCATTAATTGATCCCAAATGACAAAGATCAGTGATATCCACAAACAGAGCTGCTTACATTCACATAGAAGCACTGCTTCACTTGGTGTTTGTTGTTTTGCTTTTAAAGCCATTTCTTGGGCTACTCCATTCTGAGCAAATCGCCACAGGTTGGGTTTTCTCTAACTAAGGACTTCTTTTACTCTACATAAAAAGTGTTGAAAAACATTGGAAGTGTCGAAAAAGCCAGCAATTCAAACTTGATCCTCAGTAACTAGGACACTCATACCAGCTTTCTCCACGCAGAAAGCCAAGTAACTTTCCTCTTTTCATTATTTTTTAATCTGCAAGCAGTTACATTCAGCACAGCCAAAGGTATAAGTCTTCTAAGCCTCAAAACTGAAGGAGTACAAACAGAGAAGGTTGAAACACATCTCACAGCCTATAGATTTAGGCTAAATATGAAGCTTAATTCTTTAATTTCTAATGTTAGAGTCTAGGTAATTACCTAAATAGAGTGCAAATGATCAGGACTGTACCTTTATCAAGTGGACTCTTGCTGCTGTGGTTGCATTGATGAATATAGTATTTTTTAAAAAAAGTAATTCCTGAATCCTTTAAATGCAAAAGGACTCATCTATGTGTGGGCTGCATTTTTGCAAAGTGGTGGTTTTGCCCAAATTTCACTTCATTAAGAAATATACTACATTGTAGTGACAAAAAAATAAACACTAAGTTTGGTTTTTCTTGTTTTTGCTTCAGTTGTGCCTTATGATTCTTTTTGTTATTGTTTTTGTTTGAAAATAGTGGTCAGCTATGAGGGAATGTAAATCCCATACAGATGAAAGGTTAAAAGTTTTAAGAAGGTTACTGGTTCCAGAAGAATTTAATGGAATCGTTATTTTCCATGTGAACAAAAGGCCTGTACACAAAGCAAAGAAACTTGCTCTGTTACAGCCCATGAGCATAGTCTAAATAGATGCTTCCATTCATATTGCTGGCACCATTTTCTTGTTATTGATTTGTGAGTAAGTCTCTCCTCCTCCTAAATACCCCTATTCTTCTACTCTCCAAAATACCTACTTATTTTACCATAAAACCAGACGCCTTTCTTGCTACTGGCTTCCACAGGAATCGGCTCAAGATTTATCTTGCTATGATACTTAGTTGTGCATGCCAATCACTTCACAGAATTTAGACAGCAAAGAGTTTTTTTTCCAAAGTCACCAGCTGCTACATTGCACTGGTACAGAGCTAGTTAACCTGGACTAGCCAAGCCATAAATGAGTTACCATAAGTGACGTGAAACCAATGCGGGATGGTATTCGGAAATGCACCTCCCTGGAAATCAGCACAGTCTCTTTGGAATGTTGACGTATCAGGCTTTGGTGTGGCTTCTTTTATTCACAGAAATGGGTTGACTGAAACTTTGGAATACAGTGTTTTGGACCGTGTGGATTTTGGTACTTCATGGAATTGGATCTATTTCTCGTGAGAATTCTGCCTCAGGTATTTCTCTCCTATTATCAGTATTTTCATAGACCTGACAAGGCATCTGGAGAATGCTGAATTATTTAATAAAAGAACTCCTATGAAACATAATGAAATTAGGGCCTAGCACTCTGAGTCAGTAACAAAGTCTTCACTGGTTTAGCATACCAAGGCAATACTCCTCAAGTGAGGTAGAATGGCAGTAAAAACGGGTATCTGCGTTGTGCTTTTATGTGGCAAGGTTCTGGTGGCGAAGGGGGGAAGCAGGGGTGGCTTCTGCAAGAAGCAGCCAGAAGCTCTCTGCAGATCCTCTACAACTCTTCTTGGGCAGTGAAAGACTGAAAATTGGTCTCTTCTCTCATATTCTCCATCCCACTTCTTAGAAAAGCCAGAGTGCAATTATGTTGCTGATAGTGCTGATAAACTGAAGAAGAAAACTTTCGGATTTCTTCCTCCTATACCACACAGTCCTCATTTCTGACTTGGACAGTGGGTTTTTTACTAAATACTAGATAATGTAAATAGCCAAACCCGAATTGATTGTTGTTAAAAGAAAGGGGAACATTTCATACTTACGTTGAGAGCAGTCACTACCAATCCAGCCAGGGTAACACTGACAGAATTTATCAATAGGATTGCACGTTCCGTTACTGATGCACGTGCATATTCCAATGCAGTTCTTGCCAAATCTGCCACTGGGACATACTGGAACAAAACACAATTAGAACTCCTTAGTAATCAGAATGGGATTACCTTTTCTTTATTTCAAGAGGAATCTTGATACTAGGATCAAGACAGGTACTGCTTAGTATAATGTTCAGTAAGGCATTAGAAATTCTGGGAAGCCCTTTATACATGCTCATTATACAAATAATACAAATAACAATACAGTGGGTTTCATACTGTAGGATCAAATGTTCAAACAGTTTAAACCTGCTTAAGATTCCTAATTTATACGCTGCAAGCACTACAACAGCAACTGCTGTTGGTTTTATGGCTTCCAAGCGACGGAAGGAAAATTGCTGAAGTGCCTGGTCTCTCTGTCCCAGAGAGTCTTTACTACAACTTGTACCTTCGTTACAGAGGGCTCCTGTAAACCCAGGTAAGCAGTCACGTAAGCCAGTAATATGGTGGCAGGGACCACTGCTGTGTACACACTGGGGGCATGTCTGGCTGCAGCGGTGTCCATAAATCCCAGGGGAACAGACTGGAATCAGAAAGAACAAACCGTCATTCCTTCCTACACTTTCTATACAGCCGTGAACTACTCTTCAGAGCACTTCCTGACTCTGAATTAGCGCTGCTTTCTAAACACACAAGGCTGGCAATGGCGTCCTCATTATTCGTGCAGTTCAAGGCTTTACACTCACAAATGGAGATTTGCTCGTCTTCCTCTAGGGTTTGCTATATCCCAGCTCTTCATGACTTAACTGACATTCTGTTACTTGTCAGGCCATGCTGACTTGGGTTGCAGGTGAAATGCATCTCTAGTTTTTATGTTATACACATTTGACTACACATAGTATGTCCTCTCCAACACAAACAACTCCTAAGGCATATTTGAAGAAAAGTCATTTAAAAAGATAGACTGGATAGTTTTATCTGTAGAGGAGTATGGTCATCTTAGACCTTGACTTCTTACCTGTTTCCTAACTTGGAAAACAAATAGCCATTACTTCACTGAGAAAAACTTACCAATGTTTTCCAGTGATCCTTTAAGTACTCATGACATGATACAGCCAGCTACACATCACCTAACTTTTAGAGAACCTGAGACCAGAAATAGGAATTCACTTAATTCTTATGCGAAAGGCACAAGTTTCTTTTAAAAAAGGAGGAAAAAAAAAGGGGGGGGCGAGGAAGACAGACAGGGAGAGGCCGTTCCATAAAATCTCCTCCTTTACTGCTCTAATCCCTTCTGGTATTTTTTTCCTGATAAATTAGAATATTAGGTAACGCATCAAGAGAAATAGCTGTTGCACAGCAGCACAATTAGCACAATGCACAATTAGCACTCACAGAACTTAACTTGGAACCTTTCCCGTATTTTAATTTCATTCAAGATTCAGTCTTTTAATTATACACTCGATACGAGTTACATGGCTCGATCTCCCTAGAGATCCTCGCTGTTTTGGTAGGTAATACTAAACACCAAAAAATACCAAGTCTGATGGTTACTTTAACAAACCTAAAAGAAAAAAACCCCAAGCTATTCTAACATACTTTGTTGAATTTAGTTCCTTCCTCTATTGTCACAAACCCTTTGCCTGCTGCTCCACTTATTATGCATATACATATGTTCCACAACACCTTTCTTAATCCTACCTTCTGATGCTATCTCTGCAGTGTAACTTTATAGAGCAGCTATTTGAGACCGTGTTATGAAAGTATTGCTCAGGAGTATTGCTCTGACGTGTGAAGCGTGGGAGGAGGATATTTCCAGACACCGAACAGAAAGCAAACTATGCTCTTTATGTCATACAGTGTGTCCTGACAACACCAACGTGTTGAAACTAGTCCGTTACACACGCTGTTGTGATGACATCATTCCAGGACAGATACTCCATTTTTTCTAGAATCACGCACAAAGTCTCTTTCTAGCAAAATCTTTTTCCTTTCCATAGATGAAGATTTCACTGAAGCTAAAAGCAGTGTCTCCTTTCCAATACCTGAGGTCACGCAGTCAAGGTCTGTGCTACGCCTGAAGTCGTCATCTCCACCCAGGATAGTTCTATCACACCGGCCAGCTCATTTTTAGAACCTGTTACAAAAAGATGCTACACTTTTACTACGGACTTTCAAATCATAGAATCTACCTACTTTAACCTGGCTTCATTCGTTACCACACTTTTGGTCTCTGGTGATTTGTCTGCCCTAGTGTCTCACAAACTACTCATCGATGGCACAATGACAATACTACTATTTTCTCATCATTCACTCCAATTACTTTTATTATTTTTGCAGCCTTGCCATTTCCCAGCGGTATCTGAGTGACTGAGGGGAGGTCGCACTGCGGCTTTTGGGACGACAATAAGGCCAAGAACACTCTGGGCTCAGTTAGGTGAGTGCTGGCTGTGGCAGCCTCCCTCTCTTTCTGTGAGGACTCCTGTGGAGAGAGTCCACAGAGACTACTGACCCTTGAATACAAACAGGAAAGCTGAAGCTTGCAACGCTACAGTATCGCACGGAGACACAAAACTCCAGAACCCTCTGAGAGGGGCATACTTAAGAGTGTCAACTCCATCTTATGGAAGCTGGAAGAGTTTTCCCAACACTTACATAGACATTTAGGTGAGAACTCAAATCCCTTCCTGGAGATAAAAGGTTTGTGATAGCATGCCTTTCTGCAGAGTTTCATCATGTTTTCAAATTACCTTGCTCTCCATAGACAACAGTGCCAAACACAAATTCTAATGGATAACCAAATACAAATACTTCCTAAAACCACAAGGAAAATGCCAGAG
This sequence comes from Gallinula chloropus, assembly GCF_964237585.1. Lineage (NCBI taxonomy): Eukaryota > Metazoa > Chordata > Aves > Gruiformes > Rallidae > Gallinula > Gallinula chloropus. The sequence continues at coordinate 55,928,558 of NC_140089.1, forward strand.
AAACCTTGCAGAAAAGTGCAACAATTTTCATGCAGAACAAAATATGTGCAGAGACACTTGAGTTCTCAAGTTTGAAAAACCTAAGTGGAAGCACAGCTTCTGCACAACTGATCCTCTTTTTGGCTGCCAGAGCCAAGCTTTCTGGGTTCCTGCACGCAAGGCTTTACGTACCAGAGCTGCCAGCACAGCCTTGCATATTTACAGCTCTTCACCACTTCCTGAGGAATGGTTCTGTGAAGGCGCGCAAGGTTTCAGATTGACCCGTCTACCCTCCTACTCCCAGTTTGCCTGTGGATCCCACACTCAACAACATTTCCATACCTGTGAATCACAGATGGAACAAAACAGCCACAGAACTGACCCCTGTCTCCTTCCAGCCCCACACAGTCCTCCTGTAGAGCAGAGAATTTATTTAAAAACTGGAGTTTCTAAGAATTTCCCAGAAAACCAAACACTATCACTGGAAAAGATGGAGCCAGTTTTTCAGAGAAAGAGTTCATGTTTTGACTACAAAATGTAATAAAAAACAGTTATGGAATAAAACAAATCGGTTTTGACTTTTACCATTTTAAAACCTTTGAAATTAGATATTTTGATTGCTCTCCCCAAGCACAAATTGCAAGGTGTAGCAGACCTGATGAGGCAATGTTATGGCAGTGCAATGATTTCTAACTTTGCAGTTCTCAATGTCGGGGTGACAGCGTCAGAGCCCCAAGAGGAAGGCAAAGACCTGTCTGTCACTGCACTCTTCGCAGTGCCTTCTCACAGCTGACTAAGAATGAAGGCAACTTCTCCGTTCATATTGTACCAGAGATAGAAGATAATGTAATCAAAACTAGGTTGTTTGATGTTAAGTATCTATTTCTGGCACATTCTTTCCTCTCATAGTTTTTTCTGCTTTAACAGAAGCACTCTGGAGAGCATTTGATGCCAACAGGGAAAAATTTGGGTCTGTGTTTTTCAACAAATTCTAAAGGAGCTGGAGAAAAGTCTGAGGCTCAACTTTAAAGCATGGAAGCAGGAAGAGTTTTTCATCTGTGCATCTTAACTGTGTGTTTTCTGCACTTCAGTGTGTTGCACTGCAGAGTTCTTCCCAAAGATTTGTCGTCATGTGTCCCCAATCTTCAACCCAGTTGTGTATGGGCTACCAGGAGCAGTCCTCCTTGGAGACTTATCCCCCCGACAAAATTCAGTGCAAAATCTGGTGAAATTATGAAACTACCTGGCAAGGGAATTCACATTTTTCTCCTCTCCAGCCTGGAGCACAGGTACAGGTTCCATCCAGAGCTTTGCAAGCCCCTCCGTTAAGGCACTGGCAAGTTAAGTTACAGCCAAGCCCCCAGGTACTTCTGGGACAATTTATTGAGCAATCTACACCATGCCAACCTGCCAAAAAGAAGAATTTCAAGTGACAAATTAATCCAAGTTTTCCCCCATTCCTCTCTGAGGACGTGTTTCACTCTGCCTATCAGGCAGCATCTTTCGGAGATGTGCAATGCCAGGGTACCACTAGCTACAGGCTAGTAGCAGCAGTTTCAGACGAGGACTCGTCCACGTTGGAACAAGGGTGGTGAAGGGCACCTCCTGACATCTCTGCACAGCACACATTTGCAGATGGGTGCCACCGTGCAATAGCAATTCAGGGCAGATTGGCAAGGAAAACACAGACACCTTGAAATTACACTACCAAGAACCAGAGGATACTGAAGGTTTAAGGCATGGGTTGAAAAAGCAAGGACCGTATTCCCTACATTCAAGCTGCTGCTGTCATCATTCTTCCGCCAGTACTGAACAGATGGAGTTCTGCAATACAGTTTAGAAACTAAAATCCTAGACACAAAACAGAAGGAAACATAGCAGCAGTGCCTAAGTTGCATTTCTCCAAGGATACATGGAAGACCTTCTAGATCATTGCTGTACTTCCCTCCAGATGCAAAAAAGACTGTAATGGGAAATGGGTCTAAAATGCACCCTTCACTGCTGATTATGCTGGGTAGCAATGATTTGCAGACTGCACGCTGGAGGCAGAGAAATGGAAATAGATTTTTAAAAATGTGACCATCTGATACAATAGAAACGGCAGGAGACAGTCTGACGTGACCATCAGCAGTGACACAAGCCAAGGTTCTAATTTTGTACCTTGTTTACAGCAAGCCAAGGGAAAAGTAATTCTGCACTGAGCCTAATCAATAGACTGTGCAAAACACATGGATTGAAACGAAGCCGCCTCGTGCCCTGGATAGAGAACTTCACATTTAGGGGTCATTTCAGGCAAAAATCAGTCCCTGACAGAGGTGGGCAGGGACGTGCAGTTTCTGAGGGGGTACAATGTCCATCAGAATTACTGCTGGGAGGTGAGAGCCAGGCAGGGAGGTCAAGGAGCGTCAGTCTAGTCACACGAATACTGGGAGACCTAGAAAGTTTCTCACAGAAGCAGGGAACAGCGCGCAAAGGCTTGGAAGGGTCTTAGGCAAGGTTTTCTCAGAGAGCTGGTGAGGAAAAGAGCATTCAAATAGAATAAATTGCCAGTAGATACTAACATCAGTGCTAAAATGGCAGGAAGAAATCGGTGCCTCTGTGTGGCTGAGAGGGGCAAGGGTTGCAGCCAAAGGTCATGCACACCCAGGCTGAGGGAAACCCGCCTATGCATTTCGACTAGGCAGGCTGCTGTCAGACACATGGCAGGCATGCCTGTGGTACATCCAGCAGATGACAGCACTGCCACCAAGAGAGAAGTGGTGGCACACCTCAGGGTAAACACCAGTAATTCACTAAGCCGCAGCAGCCTCCAGCCCACTGAGAACACAAACATGAGGCATGTGCACTCTTCTTGGGGCAGATGGTTTCCTAGTTTTCACCTCCCAGAGCAGCAGAAGCATAAATCAGCTGGTGATATGGCCTTCAGCGTGGTCTGCTTTTTATTAAGTTTCTTTCTTCTTCTCTACTTCCAAAACTCAAATTCATTTTATGATTAGGGAAAAAGGAAATTAATCTGAAGGGATGCTTACCTGCTTTGCAGGCACAAGAACCATCTACTGGTGAACAGATGGCTTCGTTTTTGCAGTTGCATACAGATGAACAGTTTATTCCATACGTCCCCAGAAGACAGGCAGTACCACAAGCAGCACCCTGAATGACACAAAAACAGAGTCTAAAAACTATTCAGACAATAGAACCAGTACATTCTGTAGACTGACTCAGGTGCTACAAAAGCCAGAGAACATGCCTGTTCCAGGCTGTCACTAAGGTATCTGAAATTTCATGGCGAGGGACTCCTTCATGCTCTTTAAGTCCACAGTAAGCATTACTTTCCTGTTAGTTGTTGGGAGAGCTCAGGTCACACAGCAAACACCACTTGGTTAGATCAATGGACAGTATCTTAAGTAATAAGGAAGCCCTTCACGAAACCAAATCTCGGTAAGACAGCAGGTTCATGGAACGTGGATGTCTACAGTATTTTTAGGAATTAATTTGACTGAAGTTTTCACAGTTGTTGTTCCTACAACAGTCACCCTGTAAATATCCAAAGCACAGGTAACCGCAAATGCATGTAAAAGCTGCAGAATAATCCACCTGAAGTGTCTTGCTCTAGATTTTCTCTGGATGGAACATCAGGAGCTGCTGCAGCAAGATAATGATTGAAACCATCATTCCTCCCTTTATTTACACCTCACAAGCACATCCTCCTACTTATCACTGTCTTACAAAGTCACTATCTTTTCTTTCCTGAAATGCCTTCACTTCAGTGCTGAGAACCAATCCCAGATTTGCCTCAGAATCTTATAAAATGCCCAGTATTATTTATGTACCTAAATACCGTTACCTTTCTTTTCCTGTGGTGGAGAAAGGACACTCGGGCACCATGAAGAACTTGGCACTCAACTAAAGCCAATGGAGTTGAAAATGTACTGCAAAAGAGAGACTTATTTACCTCAAATCCGGGGGCACAGGTGCATTTTCCAGTCACACTATTGCAGTCAGCACCATTTTGGCAGCTGCAGATCTGCTGACATGACTCGCCATAGATTCCTGGAGAACACGTCTCGTTGCAGTAGAGCCCCGACCAGCCAGGCTTGCAGGAGCATTCCCCAGACACAGGGTGACAGCTGCCAGGAGGGGATGGAAGGATAAGTAATTCAGGACTAAAAATGACAATCTACAACTGAACAGTTCTTGAGATCTAAATTAGAACGTATTTATAAAACTACTAGTACTGGCATTTTAAGACATACATCACTGTCCTGTAAATAGATGTAGGAAGCTGTAATACTTTTGAAGGATTTTTATGGGTTTTCATGAAGTCAGACTAATTGGCAGTAAGATTTATACATTAAGAAAGGGAGCCTATATATATATGTATGCACATATCCCTCAGAGAAAGCAAGAGACAAAAGAAATGCCACCAGAACGTGTCCTGAAAAAACCCTAATCCCAGCCTAACTATACCAAATTAGTTGGTGATGCAGAATGACCTCCCACAGTCTTATTTACAAATGTGAAGCAGGGGTGGAAGATCACCAGAAAGAGCTTACAAGACAAAAGGAAAAACCCTTCTAGAAAAGTACGTAGCTACAGTGTGCTCTTTTTACACCAGGTGTCACGTGAGTAAAGACATGCCAAAACCAGCCTGAAATGCTACAATTCCTACATTTTGTACATTCCTGTACAAAACAAGGCGCTAATGTTGACAAAGGCAGACAGAGGCCTTTTTTGCTTCTTCCTGCAAACTGCATCTTCAGAATGACAAGTTTCTGTAAACCCCCCAACCTGTGATGGGAAGTGGCAGGGACGTATGGATCTGCTCATACCAGGTCACAGCGCTGTTGCTGTACCCCACTGAGGAAACGGGGTTTATGTGGCCTTAGTCTCAGCCAGCCAGTGCTCACTCTCTCTTTTCTCTTGACTGTTGAGTACCAAGGGAAAAATGGATACTTTCACCTGGTCACGGAGAACAGAGGGCTGGGTTCAATACACACTCTAGCTCAAATCCTTGCATATCTACCAAAAGAGGCAATCAACAAGAACCATTTCTGAAAAAACTCTTTGCATAAGAGGCTTGTTACCTGCTGGTGCTCTCTGGACCCCTGGAAAATAATAGAACCTCCCAGGTATACCTATATCTAACCCTTCACGAAGCATAGAGGCTGACAAGCACGAGGATTGGCTGGAGCTGCCATCAACTGACCACATCTACTGATTTCAGTTATTTTGCACTTACAGCACACCAGAACGTGCAAGGGATATATGATCTATCCTGCCTACACACAGTGAGCAATGTAATGATCTACCCACCTGGTAAACAGAGACAAAGGTCCCACTTTGTCATAATATTTATTTGGCGGGTAAGCAACCAAATAAATACAGCAATGAATATTAAGATCACATATAGCTGCAAGCACTGTAATTCAGAAGCTCTTTTGGGCTGAGAGTTTCCTGATCCAGTTAGGGAATACCAGATTCTCTCACAAGTCCTTCGCTGCTTCAGATTGCATGAAAGTACTAGAAAAATCAGGAAATCTTTCTTTTCAGATTTCTATCTTCTCTACAGAAGAACAGGTTCAAGGGTGTAAAGCCTACCTCCAGGTAGTGGGCCTGTGCCAGGGACATCTTTTATCACACTTGAGACCATAAATTCCTTCAGGACAAAGCCTTGTTTCACACTGCTCTCCAGTGTATCCTGCTTCACAGAGACAGGCACCACCAATATGGTAGCATTTCCCACCATTCATACACTTGCAGGGCTCAGCACACTGCACCCCGTACGTCCCCACTGGACACTCCTCTTGGCACATATGAGAAAAACAAAGAAAAAAGTGGGTTAGTTCCCATCAAATACAGCTTTGGGACATTCCAGGGAAATCGAGTTTATGAGCAATCTCTATACGGCTCTAAAAAGCCTCTGAAGTGGAGCAGTGATTTATAGAAATTCATGTTTCAAGTACTTTATGTCAGAATTTGTAACTTTTAGAAGTAAACTGGATTCTGCACTTAGCAATAGCGTGAACAGCCAGCAGATTTCTGTGCCCCTGTAGATGCTCAGGGCCTGGCAGTCCTCTGGCAATCACGCTCAGCAGTCTCTGATGAGAACCTTTTCTAACTGTGTTTTCCAAACACACTATGTTTGACACAAGGCACGGCAAAATGTAATAGAAGTCACAAGAGCCTTCTGACTGAGGTCAAAGGGGTATATGTGTTCATATCATGCCTCCGCAGTACTGGCCTCAATCCCTTACTGGTATCCAAGTGTCGAGGTATTTGCAACTCTGCCCTGAGGGGAGCAATAAAATCCCCATTACTTCAAAGGTGCAGCGTAATAATAGAGCTAATAACCCCCTACAAATGTTTCCCAGTGAAGTTATACAAATCAGCTGTGAATGGATTGTCTCCAAATGACCATCTGGAATTCCAGCACTGCAACTCCACTTACTTTTTAAACATCATCTTCATGACCTTCTGAAACACTGTCTTCCTGGTGAGGACAGTGTTGTCTCAGCCAAAAGGTTTTAGGCAAAACGGGAATTTAAAGTCGATTCTCCCAAGTTAACTCCGATCATGTAGAAATTGTTACCGATGTAGGAAAAGTTAAGGGTTCAGAGTGCAAAGTACATGACACTTCACGTACCCTTCACGGTACCTTCTGAGATTACAGTAACCAGGATGGCATCTCTTCATGGACCAAGAATTTAGAAGAAGAGGACCCTGCAAAGTATTCTGCCCCTTTTGTAAGTGCATATAACACAAATCTAGCCTTGCAATAGCATCAAGAAACGACGTCTCCTTAACTCCCCTGTACTGATTTTAATGCCGAGTTGTACCCCGCTTTGTGAATCATGCGGGTGCTAATTACAAGGCCTCACCAAGTCTCTGAACCATGAGGAAAAACACGTCTTTATGGTGACGGTGAATGAAAGGTGGGTAAGGAAGTTTCACACCACCGATCGGCTACATCTGACTGTAATAAAAAAGGCACGCTTGATGTGCTGGGTGTACGTGCTGGTGTTTTAGGCCTGGCACCCTGTTCTGACCAGAACTGAAATGAACACCTCGACTCTGCGTGTGATTAGCTCTTTTCACACCAGGGGGTTTTTGATCATGGGATGGTTTATTTGGCACTGGGATTCCTGGCGGCAGATGGGGTCCACCTGTCCCAAAGGGGAACAAGGATCCTAGCCCAGCAGTTGGCAGGGCTTGTGGAGTGGGCTTTAAACTAGGTCTGAAGGGGGAAGGGAATAAAACCAGGCTAGCGGGAAAAGAGTGTCAGAGTCAGGGGTGGGAGTCTACTGTGGACTGCCCAGCCAGAACAACAACAACATTGATGAGTTATTCTTCAAGGGACTAAGAGCCACCTCTAGATCCCCTGTCCGTGTCCTTACGGGGGTTTCAACTGGCCAGATGTTAGCTGGGAACACCACCACAGCTAATACAAACAGGTCCAGGAGAGTCCGAAAGCAACTGGATGGTAACTTCCTTGTTCAGGTATTGAGGGAGCCAACGAAGAAAGGTGCCCTCCTAGATCTCTTGCTCATCCACAAAGAAGGACTTGGGGGGAAGTAGAAGTAGGTGGACTTCTTGGCCACAGAGTAGTGGAATTCAAAATCTTTGTTGAAAGAAGGGAAACTGCCTCCAAAACTTCAACACTAGATACAGGGAGAGCAGATTTTGGACTGCTCAGGAAAGTAGCTGGTAAGGTCCCCTGGGAAACTGCTTTTGAAAGTCCATCAATGCTGGCCACTTTTTAAGTACCACCTCCTAAAAGCACAGGAATAGGCAACTCCAAAACATTAGAAATCAAGCAGGTGGGGCAGGAGGCTGAGCAGGGATGTTCCTCTAGAGCTCAGCAGAAAAAGAAAGTGGAAGCAAGATCAGGAAATGTGCGGGGATTACGGGGACACTCTTCACCTTTGCAGGGAGAAAATGTGTGTGGCCAAAGCTTAGAGAGAGCCGAGGCTGGACAATACTGTGGTAGACAGTCTGGGGTCTTCAAATACAGTAACAACAAGAGGAGGACCAGAGAGAACATTGGTCTGTTGCTAGATGAGAACGGTCACATTACTAACAGGGACACAGAGAAAGAAAAGGAGTTTAACACCTTCACTGCCTCTGTCTTCAACAGAGTCGATGGGCTTTGGGACTCCAGATGCCTCAAGTTGGAGGCCCATGACTGCAGTAAACTCCTAGCGAATTCTGACCATTCAGTGACGTGCTCTGACCTGGCTGGCCCTGTGTGGAGCCAGGACTTGGAGTTGATGATCTTCATGGGTCCCTTCCAACTCAGGAGATTGTATGATTCTGTGAGTAGTTTTTGCATAAGAACTTGGTTTTGGACTGGTTTTATAGAAGCCTAAATATCTTGCATTCAAGAAAAACCCACTCTGATTCTGGAAGAGACAGGCATAATGGGAATAAGGGTAACAACTGCTGCCCAATGACTCACTGCCACACCATGCACAACTCAACTGAAAAATGTACCAGCAACACCAGGAAAAATTTAACTCTGAAAAGTATGAAAGCAAGCAGTGTTTTTCTGTTGAAGTATATACAAGCACAGTTCTCTTTCTACAGGAGAGTAGAATTTGATCTAATGCAAGTTAAAAGGCTTGCAGTTGTACTGCATGCTGTCTGTTTGCTGGTGGTTAACAACATAAATATGAAGGCTCTATGAGCTTTATTAAAGACTGAGTGGCAAGATCTCAAAATAGACACTTGTTCCTAAATGACGTGCCAGATACTTTGCTCAATTGCTAACGTGCTCACACAGACACCTCACTGGTGATGCCATTTTGTTGGCATTAGATGACACTCAAACACATCTGGGAAGTAAGCTAAAGAAAGGAAAATGAGCCTTTGGACGGGTAAGAGTGCTTACTGCACCTCCTAGGTGCACTTGCTTAGTGCATTACTTGAGCTACAAGACCTCCTTCTGCACCTAAGGAAGAGTGAGGATTCTTATCTATCTAAACATTTGTGAGTCATGGAATCAGATTGATGACAACAATTCAATAATTAAAGCTGTACTTCCTTTTCTGAGGGAGTACTTTGAGGTTATTTTTTCCTTGGTTAACTTATTCTTGGAATATTTCTTCTTCTTTAACAAGAATTAAAATCAGCGGCTCAAGTGCCATGTACTGCAGAATGAAGACTCCCAAGGGAGAACTGCTTTTCTACAAAGGCCTGAAGATTTTTAGGCAATGCATGACTCAAAAATATTTTTGATCCTCATTTTATAAACTAAGAAATTCAAGTGTAGCTACTACCAGTAAGAGCTGACATCATAAATTAAATCTTAAATCCTAAGTCTTAATCCAACATTAATAAGAAAACAGAAAACTCGCCTGCTGAACATATTGCAAAGGCACTGGTGTTGCTTGGGTAAAAGCTTCCAGATGAATTCCATGAATTGGATCCTCGATAATCAGACATCCAATGTCAAACCACCTGCAATGACAGCCAAGTTAGAGTCTGTTGAAAAGCAACATGTTAGCCCTTGAATGATGACCGTTTTACAACCTCTAATACAACTGTAGTTAAAAATGTAACAATGACTTACATCAAGGCATCCCAGCATTTTTCAAATCAAATTTGCATGTATCAACTCATGTATATATAAAAAACTGAAGTGCCTGTGTTCCCTTGTAAAAAATTCTACGGCTCCGGTTGTTTCATATATTTTATATGTGTCTACATATAAATGACATTTTATTCTTTAAAGCACTGGAAGCAAGACCCTTTGAGTCAATGAGAAACAACCCTCTCCCCACCTCAGGGATATATTTCAAGTTCTCACTTGTCAGGAAGCAATTCCTCAATGAAGTTTTCTACCGATACAGCAGGCTGTTTTTCATGGATTACTCCAGTCCGGCGCAAGCTGTCTATTCTTTCTTGGGCTCCCTACATGGGAACATGATCTGTTAGACAACATTCTCTTTCAATCACATCATACAACACTCAGAGATGAGTGCAAAAAACCCCTCTGGAGCAGAATTTTCAAGTTAAACAGAAAACAGCGATTTAAAAAAATTACTCTTTTTATTCAACAGTAGAAAAACCAAAAAAGTCATGAAAAAGCACCATAGCCTTTCCCAAACAGGAATCTCAAACAGTAACACAAGCTATGATAAAACTCATGTTTGAAAAGCTGCACAATGAATTCCTACATACTAAATGTAAGAATGGAGCTGTTCAGGAAGATCCTTGGCAAGTGTTGATCAACCTGTCTTTCACCTACAGAATTAGTTGGGAGACAACCCAGTCTCAAAGGCTCTCTTAACTTCTGATTACATTTTTCCTATTCAATTTCTCATGTTTAGTTTTCATCCCAAAGTACTGTGCTAGTGACAGACTAAGAACAAATGCCTGATACACTTTCAAACTACAGTCATATCACAATGCCTGCCAGATGTGATGGCAATCAACTGCTTTAGAAGAAAACGGACATAAATGTTCTTCACTGCTGTGACCGCGTTTGCACAAGAACCCCAAAAGCTATTCCAACAAGCAGCTTCAGAATGATCTAACGGAACAGGCGGCAAGTTACACCAAAAACAAGAAAAGGAGAAGTCTCCCAATGCCACAGACTGACATTCCCCTTAGGGAAAATCAGATTTTTCTGGGTCAATGCCCCATCCCTGGAAGTGCTTAAGGTCAGGCTCGATGTGGCTTTGAGCAGTGTGGTCTAGTGCAGAGAGTTTCAGCCCCCTCTGCTGAGGACAATTTGTAAGGTCACTTCCAAACCAAACCACTCTCTCATCCTACGTTTCCATTGCCCTTTGTGCTGGAGGTACTTTAGTACTTACTTTTAAACCTGCAGCATAGCCCACAGGTTGTACTTTAGTAAAACACAAAATTGTGACTACCACAATGCTGCTCCTTCCTATTCATTTTAAAGCTCTAACTGAGATACTATGCTTTTCATTCCAGGCTCAATGCTCAGCAATACTTCACAGAATCACAGAATCCTACGGCTGGAAGAGACCTTTGTAGATCATCAACCCTTTCAGTAAACATTTCTTTCTAATATCCAATCTAAACCTCTGCTGGCGCAGCTTTGTGCCATTTCCCCTTCTCCTATCTCCTCTCACCTGGCTGAAGAGACCATTGCCCACCTCCCCACAACCTCCCCTCTGGTAGTTGAGACTTTATTAGACTGTTTTAGCCTTTTCAATGTTCTTCCCAAGTGTTTCAGGAACTGCTTCAAGTTTGCTGAGCTTCCTAAAATAGTATAAATACTGTTGGGCTAGAAAAGCAGAACAGCTGAAAGTCAGAAGAAAGCCTCAAAAGCGATGTAAACACCGTTGTGAGCACGCTTACCTTTCGGCTTGTCGACCCTCAGTGCGATACCTTACACACCGGGATTTAATCACCAGATCCAACAGAACACATACAGCATATTTTAAACTCAATTCCATATCACTCCCTCAAACAGAGAAACAGGGAGGGAAAAAAGTATGTGACTTCCAGATTACAGACAAGGACTTGTCACCGTTTTGTTCTCTGTAACTTGCTCATCTCTCACAACCTGAACTGAAGGGTATTACTATGCTACTACCTAAACTACAGCAGAATACACAAGTAAATGAACCTTAAGACGCACATAAAAAAATCAGCCTGCAGAGTGAGAGTCTCACTGGACAACGCACCTGAGAAATCACCACGTAACTGTGACAGAATTAACACACTCTCCAGATAAACTTCAAGTGCTGTTACATTAATCTAACACTCTATGCATTACTTAATGGTTTGTCACAAATACTTACTGATATATGGAACCATGCCAGGGTCCAGCGGTGTAATCATGGTCTCCACTGAATGTTTGGGTTTATCAAGAACAGACTTCACCATGGGATTCTCAGCTACACCCTAAACATAAGCAAACAGACTTCCATATTATTTTCTCGTTTTTCCCCAAGAAACTCACAATAGCACAGTTAAAAACCAACCAAACAAAACCCAAGTATTAAGCTGCTTCGTGGTCTTCTTACCACATTTACACTTTGTAATGCCTGGTGCATCTCATTCCCCAGCACAAATGCTGCAAGACGTGACTAGGAGTGCGTGACTTTTTGGATACAGCAAAGGCCAAATATCATCACCGCCATCCTCTCACGCACCAATGCAGAAACAGGCCTGCCAGTGATGGTGGGCAACACACTTGATTTCCTCCTATTCTGGGACGGGAAGTCTTGAACATTTAACAAATACTAATTACAGCTATCATCAGACTCGGTAGCTAGACTCAAACTGTGACAACTCCAACTGAAGAGCCTCTTTGTTATGACCTTACAGACAAGAGGACCTATTTTTGAATGGCCCATTACTAACAAATATTTTTACAGCTGAAATTGAGCTGAAATTCCTCAATTTATAAGTAGATTCTAAACAACGCTGAAAAAACGCTCTATCTTCTCCAGCCAAATCCCAGGTGGAGCTGCTGACAGACCTAAAAGTTCATTAAATGTAAGCACAAACACTGACAGGGTCTTGCTGGCCTATTATCTACCTTGAGGGACATCTGAAAGAATGGTGTTGGATTTCTGAAGAACAGCAGAGCAAAAAGTAGTTCAATCGATTTCAAGAGCAGAAACAGAGATAACTGCAGCACTGCCGTGTATGCACTTCAACAGAGAATCCAGCTTGCATTTCTGCAACAACTGACAGTTAAGCCTCACAGATTCTGTCTGATGTTTAAAAACCTGACTCTGACGTGTGCTTCCACACATCCAACACTTGACAGCTTCAGTACAACTAATGATTCCTCATTCTTCCACCTAGGAAATTCTCAGAGGTCATGGAAAACACAGAGCACGTACAACATTTAATACTCCAATCAAAGAATCTACATTTGGGTTGAAGTCAATCATACACATTCTCCACAAACAGACATAGGTCACTTGCTGGATCCTACTGGTATACAGGCAACAATAACGTGGATGAGATTGGCTTTTCAACTAATTCACTACTGCCCTTTCAAACGGGCTACAAAATCATGTCACAAGGAAAACCTTCTCTTCTGGAACATTACCTTCTATCGCAAAAAAGCAAGAGGAATATGGTGACTGGAAGACATTTCTACTTGAAGACCAAAGAAGCTGTCTTTTTATGATTATAAGACACGTGCCCTAGAAAAAAGCAGCACGACAACTCTGCTCTCACCATACTGATGGACGATTAATCTTGCTCTTTAAGACTGTAGCACTGTCAAGATGACTGGAGTAAAGGGGGGCTCACTATGCCACATCACACACAACTCATTCTTCCAGATTTTCTTTTTCAAAAGGCTTTGAAAGCCCCTCCAAAAGTCTCCAGTCCCACTGGGACGTCAATCTTGATTCTTCCTTCCGATTTACAATTGCACAGTACAGATAGTAGTGTTGCTCCTGAAGGCAGCTCAGAGCTCACACACAGTCCCTGCATCTTTCTGCCACAGCCTTCACGACGCTACTCAGATGTAGCATGTCACAGCTCCAAAAAGGTTACAGGCTCATGAGATGCTGTCAGTTGTTGCTGCTTATTTCCTCTCTACGATTAGATCGCACCACAAGGATTATCTGTTCTGCATTATACACTCCGTGCCCTCTAGCGGAATAGAAAAATCCTACAAAATACCACAGACACCTCTTAAGAAACCCCTCCTCAGTGGAAGAAACACTTATTTGCCTCTCCCTGAGGAGACTTGTTTGGTTTAGAACAGGCAGGACTTGCATCCCCTAAAAAAACAATTCAGTTCATTAGGAAATGATAAAAAAACCCAGGATGTGCAAAGAATCAAAGAGGTTCTGACATTTCCCATGATTTAAGAGCATGTGACAAAACCTCTCAGGTAGAAGGATCTCCCTGTCACGAGCACCTAGACGCCAGCATTTATGTAGTCATTCCTCTTCTGGAAAGGAAAGAAGCACAGTTTCAGCAAAAAACAGCCACCTTGCAAATGAGGACAGAGGAAAGACAGGACCTAGAGCAACATGCCCTTAAAAGTTGTATCTTGTTAGAGACAACAAAAAATGGTAGTTCCTCCTGAAAGGTAACATACAAAACCACAGAGCTTTATAAACCCCCACAGCCCTCCAGCAGGTGTTCCACCTTGGGCAGTAGCTACTCTGGGGTCTTCAAGCTCCTCAGGAAAAGTGATTGCAGAACCAGTTCCAGGAGCCAAAGGGGAAGAGAAAGTTGCTTGCTGAGTAATAGGATCTGTGAAGACACCTAGGAAGAGGGAAAAACAAGACACAAGTACTGCGTTTCATTTCTTATGCCGTAGCAACATGCAATTGTTTTACAGGAAAATGAACAGGAAGAATAGAATAATACTGGGCTGATTCCTTTCATTTCTTGAAGGCCCCAGAACAATCCTGCTTGTTAGAGTTTAGCAGAGGCAACTACTGTGAATGAGTTCAACAATATCTGCTCATAGAACCGAGCCTACCTGCACCTTATGTGTAAAATTAAACAAAGACATGTTAGCTTAAGAGTGGTGCTTTTTATTGTCTTCAAATTTCCATAGGTCTTTCTGGACAGACTGCTTAAAAGACATGTCACAAACAATGGCTAAAGCCTGACTCAACTGCTGCTGAAGAGCTAAGTTTCCATTAGGCTAGTAGAAAATCACATCAGTTCAGCAACTACAGCACTCGCTTGCATGGCAGGCAAGTATTTTTCACTGTCCTGATGCAATTTAGTAGCCAGAAGCAAGAAAAGAGAAGCTACTCTCATGTGACGGACGACTTCTTACAGATAGCGAGCTTCTCAGAACAAAAACTTGCCCATTAGGAGATTACAGCCTGAGATACCTTACCATTCCGTGGAAATACAATGGCTGAAATTGCCTCTGAGCTGAACAGCAGCAACACAGAAATAAATGGTCAGCTGGGCTTTCCTGGGCACATTTTAAAATACTGCTCTCAAACACTTTTCTGTGAGCCTGAGTGCTAGCAAAACTCTATGGAAGAGGACTCTTGTCCTACACCGTGATCGTACTTCAAAGGCCATTCTCCATTCCTCCGAGCGCAGCTACTCAGTAATTAAGTGTCACAAGAATACTAAAGAAGCTGAACTTGTGGGACTCTAGCAGACTGCTGAAGTAGCCACCCAGGAGACCCCTCATCCTGTCTCACAAGCACAAAGGTCTATATACAAAAGGTTACCTGTGACGGGAGGTGCAGAGAATGATGGCATCAGTGGGCTCTGTGGTGCTCGACCAGCGTGGCCTCTGGTGATATCATACGTTGAAGACATGGAAAATCCTGAAATCGGGGGACCAGCAGGAGGTGCAGGAAGACCAGAGCCAGCAGTAGAGCTTAATGAAGGAGCTGTAGAGAACTGCGACACAGAGATACTAGAAGACGAAGGGGCAACTGGAGGTCGGGCTGGAGTTAGAGGTGGCGCCATAGTAGAAACTGTTGCAGATGGCACAAGTGGAAAAGAAGATGAAGTCATCATAGGAGGAGGAAGTGGAGATGCTCCAGCTGCCAGAGGTGCTGAGCACTCAGGAGAAGATGACAGGCTTGGTGTAGCAAGGGGACTGGACAAAGCTAGGGGAAAAAAAGACAAATGGAATTTTAGAAACACCGAGCCTTCATCTCAGAGATTCAGGTATGTAATTGTTCAGCTAGTTTACAAGTAAGTTTTGACCAAGTCTGCTTTTCTCCTTTCAAAGGAAAAAAGTTTAGTTCTGCTTGAGTTTGCAACCACCACCAATTGCTCTCAATTTCTGGAGATAGTAGCCTGGAATCTCTTTTCTTCTCTGACCCTATTTATCACAGCTAAAAAGACGAGTCAACATTTGACTACCCATTTTGTAGCAGATGAAGTGGGCCTCAGAAATTTCCAGCTAGCACGCTTCTTCCTGCTTCATCCACAGGAATAACAAAGATGCAGGAAGTGTCCCTCTTTAGATTAAGAAATGCACTCAGGGGACCTGTGAGGCTGGGACTTACTGCAGAGGTACAGGTCTATGAGATGGGCTGAGCACCAGGCAGCCCTCTCTTCCTTGGCACCCAGCTACTCAGGCTCCTAAACCCTCTGCTTTCTGTGTTTCAGTCTGGCTCCCAGCTGATCCTTGGATAAGCCAATTTTGTTCTCTAAACCAAATTTAGACAGAAAATTAAGCCAGAGAAACAGAAAACACTGGTTTTTACAGCACTAAGCTGTTGGATCAGCTCAGATGTGAAACTGCACTCAGCCTAAACATTGATGACAGTCA
Source organism: Gallinula chloropus (assembly GCF_964237585.1). Taxonomy (NCBI): domain Eukaryota; kingdom Metazoa; phylum Chordata; class Aves; order Gruiformes; family Rallidae; genus Gallinula; species Gallinula chloropus. Next base: position 55,944,750 of record NC_140089.1, read on the forward strand.
AGTGACGTGCCAAGTTACCGTAAGGAGGTCGTTTCCAAACTTTATCACGCACACCAGTCAATAAAAAACAGAACATGCACACCCCCAACATAGCTACAAAATACTTACATGGGCCACTGTCCTAGTATATTCCATAGATTTTAAAACATACAGAACAGAAATATTAAAAGGATGAGATAAAGATCAAGAAACTCTTCTGCTCCCACTGAAAATTAGTATTTGAATAGTATATTCATAAAACAATATGTTATGTTATTAACGGTTAGCACAATATAGAATACCATTAATAATATTGTAGTGTGAGCAATGTCACTACAGAAGCCTCATCATTTTTACAATCTTGGGTTATCATCAGCAATTTGGAGGTCTGGTTCTATATTCCAATCATGGCTTTAATGGTTGTCACACCTGGAAAAAATGCCTTACAAAGACACACAGACCCAAATGAAAAGGTGTTGCTGGATGTGCTTACAAAACCATGCTATTTGTTTTCGTCTCCCAGCCATCAAGTATATGAAGGCTTATCTTGAAATTCAGCTAGCAAATGTTCATCTTCCTTGATGTCATTCAATTCTTCTGGAAAAATCATCAGAAGGTGTTGCACTTTGGTATTCCTAACAAATGGGCTCAAAATCCACCCAAACTAATTCATCTGGAAGATTTCTACATAGCTCAGGAAATTCTCTTTGCCAATTTACATGTACAGAGTGGAAAGGTTTTTTTGTGTGACACTTGCAATGATTTTGGCAACAGGAATGCATTGACAACGTAAACACTTTCAAATACCACTTTTCAAAACACCTTCTCAAACGCATGACTTTCTTACAAAGAAGTAGATCACTCCTCCTTAAAACACCACCTTTATCTTGAAGGGACAAACTGTAAGTGTGTTTTGGGGTTTTTTTAAATAACTACTGGGTAGCACACTGCTGATGGCCACTTGTCATCACAGAAAATGTCAGCGAGTCTGCAAGTCTGTTTTGGTACAAGAAGAAAGCTGAAGCCATATTTAAATCCCTTGCCACAAGACAACCAGCAAACCTCTGTGCGATGCACAAAAGTTTCACGGTCACTTCCTCTACCATTACAAGGTGCAGCTAAAAACAACCCCTACTATTTAAAGAGAACTTCTATAAAATTAACCACACTGCTGGCATCCTGTAGCCCTTTGTGCACCAGCTCCACTTTCACTGCTGCAGTAACTTGCCTATGAATGAGGCGGTCAATAAATGTCATGGGTGGAAATAGATCGGTAACCTTATTCGAGAATCCATTTTTAGCCTAGTCAAAGCAATCACTCCATCAATGGTTACTCTGAGGCAGTCTTAATAAAAACATGGCTTTTATTAAAGAAATCATTCACTGTTGAGGATGCAGCTTCTCCAGCACAGCCCTCCTTCAGCATTTGACAATAAAGTTGTTCTTTCTGTATTTCATTACTGAAACAGAATTTAGCAAAAACCATAAGCAGAAACACGTTAGGAACATCTGTACAGCAAACCTTCCATACTGTGATCTGTTCTCACGCTTGTTTCTTATAATCATCAGCAATGTTTTCTATGTCTCCTTCCAACAGAATTTCCTGACAAATCCATTTGTCAACATATTGTTTGCATTTAATATTACAGACATTTTTACCATGTCAGGAAAAACAAGTGATGCCCCAAAGAATATACATTTGTCTCTTCTCTGGTGGTTTCTGAAATATATGCCAAGAAGTATATTCGATATCAGTAAAGCTTGATTTTTCTGCTTTTTTTAGATAAAAGAACTATTAAGGAATGCTCTGGTATTTTCTTCCTGCACCCAATGGATCGCCCAGCACATCCTCCTGGGGCTAAGAGCGCTCCACTCGGGAGTCCACGGCACTAGTGTGACTCAAGGTAATGTTACCAGATGTGTCAGAAAACTGAGCATTCGGTAGTCAAGCACATGGGGTTCAGACTCTGGAAAAATCAGATTCAGTGCTCTGATTACCACCCACAATAGTAAAATCCAAGTGATCGTCCACGTTTCTCACTATCCCCCATAAGACTGTAGACTTGTTTGAACTCCCTTCTGTGCTGCTCATCTCACTGTGCACTGTACTGGCCAGTATTCCCTGTCCCCACGTCCTCAAAAACCCTAAGTGCATCCACATGACTTCATCAAAAAGTTTCAAGAATAATAAAAACATTTACACTACTCTCTGTCAGATGTATGCCATACTGCCATGAGAAAGAAACAAATTCTTCCCATCAGCCTGGAGAAGAGCTCTCTAGGTTGATCCCAACACCTCTGGATGAACTGCTGTGCTTTAAAAAGACATGAATAAATATCACTGAGTTTCTGAGGAAGTTTCTGTACCTAATGACCTACTTGTAGCAGCAGTGGTAGCAGCTGTAGTCTCCCCTGCTGTGTTTGGTGGGGGCGTACCGGGTGGAGTTGTCTCTATTCCACTCTCTTCCACCATTTTCCTTCAGCTACAGAAAGCTGTAAGACAAAAAGAAAGGAAAATAAAGAAAAAGCTTATCTTGAGAAATAGGGATAGTGTTTGCTGCAATACTGAGCTGTAGTAACTCCAAGAAGGACCTGTTCTTTTCAGAGCTGATGCATGACAGGATGCAAAAGGTGGCAAGAAGCGAGACAGAGAACGAAGTCTCCCCCTTCTGCCCTTAAAGAACCACAACTACCCCTGAAGTTGGAGCCCTCTCCAGCTTAAGCACTGCCCCAGATGCTCTCGACCCACCATCAAACTGACTGCAAGCACTTTCTCCAACACCAGGCATAGTGGCAGAGCTTGCAAGGGCCTAGGGCTCCAGACTCCGTGACCTGAACTCTATGACCCTGTCTGCTTAAAGGAGAAGCTAAAGAAACCTCCAGACACGCCACAAGAAACCAGGGAAATTTACTTCCAACCTACCTAGAAGTACAATGACATTCATTTACACTGAACAAGTTCTCCACTGCACACAATTCCTGTAAAATCCAGGTCTCGTACTGCTCTGGTGAGTATCAGAAGTGACAGTAATTGAAAACTTTGGCTTTTCTTTTGAAGGCCACATTACACTGAAAGTATCTTTCAGCATCTTTGACTACACCTGCACAGTGCACTACTTGTGGAAAAGTAAAGCGATGTGCTTATTTAAAACCCCCTAAACTAAGAGAAAGGCCTCAGGAGATGAAAAGGAGAGGATGAAAGACTAAGATTAACACCTGGAGATTTTTGTTCTTCAGTGCAGAGGAAGTCACCTAAAACCCCCTGCTTCCTCCCAAGTCTGGTAAACCAGACCGAGATTGTTTGTACCACTCCCTGAGGTAGCAATTCCATAAGGACATTTTAATAACATAAAAACCCTACAGAAAGGAATTTATGTCTGAAAAATTGGCAGGAAAATATTTTCCATCATATCCATTACCTCAGTAGCTACTGAGGACTGACAGCTTACTACATTTAACAAGTATCAGAGGAAAAGCCTTAGGTAATGTGTTGAGTAAAAGTACTCACAGGTATTTATAAAGAACTCCACTTACAAAAATACAGGGGGGGTTCCTCTAAAAAAAAAGAAAAAACCCTCACTGCTGTTTAAAATGTGTATACAGCTATGTTTAATGTAGAGGGAAAATTACTGTTATGACCAAACTGAAAAATACAAAAAGCAGGATGCCAGTGTTAGTCTGGACAGGCTAAGGAGCATCAAAACCAAATGAAAGCATTGAAATCACAAAGGAGAAAGTGTATTTCCTCTTACAACCAGTATGTGTTGTAAGAGGAAATAAAGTAACTCAAGATTAAGCATTTGAGCCCAGACTCGGAAAGCAAGTATGGTTCCTGTGCAGCACACCTCCTAAAACCTCTGATGACCCAGGGACTGTGGGTTCTGAGTACCTTTTCAATTAACTTGAAAGCTTCTCTGCAGACAGGATGAAAGGGTCAGTAACTGCCTGGTGGGGAACAGACTGACCTTGACGAATGAGCACATCTCAGCATCCCTCAGAAAGGAGCTACACAGCCCTCCCCTAAAGTTCACTAAGCAGAAGAATTTGCAGTAAGATTTTGTCTTTTCACTCACCTACGGGAGTTCACGTTCCTCCTCGCAGAAGTATTTCTAAAGTCATTCTTCTTCCAATTATACACTGCAAACAAAGAGAGAATTTCCCACTGTGCAACATCTGTAATCACTGACCAAACCCTCCCAGAAACACTTTCTTTGATCAAGGCTCCTTTCAGCTGCTGCTTGATTTCACCTCTGTCGTGGTTTCACCCCAGCTGAGAGCCGAGATCCACGCAGCTGCCTGCTCCTTAAAGGAAAAGAGCAGGGAAAAGAGAAGAGGAGGGGGGGAGAGTAAGTGGTAAGGGAAGGGAAAAGGAAGAGGAAGGGGCAAATAACCCCAAAACCAAGAAATAAGAGGCCCGTGGGTTGGGATAAGGAGAGTTTACTAAGATAACAGAAAGATACAGTCTAACAATGCTGACAGGACTTTAGAGCAAAAATATATGAAGCTGTTGATACACAGTGCAGTTTCTCACCAAACCCACAACTCAGGCCGTGCCACCCAGAGCCGTCCCAGAACCCGACCGTCCCCCAAGAACCGCGCGTCCCGGAGCCGCCCTCGGCCTTCCTCCCGTCAGCCCCCTGATATCCTGGGCAGGACGTAACTGGCGTGGAATACTCTCTTTGGTCAGTTAGGTCACCTGTCCTGGCCTCGCCCCTCCTTTCTCATGAAGAGCTGAGAAAGTCCTTGACTGTCTGACAGCAATTAACAACATCAGCATTCCATCTGCTGCTACAAATGAATTTAACTCCATCCTGACCAAAACCAGGACAAGAGGGAAAATTACTGTTATTACCAAACTGAAAAGTGAAGCAAGCATTGAACAGCAATAGCAAGCCCAAACCTGCAAAAATTAGAGAAGCCTGAAGCCTAAATGCTCCCTATCATCCTTCTCCCTTTAGCTTACCCAACTCCTCACACAATCAACAATCTCCTTGTGAACTCCTGACTTGGCAGGGATGAACAAGAAGTTTGCCCAGGTAACACTTTGCTATACACCGAATTCTCAATAAAAGCCAGGTGTAGTTTGCAAATGCTGCATGAAAAAGCATAAAAACAATAAGGTGAAGGAAAAAGATGAGAGATGGAAAGAGAAAATTCACAAGAGAAAAGCAAAACTATGATAGGTGTAATTGGAAGCAAATAGCTCATCATCTTGAAAGAATCTAGAACTGCTGACAATTAAAATTGATCCCACAGGACATGTGGTTAAATACTTTCATCTGAACGGCCTATCTGAAACCACTTACATGGAAGAAACCAGAAAGCACTGGGCTGAAAGAACATGGAAGGCAAAGAACCCAACCAACCCACGGACTTTTAAACAATGTTCAGGCCTCAGCAAAGTTTCCAGTGAACGTTTCTACCCTCCCCTACGGGAGATCCAGGGAAAAAGCTCCCCAGTAAGATCAGCCTGCAAATCCTCAATGACTGATGGGTAGGGAAGTGGCTGCTCTTTTCAGTGACTTAAAAAAAACAGTAATAGATAATTCTCCACTGTCCAAGCCACGAACACAACATTTGCAGCAACTCCTGCTGAAATCCAGCCTAATTTCATAAGGAAGTGACTTCTATGTCCTCCTGCCAAGTAGAACGCTTTGTACTACTGCACTGAAAACACAAAGGAAACTCTGAGAGAGCCCAGTGCAAACAGGCACTTTCGGTGACAGCAACTGCGGCACTGCCATCTAGCGATTTGTGAGCATCAGCTGATCTCACAAATTTCATCCCCCTGCCACATTTAGCTAGAAGGCAATCTCGGTTTAGGCTTACATGGAAGTAAAAAAGAAGGGATATGGAAAAAAGAAATACAGAAAACCACAAGGGTTGAGGGGGAAGGGAGGGGAGCGGGGGACACGGACGGGACGGGACACACACCACATTCCCAACACATCACGCTTAAATTTATTATCAAGTCGTTACGTTTCCGCTAATATTTTGCAATAATCTGGACAACATGACCATACTTCAAATGCATTTTTCAGGTTGTGACTCCAAAATATAGAAATTCACAGCCAACTATAACCTACAAATGCAGATGACCAAATTCCACATGGAAAAACACATTATCTAGAACGTGGTGGTATGTCAGAGTTTAGAAAAAGGAACTCTTTTCAGTCACCCTTAAATAACTGCTGCTTGTAGTGCAGTAGATGCTCCTGCTAATAAAGTCCTGTCCCCCCAATATACTTCATAACCCCAGGAGGAAAAACTGGTCTCTAAGCAGAGCCTCAAACAAAACAAACAGTTGGAATACTAAATTCAAATGCCATTAAAATGCTATACTTGCCTGTAAGCGTAATATTGACTATTCTAATTGTGTGGAACAATACTGATTACATACATTGTTAATATCTAAGCACAAGTCAACAACTGTCCAGAAGAGTGAGCTGTCATTTATTTATTTATTTAACTACACAAATCGATTGCTTTGAGCCATTCCCAGCACAAAAACCTCTCTAAATAAGATATTGCATCCCGGGTTGCATTACCTGATAGAGAGATTCCTAGGCACATACTTGGAGTCAACAGGAGAGAAGACAAAAGGAAAACCTTCAGTTGTTAAAGACAGAGTGAAGCTGACACAAAATAAAAAGACAACACTTCAGAAAACACCCCAAAACAACAGAGCTGAGCTGTTCCTATATCAAAGTTTCATCTGAAAAGTCCCTCACCCTACTTTATTCCATTTCAGACAGGCAGGGACAAAACTTCCTTCAGACTGGGGCCTGGTCAATACAGCCAGATCCCAGGGGACACGCAAAGCCTCGCTCTAGCCAAAGCAAGGGCACGGAGGGATCTCCAATGTAATCACCTTGGGTCAAACGACTTGTTCTAACACCTGCTGAATAGTCACAGCATAATGTTAATCACAACTCCCACATTAAAAAAGAAAAAAAAAAGGAAATGTTTACCAAGCAGAAACCACTTTGCCTCAGACCTAATGCTGTACCAATAGCTTGAAACACCAGGCATGACAGAATGGTTTAGCCTCATCCTACGACTTCTGCAGACAGTTACTGTAGTGCACAGATAGCACAAAACCCAGGCAGTTTTTCTAAGAGTTTCCTAGTGCCTGAGAATTATTTTGTTTCCCACATTCTTAGTGCCATTGTCAACCTTTGGGATTCGTTGCACACCCTTACTGTTGTTATTTTGAAATCATAGAGGGCTTACATAGCTCCACAAGCCACTGATGACCACAGAGAACTGTTGGTCTAGTATACAGTGTTATCTTCATGGGACTACGTAAACCCAAAGACACAGCTACACAGAACCACATGCATTCAACCAGTTTGTACCAACTGACGTAGGGTAAATGTCATGATGCAACAGCTCCAGCACTTGCAGACGATTTTGCCCAAAAGAAACGTTTGTTTTTCATGGCACTATAAACGAACTAGAAAGGGCAAAGCACTGCAACAAGGTATCCTCCAGAAACAGACTTCCTGAAGCATCACTTCTATCCTATGCTAAGAGATCCTCAAGGGTAAGGATTTCTACTGCCAATCATGCTAATTCCAGCTAAAACCACAAGGGATCTAGCACTTCCAGCCTGAGCTGCAACGCTGGAGCACAGGGCCCTGAGAGCAGGCATCTGAACACTACCCAGTGCCGGGAGAAAGCCTGGTCACCAGGAGGGTGACTCGCAGGAGCAGATCACTATACAGGACCTAGCAAGCTATCAGGAGCTGGAAGTTCCGTGAAGTGCTGGTGGTTTCCAATACCACTGCCAGTCATCACTGAGGCCGCAAGGGGTCTTGCTCTGTAGCTTCATCTGCCTCACAACCCACAACCGTAACGCTGCAAGAAGCCCCAGAGCCTGCCAGCAAGGAGCACTGGGGCCAGTGCAGCCTTTCTTTAGGACAAGACGGTTCAGAGTAAGGGCAACAAGACAGACTGCCTACACCAGAATCAGTCTGGTGAGGGGCAGACACCGTGCAGTCGCAGGTGTGCTGCCCAAGGGGGGAAAGTCGCCCCGACGGGACGGCTGCCGGAGCTCGTCCCGGGGCGGACCCCGCCGACATTCCTCACACACACAGCCCGGCAAAGACCTCAGCGACCCTCCGCCCCACCTGGCACAACCTCCCGCGCTGCCCCCAGGCCCGCGTCTTAACATCCGGACCTGCCTACAGGGCCCCAACGGCCCCAGACGGCACCCGGGACCGGGGGACACCCACCGCTCGCTCCGGGATGCCGCCCACCGCCCAGCCTCACCCGCCCCAAGCCTTCCAGACGCTCCCTCCCCGCCGCCGCCGCGGACGACGGGTGCCAAGGCGTGCCCTCCTCCCGCCGCGACACGGGGCCTCACCGAGCCCATCCTCCAGAGCCCACCGCCTCCTCCCGCTGCGCACCGCCCAGACATTCTGGCCCAGCCAGAAGGCCGCGGCCCCGAGCACCTCCGGGTGGCCCCGCCTCCCAGGAAAAGGCTCCTTCGGGCTCGGCCGCAGGAGCAGCACACCTCCCCCGCCACGCTCGCAGCGGACCTCGCGTCACGTGGGGGTGCCGGTCCCGCAACCTGCCCCCCACCCCCCTCCCGGCCCGCTGCGTGCCGCCTCAGGCTGCGCAAGTCGGCAGCTGCCCAGCTACCCGTAACCCTCGTGCCTTCATCCTCTGCCAGCCGGAGAGAAAACAGTTACTTCAGTTTTACAGCCTTTACAAAGCACCAGGCAACCCTCCCAGCTGCCCAGGGTTTCCCCCACAACTCACCTCTGCTGCTGCCAGTGCACTTCCTGGGTCCAGTGAAGGTGGTGGACAGCGCTGGGGTGGCGAGTGATGGGGGTGTGCCCCAGCTGCTGGACCGGCTCTGGTGTTGGCAGCTCCTGGGCCCAGGTCTAGTTTTCCTGGGAGGGTGGCCTCTTGGGGGGCTGGGAAGAGTCCTGGGAGCCGCTGGCCCTCCTCTTTGCTGCTCGTCTTGGTCTCCCAGGGGCACGGTCCCTGCCCTGGCTGGCACTGGAGGGACCTGCCACAGCCTGCCCCAGACCCGCCGCCGGCTCTTCACGCTCCCCGTGGATGGGAGAGGGGGCGTGGTGTGGGCTGGTGGGATGCCCAGCAAGAGCAGCGGCCGAGGTGCTGGGGCGCTCCTCTTCCCGAGCCCCTGCTGGGCTGCTGGAGGGGGCTGGTCCAGGGGCAGGAGAGCCGGCTCTGGAGGCAGCAGGATGGGGGGCAGAGGTGGGCCTGCCCTCCCGCGCCTCGGCTGCAGGGCCATCCTCCAGGCCCAGGAGACGTCGGGCCTCCCTGCGGCAGCGCCGCACGGCGACACTGATGAGCCGGCGCACGAACGACACTGCGCGCTCCTGCAGGCTGGGCTGCAGCAGCCGGACCAGCACGTCTTCATCCAGCCCGTATAAGCCCAGGACGGCCCGGATGAGGTCCTCCAACACATCTGCTGTGGAAGGCTGCCGTTGAAATGTGGCCCTCAGGTGTTGTTGTAGCCACGGCAGAAAGCGTTGGAGGAGGGCTGGGTGCTCATCGAAGAGAGATGCCCAGGTGTCTGGCTGCAGGCCACCCACTGTAGCCCTGGGCACCATCTCCACCGCCGGCGGCTGGGCAGCTAGCGGGCGAGGGGGGCTGTCGGTCCCCGGGTGTGCGGGCGCTCCTCCAGCTGCAGGTATGGCAGGCCATGTTGAGTCCTCTCGTGGTGGTCTGATGTGGACCTCTTCAAATTCATGGTCTGCCCGCACCGAGTGCAAGATGGATTGTACTCCCCTCTTGCAGAGGGGGCACTCAGGTTTGCTGTTAGCCCACCGCAGGATGCAGGCGTAGCAGAACTGGTGGAGGCATGGCATCACGAAGGCGGCGTTGTCAATGCTGTCCAGGCAGACTGGACAGCGGTGTTCCACCTCCGTGGCCATGCTGTTCTGGCTGCGGTGGGCTGGGAGGAGCTGCGGGTGGTGAACTGCTTCCTCCAAACGGCGCTGCAGCAGCTGGAAGCTGTGCTCGAAGATGCGCCGCGTGTGCCCTGGACACACCCTTCAGTATCTCTGGGATACCGCACTGGAAAACCGTCCTGAGTAAGGCACCAGCACCAAGCCTTCGCTCAGCACTCCAGCCTCGCTGGCTGCTCAGCTGGAGTCTGCGCTTGAGGCCGTTGGGCACCCCTGTGTGCTGGGTTACAGGGCTGGGTGACGTCACGCTTGTCCGTTGGTGACCAGTAAACATGGCATTCAGGCAGCTTCCAGAAGCTGCCATGTCAGATGACTACTTTTTGGTGGTCTTCTGGCTTTCACAAACCTTGACGGACAATAAAACACAACAGAACAGAACTGTCCCTGGTGGAAGGAACTCCAACAATCTTCTAGTCCGACTGCCCGACCACTCCAGGGCTGACCAAAAGTTCAAGCCTGTTGTTAAGGGCATTGTCCAAATGCCTCTGAAACGGATGGGCACGGGGCATGGGCCATCCCTTGAGGAAGGCTGTTGCAGTGTTTGATCACCCTCTTGATACAGAAATTGATCCTGAGCTCAAGTCTGAACCTGCCTTGACACAGCTTTGAGCGCTCAGTCACATGCTCTGGCTTGGCCGGCCATGTGTGGAGCCAAGCGTTGCACTTGATGATCCTTGTGCATCTCTTCCCACTCAGGATATTCTGTTATTCTGTGAATTTATACTTGTGCCTGGCACCCACCCACCCAAGGTGCAGAAGCCAATAGTTTGTCTTGTTAAATTTCATGCCCTTGATGACTGCCCCATGCTCCAGTGTATCTACAGCCCACTGCAAGGCCTGTTCTTGCTCAAGAGACTTAACAGCGGCTGCCGGTTTAGTAGCATCAGTAAACTTGCTAACAGTGCATCCAACCCCTGCCCCCGGATCACTGATAAAAGGATTGACTGGAACTGGCCCTAGAACTGAGCCCTGAGGAACAAGCCCGAAGCACTTGGCTCACTCTTGTGGGTTTTCTCCTGCCTTTCTCTCCTTCCATTATGCCAAATCTCATCCTTGATCAAACTCTAACTAAATTGGAATAATATTTAAAGCAATAAATAAGTAGAACTAAAATAAATAACAATTTCCCACACATCTGCCTGTAACCAGTGTTTGAAATGAATCGTTGCAGGTCAGAGTTACAAAGGGGAAACTGCCATATGCTCTGCCCCTTTATGCTGCGTTTGTACGTTGTTACTGGCTCCTTAGTCATTATTCCAAGGCGATCATTGTTATTATTATTATTAATTTATTAAAGGGAAAATATCTTGCTTTTGTGAAGTCAACTTCCCATCTTTCTCAAGGGTAAAGGGATAAATTGAAGAGACTGGCTTGGAAGAATTGCCCTACTTCTGGACGTGGCTCCTCCAGGAACAGGCAGAACATCACAGAAGTTCAGGAGCTCAAAATCAGCCTTGATTTCTGTCACAGTTTTGCGTGGCTGGGTCCTGGTGGAAAAGGGGGCGGGGGGCTGCATAAAATGGCTGCTGCAAGAAGCAGCCAGAAGCTCTCTGCAGGCCCGAGAGAGTAAACATGGGCTAATTCAAGGCCAGAGTTGCTGCTGAACAAGGCCGAGCCAATCGTCCAATGTCACAGCGCCTCAGGGAATCACATTTAGGAGAATAAAAACGCAGGCAGGTGCATTTTCCCACCAAAGAGGGGAGTGAGAAGATGTAAGGAGCTGTGCAGGCAGCAAGGCCGGGGAGGGCGGGAGAGGAGGCCTCGCCCTGCTGCTGGAGAGAATGATGCCCCTGCAGCCTGTGGAGAAAGCCATGGTGGAGCGGGTGTCCCCCCAGAGCCCATGGAAAAGGCTGAGACCCCACCTGCAGCCCCTGGAGAGGCTCCACGCTAGATGAAGCAGGTGGAGACATAGAGGAGATGCTGTGACCCACGTTAGAGCAAGCCCCTCCCTGTGCCACAATGCAGGGGAAGAAGGGAGTGAAATCATGACCAAAGTGAAGTCTGAAGTGATAGAGCGGCTTTGGTGGGCGTCTGGCCTCCAGCCAGGGCCAAACCACCACAATTTATGACAAAGCATCTCAGGAATTACTTGCTGTCTCTAAGAGAGAGACTTGTATGCCATCAAATACATGACTTGGTTGTCCAGCATGGGTAAGTGTAACATGTTTTATAGTTCCTGCGCTATTTCTAGACCCACCCTCAGCAAAAGAAAGGGAAAGGAAAAAACGTCACAGCATTTCACATCTTTCATTAGAAACTTTATTCCATCAGCCTCCAGGTACATGAAGTGAAATAAATGGTAGTGAAGGGCAGAAGGACCAACAGCAGTCATCTTTGGAAAACAGAAACATTTTCACAACAAAACACCTTTTTGTTACAGCGAAGAAAAAAAGCCAGGCACACTTGATAGCTTTTCTTTAAAGATGTATTACAGTTCAGTCACACCAAAGTGAAACGTTGTGGGCTAAAACTGGGAAGTTCTGTGCTTTAGCACTAGTACAAGCCTACCAAACCACACGATTTGCATCTTTCTGTCAAAATTTCTGTCCAAATGAGCTGTGTATTCTTCAGTCTGGACTTCAGAGCTTCAGTATAAGGATCATTAGTTGGATACCTACGTAAAGAAACAAATTCAATCATGGTCACGGTACTTGGAAAATCCAACAGATCTTAACTGACACCTTGGCCACTTTGGAGTTTGTTTTATTCTGTATTCCCTTCAATATGAACTCAGCTTTGCAGATTGTCTCAGCAGAAAGTATGAATGCACTGAAATCTTCTTTCCCCTAATCTGCATGCGCATCTCCAATTAAAATTTATGTGACTTCTCTACATCAAAATAAGGACAAACTTCATGTGTGACTGTGTTGTGATTAAAATCTTTGCTTAAAAGCCTTTAAGCGTTTTAAAAAGCCTTGAGGTTCATGGTGTTTCTCCATGACCACCATTAGTACGCCTACATTATGGAAAACCTTAGGTTTCTACTTACTACCTCAATTAAAGTCAGCTACACACTTTGTGCATCGTTTTGCACTTCAGTAAACTGGTACTAAGTTGCTCCCTTTTCAGTGTGACATTTCTCACTCTTGTAATGTGACTGTTTAGCAGCAAAGCTTCTCTTGCCGTCCCTGTCCCTGGTGAAGGCATTTCTCTTAGTAGACAGTACTTGCTGAAATTACTCGTCAGCTTACTCGTTAAATTCCCACCACAATATAGTATCTCTGTTTGGATTTAAATTCTCTAAAGAGCATACTGGGATCTACAGAAAGGGCTAGATGACAAGCATGAAGATTAAGTTGGGGGGGTGGTCTCTCAAATTGACAGATGAGTGTCCTTCAGTGGAAGCCTCCTGGGGCACAGAGGGGACAGTGGGATTGCCAACGCCAGTCCCACGGGCTTTTGTCCTGTGGCTGTCATTTGACAAAACTATGTGAGCCCTGCAGGTAATCTGTTCAGAGTGTCTACCAGCGATCCTTCGCTGAAATAAATTCAGGGAGGACTCGTGCTTCCCGCTGTATGCCATACGATGCAACTGCCTACCCCTTTTACCTGGGCACAGAGCAAATGTTGGGACACGCTGCTCCCAAGAAGCTGGAGAGCTACTGCCAGAAGAGGGTGGAGGAGCCTGCTGGGGCTCCGTTACAAGCATGTTTTCCGGCACCATCACCAGCAGCAGCAGCTAGAAACAGTCCTGCCGCACCTGATGCAGGGTTCTAGAGGTAACTTGGCACTGACACAGAATGTCCGGTCTGGATCAACCATTTTATTTCCAGCTGAGATGTTTGGGGAACAATTCTGCTCCAATGCATCGCTACCTTGGCAGATTTCACAGTTCCCAACAGGCTGTTCTGGAGGGAGAGAAAGGAGCCTGTTGGAAAGGTGCTCTCCATGCAGAGCCAACAGAATGAGCTAAACTTTAAGGAGGGACTGGTTTGGACTTTCCTTCTGCTTCCTCGTTACTAGCCTTGACAACACCACCTTGATGTTTTTTCCCAATGAAGTAGGTTAAAGTGTTATGTATTAGGTAACCACCTCTGACAGACATGGGGACGACACGAATTCTGCCTTCAATCCTCTCCCTCTGCCCAGAGGTTCCTTCAGCCGGACAAAATAAAGGCCAGTTGGCCAAAATGCCAAAGAAACGCACACACGGTAGAATATTTTTGCAATTACAACTAGATGGCTAGAACACAGACACACAGCATAGAAATGGAGACAGGAGTTAATAAAGAATGGGGGGTACATGTGTCACATTATCAGCGATGCAAAAGACCAGCTTAAGCACGTGTTTCTCTACGTCAGCTATAAAAAAGAAAAGGTGCCTTTTTAGCAAGTATGCACAGAGATTGCTCAGTTATTTCTAAGAAAAAAAAAAAACCACAGAATACTTGACAATTTTTATCCTCTATTACAGACATTATTACTACCTGTTTATAAAATGTAAACCTTTCCTCGCAGTTAAGATTTACAGCAGTCATCACCTTTGTCCACTCCTTACATAATCAGTCCCTGGTGACAAAAATAAACTGATGTAGCACACACCTTTTCTGAAGTAATTACTGATATGTGATGGAGCATTAGTTGTGTAGTGGCAGAAGTAGTGGTCAGAACTGCAACGTATGGAGCTGAATGGCAGCAAAAGACTTGTTGAAGGCTGGTGCTGGGTCTGGAATACCAGGAGTTTCTCGAGGCATCCATCGTAGCATACTGAGGTACGCAATGCTTTTAACTCCCAAACTATGCAAGCAAGGTATGCCCACCACCAGTAATGGACAAGAAAAACCTGGTCATGGATTCCCCAAGCTTCCTTATCACCATCAGATCATGTCTTGAGATCAGAATGGAAGGTAAAATTTGGCCAAGCGCCTTTTCTTCTACAGAACTAGTGAATCAAATCACCTGTACAAAGTGGTATTTGGTAAACTGCACTGTCCTGGGAGGACACGAAGTCTATATTTAAAGTGTCTGAAATGGGATGTTATAAAAACTGATCTGCAAGCTAGTATTTTTAAGCCAGTATATTACAGTATAAATGTGCTGCATACCTGCGTCTATAAAATTAACTGCCATGAAAAAAGAACAACCAGGATCCCCAGAGTGTGGCATTTGTCCATCTGTCACTTGTAGACACAATACAAACCTCACATTGAGATTCTGTTTCAGGTACAGCAGCTGTCTGCTGGACAGATTTGGAACCAAATCTGATGGAAAGGAAACTAGAGGAAGGAGCACAGTCCTGCCACTTTGCCCCGGGAGAGTCCCACTGTGCTACACATCAGCTTTTGGGGTCATTCACTGCCGACCTCTTTCGGTGAGGATGTGGGGCTGTCTCGAACTGGTAGCAAGTCATAATGACATGGAATGTGGCTGTTTTTTGGCAGATCATACGGATCCTGGCTGAAACGTCCGGTGCTGCTGAGTGCTCCCTGGACAACACTCAACGTAGGTTCTGTGATAAAAGAGAGAAGATGCATTCAACACTAGAAGCAGCAAACAGAAACAAACGCGGGGTTACACTTCAGTTTGCATTACAAAAGATCCTCTCTTCTCTGCTTCAGTATTCCTTGTCACAAGGCAGGTGTGGGAACAAAGAGGGATATTATGGTGCTTTGGCTTTACACTAAGTTACACCTGTGGGTTTGCAGCAGGGCCCTGCCACAAGTACATTTCCTGACAGAAGCAAGTGTGCTTTGTCTGTGCATAAACAAAACCAACCAAACAAACCCCCCCAACAATAAACACAAAATTAAAAAACCCACCCACCAAACTAATTTGGGGATTTTAATTAGTTTCATAACGAATTTTTAATTAGTTTTTATAAAAATCCTTAGAAATGTGGGGAGAACTGGTGGGTTTTGGAGGAATGTCTAACTGGGGACAGAAAAGGCAAATGGTATCCTATGACAGAAGACATAGACTTTATTCCAGCCTAGAGAGCATTGGGATAAGGAGGATTCTACCAGACCCCCAAGTTTTCTGGAACTACACCAGCCACAGTAGCGCAGGAACTCGATAGGGCCCCTGTCAGTGAAATACAGCCTCTGGGAGGGAAGATGCTGGTTTTCATGTCAAGAAGAGGAAAGATTCTTTCTATCCCTCCCATAAACTTACTCCAGCTGTGTTCAGTACTTAACTGCTGCTGTGGGTCTGCATGGCCAAACCAGCTCAAGGACCGATCCGCCGCTGACCAAGGCCGAGCCCATCAGCACCGGTCACAGCCCCTCTGTGGTCACATATTTAAGAGGAAAAAACCCACCAGTGGAAGCTTTTGCCACCAGAGGAGGGAGTGAGAAAATGGAAGAAACTTTGCAGACACCAAGGTCAGTGAAGAAGGGGAGGAGGAGGCGCTCCGGGCACCACAGGAGAGATTCCCCTGCAGCCTGTGAAGAGCATGGGGAACAGGTTGTCCCCTTGCCACCCACTGAAGATGATGGGGAGCAGAGATGCTTCCTGCAGCCCGTGGAGAGGCCCCCAGGCTGGAGTGGGGAGACACACGTTGAAGATGTAGTGACCTGTGTTGGAGCAAGCTCCTGGCAGGACCTGCAGCCTATGCAGAGACAGGCCCCAGGCCACAGCATGTTTTCTGGGGGGACTTGTGACTCTGTGGGGGACCAGGATGGAGCAGTGTGGGCCTGAGAGACTCAGAGACATTCTATGATTTTATGACTGTACTCCATAGCAGTGACCCACACTGGGACAGCTGGTGAAGAGATGGAGCCCCGTGGGAAAAGACTGATGTTGAAGAAGTTTGTGGAGGACCCCATGCTGGAGCAGGGGAAGAGTGTAAGGAATGCCCACCCCCCCCTTTCCCGCTAAGAAGGAAGATTACTTATGAGGAACTGATGGAAACCCCCATTCCGCCACCCCCCTGTGACACCTCAGCAAGGAGGAAGGGAGAGAAATAATGAATAAAGTTGAGTCTTTGAAGAAGGGAGAGGCAGGGACAGGCCTTTTAGGATTTGGTTGCACTTCTCATTATTCTACCCTGGTTTCTGTGCATGTGAGTGTGGTAAGATGGGTTTTTTCAATTCCCTGTTGAGTCTGTTCTGCCTGTGACGCTGATTGCGGAATGATCTCTCCCTGTCCTTATCTCCACTCCTAAGCCTCTCAAGAGGTATTTTCTCCCCCAGCTGAAAAGGGGAGTGAGAAGAGTGTCTTTGCTAGGAACCCGGCCTCCAGTCAAGGTGCAACCACCACAACAGCCTAAAATAGAGTGCGATCAAATGCTTAGCTTACGCTGTTGTTTAAAGACAGGCCTTCAAACCAGGGAAATTGAGCGCTCTCTCTAGGTTAGAGATCAGAGCTGAAGGTATTTAAAGCTCTGTCCTTGTGATCTCTACCACTTCCCTGGAAAAGACGTTGTGAGATGGGTGGAGCAGAAAACAGAACCTGAACGTATCGCTTTTTTAACTGATTTTTTAATGTGTTTTGATTAACCTGGCTCAAAGGAAAAAGTCCTGTGCTCTTTGTTCTTAACCTTCAACATCGAGAAGTACATTTTGCACTTACCAACTTCATAAACGTTCCTATTGGCTGAAGCAGAGCCAGCGATCTCAGCATACGGGGAGTCCCCGCGTGCCGGGGACTTCATTTCCACATAGCCGCATTCTGAACTTCTGGGGACAAGAGCTGGTGGGTCTTTTATAGTAGCGTAGGGGTTCTCAGAACTACTTAACGAGCAATTACTTAAATTATATTCGGAGTTCTTCGCTAGATCTGTAACAAGAAAAACACGTGTTTCTCTCAAGCATGCTAGTAGTATGGACATCAATGCTAAACAGGGTGTTGAGTTCTAACAAGTCGCTCCCCAACAAATATTTAAATAGAAACCAGTCATAGCACTTCCAAATGGTTAGACAGTCCTTAATGAATCCACTTCTACTGCTATTCTTGTTTATGGCCCTTGGTCTTGTCATCAGCAAATTCCTGTTGCAGTCTGAGAACTGTCAATTCTGGTTAGAATAGTAGCTGGCATTCAATACAGATAATCCCAGAGTGGTTGGGGTTGGAAGGGACCTCAAAGCACATCTAGTTCCAGCGCCCTGCCATGGGCAGGGACACCCTCCACTAGACCAGGTTGCCCAAAGCCCCATCCAGCCTGGCCCTGAACAATGCCAGGGAGGGGGCAGCCACCGCTTCTCTGGACAGCCTGTGACGGGGCCTCACCACCCCAACAGAGAAGAATTCCATCCTAACACCTGATCTAAATCTAACCTCTTTCAGGTTAAGGCCATTACATTTTGTCCTTTCACTATATGCCCTTGTAAACAGCCCCTCTCCAGATTTCTGGTAGCCCCCTCCCGGTTAGGTAGTGAAAGGCTGCTACAGAATCTCCCCAGAGCCTTCTCTTCCCCAGGTGGAACAAGCACAACTCTCTCAGCCTGTCTTTGTAGGAGAGGTGCTCCAGCCCTGCGGTGACCTTTGTAGCCCTCCCCTGGCCTCACTTCAGCAGCTCAGTGTCTTTTACTGGGGAGCTCAGAGCTGGACACTGCACTTCACGTGCTTTCACTTTCTGTGCCTTGGGCACTGTGGCTTGAGCACTTGCCAGAAAAGACTGAGGCAAAAAGTCATGAAGTACCTCAGCCTTCTCCAGATCCTGGGTAACTGCATCTCCTGTTTCCTTCTGGAGACAAGCCCAATTTTTCCTCTCACCCTCATTTTGTCACTGATGGAGCTATAGAAGCTTTTGATGTTGCCCTTGATGTCTCAGGGCAGATTTAGTTCTGTCAGCACTTTAGCTTTCTTAACCTGGTCCCTGGCTGTTGGAACAGTTTCTCGTTATTCCCCCTAGACTACCTGCCCATGCTTCTACCCTCTGTAGGCTTCCTTTCTCTGTCTGAGTTTGCCCAGGAGCTCCTTGTTCATCCAGGCAGGTCTCCTGGTGCATTTGTTGGGCTGCATCTCTCCAGAGCTTGAAGGAGGCAGTCCTTGAATACTAACCAGCTGTCTTGGGCCCCTGGTCCTTCCAGGGCTTCGTTCCATGGTACTCTACTGAGCAGGTCCCTGAAGAGGCCGAAGTATGTTCTCCTGCAGTCCAGGGTAGTGAGCTTGCTGTGCACCCTCCTTACTTCCCTGAGGATCTAGAACTCCAACATTTCATGGTCACTGCAACCAAGATTGCATCATGGTACTCTGTTACAAGCATTACAGCAGTCTAAAGGAACTTTCTCTAGACAGTCTCTCTCTAAACAAAATACACAGTTTCCAAGAACAAAATTAGGTTATTTGAGAAGACCTAAACCAACTAAATTTATTCCTACTCCATCTTTATTTACTAGGTCTCATGTCAGCTGTCCTGCTGTTTTTGCCAAGCCTGACACCCAGGTCACAAGCCTAGAGCTACCCAAGCAATCCCATTGCACCTTCTAGAAACCAGGCATAACATCAGCATTCCTCCAGTCTTCCAGAATCTCCCCATGCAGTGGGGTAGCCACAGCCGGGATCTCTCAGAAGTCCCAAGTGCTGGTACATCTGCTCTAAGAAAATGTAAAGCTGAACTCTGAGCGTTAAACTGTTTTCTTAAAAACCCCGCGTCTCAGCCGGAGCTGTTGTTAGACCAAGGCTGGGGATGGGCAGGGAAAAATCCTGCTGCAGACTGCTTCTGATGCTGCACCTGATCCCCAGAACCTGACAGTGAGAAGGACTAGAAATGAAGGTAATTAAATCATCTAAAGAATAATGGCACTCAGAGTCCCTTCTAAGGCTTTCACTGGGCAGAGACATGAGGAGTGTGATCCAGCCTTTTTGGGATGCTTGAGATTGGGAAAGGATGAAGCGACAACAGGATACAGAAATTCTCACCCCTTCTCAGGAATTTTCTTTTGAGGGACAATGTGCTGTGTTTCAGCAGACAGGAGGCTTAGCTGGGAAGATGCTGCTACAATTTACATCTGCAGCAGCCCAGATGATGAGAAACTACTTCAAAAAGCCTTGATTCTGTGTGGTGGGGATTTAAAAAAAGGATTCACCCAACCCCACACCTATTTAATCAAAGTAATTTTGCCAAAGCAGATCCTTATTTACAACACCCATTGATTTATGAAAGTAATTAGTATGAAAATAGTTGTATGACAATATGATGAGATTTTTGCATATCATGTCTGCACTGGGCATCAGGTGGATTCACCGCTCCTCACAAGGAGTCACTTTTTTGTCTCCTTGAAGAAAGGTCGAACCCATAACCCTGAACCTCATGCACAGCCAGACCACCTTGGCATTACCCTGAGCGGAGAACCAGGAAAAATTCCCTGCTTCCCTCTCTATCCCAAACACAGTGAATCCCATTCACCCTCTCCTCCTCCTCCTTCTTCCTTCTTACCAAGCTCGTTGAGGTAGCCACCATGTTTCCAGTCTGCAGGCAATGTTCCCGCGTAGTCCATGACAGTTCCTCGTTTTCCAGGTTCCACGTTTTTAAGGTTCACAAACAGCTGATTGGTTTTGGCCTAATTCAAAGGAAGACAGATAACAGAAACTGAAACTGATGGGAAGTTATAGGATTTCCAGGTGCTAATCAGGCAAAGTGGTTTGGGTTTGCGTGGCCAGGTTTTGGTAGTGGTGGGAGGCCAGGAGTGGCTTCTGCAAGAAGCTCCTAGAAGCTTCCCCTACATCCAACAGAGTAAATACCCAACGGCTCAAGGATGGACCCACCGCTGGCCAGCGATGAGCCCATCAGCGATGGTGGCAGCACCTCTGTGATAGGATGTTTCAGAAGGAAAAAACCCCACAGATAGACACTTCTTGCTGCCAGAGAAGGGAGTGAGAAGATGAAGAAACTCTGCAGACACCAAGGCCAGGGAAGAAGGAGGGGGAGGAAGCGCTCCAGGCACCAGAGGGGAGATTCCCGAGCAGCCCATGGAGAAGACCATGGTGAAGCAGGCAGTCCTGCTGCAGCCCAGGAGGAAGATGATGCCGAGTAGAGATCCCAGCTGCAGCTCCATGCTGGAGCGGGTGGACACACCTGAAGGAGGCAGTGACCCCATGGGAAACCTGCATTAGAGCAAGCTCCTGGCAGGACCTGCAGCCCGTGGACAGAGGAGGCCATGCCATAGCAGGTTTCCCTGGGGCAGCCTGTGGCTCTGTGGGGAAGCAGGCTGGAGCAGTCTTCTCCTGGAGGTCTGAGCCCCACGGAAGCCACGCCGGGGCAGTTGGTGAAGAGCTGTAGCCCCCATGGTAAGGATTCATGTTGGAGAAGTTCATGGAGGATTGTCTGATGTGGGAAAGACCCCACACTGGAGCAGGGGAAGCATGTGAGGAGTCCTCTGCCCGAACAGGAAGGAGCAGCAAAGACAACGTGTGATTAACTGGCCACAATCCCCATTCTGCCCCCTTCTGTGCCGCTCGGGGGCAGGTGGCAGAGAATTTGTGAATGAAGTTGAGGCCAGGAAGAAGGGAGAGGTGAGGGGAGGTGTTTGAAGATTTGGTTTTATACTTGATTATCCCAGTCTCTTTTGATTAGGTAAGAAATTAGATGCATTTTATTCCGCGTCGCGGCTGTTTTGCCCATGATGTTATCTGCAGAATGATCTCTCCCTGCTCTTATCTCAACTCATAAGCTTTTGGTTATATCTTCTCTCCCCTGTCCAGCTGTGGAGGGGAGTTATAGAGCGGCTTTGCTGGGCACCTGGCCTCCAGCCAGGGTCAACCCACCACAAAAAGAAACCAAACCTGAAACATGATGGAACCAAATGAAATAAACTAGAAGCTAATTGACAGAGGAGCACTGAGATTTTGATGCTCTACCTTTGCCAGGGTCAGTCTGTCCATGTTGTTGACATGAGGTGGGGTAGCGCACTGAGTCAGAGTATGATAACTGGGGTTAGAGAAATAGTGACTGTTGGAATTTCCACCGGTACTGTGAGGGATGGCTTCTGAAAAGAAAAGAAAATCAACAACTATCAATAACATGGCATTTCTTTCTGAGGAGATGTTTTTTACAGCTCTGCACTCATTCCAAAACCTAATGGAGAGTTTCTGGAAAATATCTACCTAGGAAATTGCCATTCATTTGACAGATTTAGGGACACAGAGCAGGAACTGACAGGTCACTTGAAGCAAGAGCATGTTACTTGCTAACTTACTTCTCTCCTGAGGTTCCTTGCTCTCTTTTGCCTCTGCAGTCACTGTCCCAATTACAGAGAATTTTAACCACCAAGTTCATAGCAACACTCTCTAGTGCCTCAAGAGCACTCCCACCTTTGCTGACAGCTCTTTCTTGGCTCTGAAAACTCTTTCTGCCACCTTCTTCACCTGCTGCCTGCCTTAACAGCTGTGGGCAGAAGACAGCAGTGCCTGAAGTTTCACGTACCCGTTGAGTCACTCCCGGGTTTGCTCTTTGCCTTCACTTGTTTCAGACTCGAGCCTCTCTGCTCCCTGCCTCTCCAGGAGATCTTGCCACAGCTCCTGTGAAATCCTGACTGGCCACAGCTACAGGAGCCGCCTTGTGCAGTCCAGCTGTTGGCACGGAACTAAATTCTCAGTAGAAACTGTATTTTGCCCGTTTCCAATCCTGTTTTTAAGTAGCCACAGAGGAATAGAAAAGTCCATGCTTCCTCTGAACTGGGCTGAACTGTCTCTGACAGCTGAAAGGTAAGCACGTACATCTGCCATCACACCCCACTGGTCCCCTGTGCCAGTCCACCGGCACGGCTACCAGGGTGGTCTCTCTCCCCCGTGAAAGGCAACTGACAGCAGTGTCTCAGGCTGCCTCTTCCCACAGGTGGAAGCCCTCCCCTGCCTCTCCTTCCAGGAAGCCTCCCATGGCAGAACTGTAGACATCCTTTTCAAAACCACGTATGCTCCTGCTCACAGCAACCCTTGCTCATCCCAAAAGGTGAAATGGGCACTGTTAGGGGCATGTGAGAACCCTTCAGAGCTCAGCTAAAAAAGCGCAAAGTGAAGAGATGGAGAAAAACCCCCACCTTCTAAATGTCATTTACCTGGAATGGTGTAAGCTGCATTGATGGCCCTCAGAGCAGGGGTGTAGGTCACTGCAGGCATATTGTTGAATGATGTTTGAAACCGATGTGAAGACATTCCTGGCCTTAAGGAGAAACATTCATGTTCTTCCTAGAAAAAGGTGTTTTCATGGACTTGAGAAAGTAACAACATTTTCTAAGCAAAAGCACAAAGCAGGTCAAGCACTCGCTCCATCAGCAATTCTGCCTTTTTGGAGAGGACAGCGCTGTAAAGGCTGTCCTGTCCTGTTCCAGACTCCCCAGGGAAGTGGTCACAGCACCCAGCTTGACTGAGTTCAAGAAGCAGCTGGACGATGCGCTCGGTCCCATGCTCTGACTTGGCTGGTCCTGTGTGGAGCCAGGAGTTGGACCCTATGATCGTTCTGGGTCCCTGCCAACTCAGAACATTCTAGGAAGGACTCTGTATTTCACACAACTACACTGATTGCTTTGCTCCAGTGAACTCTTACTGAGGCATGGAATACTTACAAAATCCACAGAATATACATCACTTAACAGGATGGACTATTTAAACCTACGAGCTTTATCAGACTAATTTAGTGAGTGATACAGAGATGGAATGTAATAGGCTAATCCAAATTTCCTATCAAACAATTAAGAGAATTTGATTGCATGGAGGCTTTACCTTGATCACATCTGGCCCCCTTCCAGCCTGGGCTGCAGTAACATGTTCCCGGGATGTGGTCACACGTTGAGTTGTTCAGACAGTCACAAATCTGCCGGCATCCATACCCGTATGTACCCTGAGGGAATTCTGCACCAAGTGTGAGAGAAAAAAGGAACTCGAATCAGTCAGAGCTTCTTAACTGTGTTGGGATTACAGATCTGCAGCACCACGGACGCTACCATTCGTTCCTAGCCCCAAGCTCTGTCTGTCCACGGCCAGCAGATGGCCAGCAGATGGCAATGTGTCACCAGTGGCAGACCCCTAGGACTTGGGCTACTCCATTCTGAGCAAATAGCCACAGGTTGGGTCTTTTCTAACTAAGGACTTCTTTTACTCTAGATATGCATATGATCAGGACTGTACCTTTATCAAGTGAACTCTTGCTGCTGTGGTTGCATTGATGAATATAGCATGTCTAAAAAACAAGTAATTATCTATAAAGCTGGAGATTTCTCACAACAAGTTCAACATGTCATGAGAAAGAATTTCACTGACTGCTTTGAAAATGTCACAGTGAATGAATCTGATACTATGTACTGCCATTAGAACGGTGAAGTGGGTCCAAAATGTTAATTACTGCTCAGAGACAGGCAAGGATAGTTTTCTTCATGATAAAATATCTCTGAATGCAGAGGGTACTCTAAGAACAGCCCCTTTCTCCTGATTAGGGGTCACATCCTGAAGTTTTTATTTGTTTCTTTACCAAAAAGAGATGGGTAATTTTAAAATGCTTTTGTGGAAAGGTATTGCATGTGTGTTTCAAGGAGAGAAGAAACAGGTCAGATATAGAAGCCTTAGCTTTAATTCTGTGTAAGTTTAAAAAGACTGTTAACTGTTTGTTGCTGTGCACTGATTTGGTTGTCCAGAGACCTGTCTGAGAGCAATAAAAATTCCTGAATCCTTTAAACGCATAAGGACTCATCTATGTGTGGGCTGCATTTTTGCAAAGTGGTGGTTTTGCCCAAATTTCACTTCATTAAGAAATATACTACATTGTAGTGACAAAAAAAAAAGTACTAAGTTTGGTTTTTCTTGTTTTCGCTTCAGTTGTGCCTTTTGATTCTTTTTGTTATTGTTTTTGTTTGAAAATAGTGGTCAGCTATGAGGGAATGTAAACCCTATACAGATGAAAGGTTAAAAGTTTTAAGAAGGTTACTGGTTCCAGAAGAAATTAATGGAATCATTATCTTCCATGTGAACAAAAGGCCTGTACACAAAGCAAAGAAACTTGCTCTGTTACAGCCCATGAGCACAGTCTAAATAGATGCTTCCATTCATATTGCTGGCACCATTTTCTTGTTATTGATTTGTGAGTAAGTCTCTCCTCCTCCTAAATCCCTATTCTTCTACTCTCCAAAATACCTACTTATTTTACCATAAAACCAGACGCCTTTCTTGCTACTGGCTTCCACAGGAATCGGCTCAAGATTTATCTTGCTATGATACTTAGTTGTGCATGCCAATCACTTCACAGAATTTAGACAGCAGAGGGTTTTTTTCCAAAGTCACCAGCTGCTACATTGCACTGGTACAGAGCTAGTTAACCTGGACTAGCCAAGCCATAAATGAGTTACCATAAGTGACGTGAAACCAATGCGGGATGGTATTCGGAAATGCACCTCCCTGGAAATCAGCACAGTCTCTTTGGAATGTTGACGTATCAGGCTCTGGTGTGGCTTCTTTTATTCACAGAAATGGGTTGACTGAAACTTTGGAATACAGTGTTTTGGACCGTGTGGATTTTGGTACTTCATGGAATTGGATCTATTTCTCGTGAGAATTCTGCCTCAGGTATTTCTCTCCTATTATCAGTATTTTCATAGACCTGACAAGGCATCTGGAGAATGCTGAATTATTTCATAAAAGAACTCCTATGAAACATAATGAAATTAGGGCCTAGCACTCTGAGTCAGTAACAAAGTCTTCACTGGTTTAGCATACCAAGGCAATACTCCCCAAGTGAGGTAGAATGACAGTAAAAAGGGGTATCTGCGTTGTGCTTTTATGTGGCAAGGTTCTGGTGGCGAAGGGGGGAAGCAGGGGTGGCTTCTGCAAGAAGCAGCCAGAAGCTCTCTGCAGATCCTCTACAACTCTTCTTGGGCAGTGAAAGACTGAAAATCGGTCTCTTCTCTCATATGCTCCATCCCACTTCTTAGAAAAGCCAGAGTGCAATTATGTTGCTGATAGTGCTGATAAACTGAAGAAGAAAACTTTCGGATTTCTTCCTCCTATACCACACAGTCCTCATTTCTGACTTAGACAGTGGGTGTTTGACTACAAAAACTAGATAATGTAAATAGCCAAACCCGGATTGATTGCTGTTAAAAGAAAGGGGAACATTCCATACTTACGTTGAGAGCAGTCACTACCAATCCAGCCAGGGTAACACTGACAGGATTTATCAATAGGATTGCACATTCCTTTACTGGTGCACGTGCATATTCCAATGCAGTTCTTGCCAAATCTGCCACTGGGACATACTGGAACAAAACACAATTAGAACTCCTTAGTAATCAGAATGGGATTACCTTTTCTTTATTTCAAGAGGAATCTTGATACTAGGATCAAGACAGGTACCGCTTAGTATAATGTTCAGTAAGGCATTAGAAATTCTGGGAAGCCCTTTATACATGCTCATTATACAAATAATACAAATAACAATACAGTGGGTTTCATACTGTAGGATCAAATGTTCAAACAGTTTAAACCTGCTTAAGATTCCTAATTTATACGCTGCAAGCACTACAACAGCAACTGCTGTTGGTTTTATGGCTTCCAAGCGACGGAAGGAAAATTGCTGAAGTGCCTGGTCTCTCTGTCCCAGACAGTCTTTACTACAACTTGTACCTTCGTTACAGAGGGCTCCTGTAAACCCAGGTAAGCAGTCACGTAAGCCATTAATATGGTGGCAGGGACCACTGCTGTGTACACACTGGGGGCATGTCTGGCTGCAGCGGTGTCCATAAATCCCAGGGGAACAGACTGGAATCAGAAAGAACAAACCGTCATTCCTTCCTACACTTTCTATACAGCCGTGAACTACTCTTCAGAGCACTTCCTGACTCTGAATTAGCGCTGCTTTCTAAACACACAAGGCTGGCAATGGCGTCCTCATTATTCGTGCAGTTCAAGGCTTTACACTCACAAATGGAGATTTGCTCGTCTTCCTCCAGGGTTTACTATATCCCAGCTCTTCATGACTTAACTGACATTCTGTTACTTGTCAGGCCATGCTGACTTGGGTTGCAGGTGAAATGCATCTCTAGTTTTTATGTTATACACATTTGACTACACATAGTATGTCCTCTCCAACACAAACAACTCCTAAGGCATATTTGAAGAAAAGTCATTTAAAAAGATAGACTGGACAGTTTTATCTGTAGAGGAGTATGGTCATCTTAGACCTTGACTTCTTACCTGTTTCCTAACTTGGAAAACAAATAGCCATTACTTCACTGAGAAAAACTTACCAATGTTTTCCAGTGATCCTTTAAGTACTCATGACATGATACAGCCAGCTACACATCACCTAACTTTTAGAGAGCCTGAGACCAGAAATAGGAATTCACTTAATTCTTACGCGAAAGGCACAAGTTTCTTTTAAAAAAGGAGGAAAAAAAAAAAAGGGGAGGCTAGGAGGACAGACAGGGAGAGGCTGTTCCATAAAATCTCCTCCTTTGCTGCTCTAATCCCTTCTGGTATTTTTTTCCTGATAAATTAGAATATTAGGTAGCTAAGCTACTCTAACATACTTTGTTGCACTTAGTTCCTTCCTCTATTGTGACAAACCCTTTGCCTGCTACTCTACTCATTATGCATATACATATGTTCCACACCACCTTTCTTAATCCTACCTTCTAATGCTATCTCTGCAATGTAACTTTATAGAGCAGCTATTTGAGACCCTGTTATGAAAGTACTGCTCAGGAGTATTGCTCTGACATGTGAAGTGTGGGAGGAGGATATTTCCAGACACGGAGCAGAAAGCAAACTATGCTCTTTATGTCATACAGTGTGTCCAGACATCACCAACGTGTTGAAACTAGTCCGTTACACGCTGTTGTGATGACATCATCCCAGGACAGATACTCCATCTTTTCTAGAATCAAGCACAAAGTCTCTTTCTAGCAAAATCTTTTTCCTTTCCATAGATGAAGATTTCACTGAAGCTAAAAGCAGTGTCTCCTTTCCAATACCTGAGGTCACGCAGTCAAGGTCTGTGCTACGTCTGAAGTCGTCATCTCCACCCAGGATAGTTCTATCACACCGGCCAGCTCATTTTTAGAACCTGTTACAAAAAGATGCTACATTTTTACTACGGACTTTCAAATCATAGAATCTACCTACTTTAACCTGGCTTCATTCGTTACCATACTTTCTGTCTCTGGCGATTTGTCTGCCCTAGTGTCTCACAAACTACTCATCGATGGCACAATGACAATACTACTATTTTCTCATAATTCACTCCAATTACTTTCATTATTTTTGCAGCCTTGCCATTTCCCAGCGGTATCTGAGTGACTGAGGGGAGGTCACACTGCAGCTTTTGGGGCCTCCCTCTCTTTCTGTGAGGACTCCTGTGGAGAGAGTACACAGAGGCTACTGACCCTTGAATACAAACAGGAAAGCTGAAGCTTGCAACGCTACAGTATCGCACGGAGACACAAAACTCCAGAACCCTCTGAGAGGGGCAAAACTTAGAGCGTCAACTCCATCTTGCGGAAGCTGGAAGAGTTTTCCCAACACTTACATAGTCATTTAGGTGAGAACTCAAATCCCTTCCTGGAGATAAAAGGTTTGTGATAGCATGCCTTTCTGCAGAGTTTCATCATGTTTTCAAATTACCTTGCTCTCCATAGACAACAGTGCCAAACACAAATTCTAATGGATAACCAAATACAAATACTTCCTAAAACCACAAGGAAAATGACAGAGAAACCTTGCAGAAAAGTGCAACAATTTTCATGCAGAACAAAATATGTGCAGAGACACTTGAGTTCTCAAGTTTGAAAAACCTAAGTAGAAGCACAGCTTCTGCACAACAGATCCTCTTTTTGGTTGCCAGAGCCAAGCTTTCTGGGTTCCTGCACGCAAGGCTTTACGTACCAGAGCTGCCAGCACAGCCCTGCATATTTACAGCTCTTCACCACTTCCTGAGGAATGGTTCTGTGAAGGCGCGCAAGGTTTCAGATTGACCCGTCTACTCTCCTACTCCCCGTTTGTCTGTGGATCCCACACTCAACAACATTTCCATACCTGTGAATCACAGATGGAACAAAACAGCCACAGAACTGGCCCCTGTCTCCTTCCAGCCCCACACAGTCCTCCTGTGCACACCAAGTGAAAGGCAAGACCAAGCCCCGCCATAGTGGAAACTCCCATTGTCCTTCAAGAGTCTCTTTTGTACCTGACCATCCCGGCAGACAGCGACAGGAACCCCTGATGGGATGACAACTGTCTGCATGGCTGCAGTCACAGCGTTCAGCGCAATCCATACCGTACGTGCCATCCTGTGGAAACCAACCAAACAACCCAGAGATGACGACAGCTGGGAGTTAGAAGAGAACAAGTTCTGGTCAGTCCTGCCTCAAAAAACAACCACGCATCTCTCCTGAATCCATAAGCTGCGTTCTTAAGATAAAGCACTTTGGGCTTCTGCAGCAGTTTTTGTGTCCTGCATTTTCCTTCCTTCAGTTAAGAGGGGAAAATAAAGAATTACATTCTCTGGAAAAATCCCAGAGGAGGGACTTGGAGACGGTGATCCAGAACACAGCAACCTACACTATCAGAGGCTGCAACGAAGCCTTCTTGGACTGTCCCTCTAATTTCCCTAACAGCTGAGGTCCTACTCCAGGACCTGGGAATCTCTTGATGAGAAAGCAGTTCAGACTCCTTTCTGCCTCAGCTCCTGAGTTGTCGACGTACTGGACAAAAAAAAGATACCACAGAATACCACAATTTCTACAACAAAGTAGTAAAACGTAAAATGTATCTTCAGGGTAAAGCTCATTGCCTAAGCAATGCAAAGTGTATCCCTTTGATTAAAAGTCCTTCTCTCTGCACTACAGCATGTGCTGTTAAAAGAGAATTTCTCTGGCCAGGAGACAGGGCACAAAACATTTCTTCTGGCTACGCAACGTTTTTTGAACCATCAAGAGAAATTACAGTTGTAGGTTAAACACCCTTCTTGCTGTGCTGAGCTGTGCCACAAAAGCACAGCTGATTTTCATGGAACTACATCTGAACGTCTGAATTTGCCTTTTCTTCTTCCACAGAAGGTGGCACATACATCCGGGGGCAGTTCCATACAAAATCAATCTGACAAACTGAAAAGAGCAAAAATCTTCACAATTGCATTTGTAAAACAAGGGAAAGTACAGCTGTGAACTGATCTTACACGAGAAGTGTCAAAACCAAATTAGCAACATGGAAAAACCCCACTAGAATTAAGGTGATACTTATGAGGCTGCCCACAGCAAAGGCCAAAAATGAAAGAAAATCCACGTCATGTTTTAAAATCAGCTAAAAAAGAGGGTTTCGTTTCTAAATTAAATGAATTGAATTTACCAGTCACTAAAAGCCAGAATAAACCCCACAGGAAAGCTCCTCTGCTGGTTTTGGTGTTCGTGCCTACAATTCTACTAGGTTCCACAGCATTTACCTACTCAATCCCAGCACTTTCGAGTCTGACGTAGAACAAAATCTAAGAGCACTCAAGTGCTAGGAGCCCTTTGCTCATGGCAACAGTACATTTTTATACAGAGAAAAAGAAAAGATTAGGCATTTCCTTTGCATATAATCAGATTTGCAAAGAAAGGAAATCCTCAAGTACCTAATTGAAAAGTGGTATGTTTAGTCTGCTATTTATTTAGACTTAAGTAACGATCTGGGCAGTGATAGGAATTTTCTGAAGTTACTGAAAGAAATTGAAATACGTTGATTTAAATAAACTCCTCAAACAAGAACAAAACCAAGATAACTCTGGACTCAACTGAATTAGTTTCCCATTCATTCTCCTACTCTGGAATTCGGAGGCAGAATATGCATTGGAATATGTACATGCTTACAGACTTCACTTGACACAGGCAGAGAGAGACAGCAAGACAAGGAGCATGGGCATGCTAAATTATCTGATGGAGAAATGCTTTTAAGCACTATTGTGGCTCTATTTGCAACAGTGAAGCAAATGCCATGAAACAGTTACCCATCTTTTTTAATAAGTCAGTTTTGGAAGAGCTATTGGAGCTTGGGAGATCGCATCGTCCTCCAGATCAGACACTAAGTGATAAACAAAGCTGCCCTAGGACAAAGAAACATTAGTCTTCTGATGGAGACGTACTGTTGAAAACGCTGCATGAACGTGCACAGATGGAACTCTAATCCACTTTGCAGAACGTCTTAGAATTTGTCTGTCACTCTACTCACTCCGTCAACGTAAACTGTAGCTCACCTGGAAACTAAAAACAACCACCAAAACCCCAAACAAAAAAAAGCTGAGTATTCTGAGAGAAGTTCAACAGAACAAATTTTCATGCAAAACGAAGTCGTGGCTCCCAGTTTAACACTGTAGTTCAGCTATTCCTACCACATTACTGCTCAGTAGAGCTCCTCCAACCTGAGAGAAGCTTAAAGGTGAATTTCCCAGAAAACCAAACTCTATCACTGGAAAAGATGGACTCTGGAAAACCCAGTTTTTCAGAGAAAGAGTTCATGTTTTGACTACAAAATGTAATAAAAAACAGTTACGGAATAAAACACATCAGGTTTGACTTTTACCATTTTAAAACCTTTGAAATTAGATATTTTGATTGCTCTCCCCAAGCACAAATTCCAATGTGCAGCAGACCTGATGCAGCAGACCTGATGCAGCAATGTCATGTCAGTGCAATGATTTCTAACTTTGCAGTTCTCAATGTCAGGGTGACGGCGTCAGAGCCCCAAGAGGAAGGCAAAGACCTGTCTGTCACTGCAATCTTCGGAGTGCCTTCTCACAGCTGACTAAGAATGAAGGCAACTTCTCCGTTCATATTGTACCAGAGATAGAAGATAATGTAATCAAAACTAGGTTGTTTGATGCTAAGTATCTATTTCTGGTACATTCTTTCCTCTCATAGTTTTTTCTGCTTTAACAGAAGCACTCTGGAGAGCATTTGATGCCAACAGGGAAAAATCTGGGTCTGTGCTTTTCAACAAATTCTAAAGGAGCTGGAGAAAAGTCTGAGGCTCGACGTCAAAGCATGAAAGCAGGAAGAGTTTTTCATCTGTGCATCTTAACTGTGTGTTTTGTGTACTTCAGTGTGTTGCACTGCAGAGTTCTTCCCAAAGATTTGTTGTCACGTGTCCCCAATCTTCAACCCAGTTGTGTATGGGCTACCAGGAGCAGTCCTCCTTGGAGACTTATCCCCCCGACAAAATTCAGTGCAAAATCTGGTGAAATTATGAAACTACCTGACAAAGGAGTTCGAATTTTTCTCCTCTCCAGCCTGGGGCACAGGTACAGGTTCCATCCAGTGCACTGCAAGCCCCTCCGTTAAGGCACTGGCAAGTTAAGTTACAGCCAAGCCCCCAGGTACCTCTGGGACAATTTGTTGAGCAATCTACACCATGCCAACCTGCCAAAAAGAAGAATTTCAAGTGACAAATTAATCCAAGATTTCCCCCATTCCTCTCTGCGGACGTGTTTCACTCTGCCTATCAGGCAGCATCTTTCGGAGATGTGCAATCCCAGGGTACCACTAGCTACAAGCTAGTAGCAGCAGTTTCAGACGAGGACTTGTCCACGTTGGAACAAGGGTGGTGAAGGGCACCTCCTGACATCTCTGCACAGCACACATTTGCAGATGGGTGCCACCATGCAATAGCAATTCAGGGCAGATCGGCAAGGAAAACACAGACACCTTGAAATTTCACTGCCAAGCACCAGAGGATACTGAAGGTTTAAGGCATGGGCCAAAAAAGCAAGGACTATATTCCCTACATTCAAGCTGCTGCTGTCGTCATTCTTCCGCCAGTACTGAACAGATGGAGTTCTGCAATACAGTTTAGAAACTAAAATCCTAGACACAAAACAGAAGGAAACATAGCAGCAGTGCCTAAGTTGCATTTCTCCAAGGATACATGGAAGACCTTCTAGATTATTGCTGTACTTCTATCCAGATGCAAAAAAGACTGTAATGGGAAATGGTTCTAAAATGCACCCTACACTGCTGATTATGCTGGGTAGCAATGATTTGCAGACTGCACGCTGGAGGCAGAGAAATGGAAATAGATTTTTAAAAATGTGACCATCTGATACAATAGAAACGGCAGGAGACAGTCCGACGTGACCATCAGCAGTGACACAAGCCAAGGTTCTAATTTTGTACCTTGTTTACAGCAAGCCAAGGGAAAAGTAATTCTGCACTGAGACCAATCAATAGACTGTGCAAAACACATGGATTGAAACGAAGCCGCCTCGTGCCCTGGATTGAGAACTTCACATTTAGGGGTCATTTCAGGCAAAAATGTTACACCATATGAGCTAGAAAACTGAGACACTTTCTCCCATGTCTCTTTCCAGGATTTATACATCTCCTTCTGTTACAAGACAAGCAGCTGAGTGCAGATGAATTGCACCGTTTGCCGACCTTTTGCACTGTACTATGACTAAAACTGCACAATGCACAAGAAGACAGGATTTTGCCTGGCTCAAGGGTAGTTTTTCTCTCACAACCTAGCCTCTCAGCAGTAGCTGCTTTGCGATGGTTACAGAATTGTCTCAGCTGCACTGTCTCCGGGAAGAGCAGAAGATAGAAACTCCACATTTCCTACACGTCTGATTTAACAGTATCAGTCCCTGACAAATTTAGTGGCTGTTTTCCGGTGTAACTAACACTTCTCTCCCACACTCATGCGTTGTGCATTTTTAGACAGGGAGGTCTACCACGCAGGCTTGGCATGGAATTTGCTTGGGAGCATTCAACAGTCTCCCCTCTCAGCAAACCCCCATCACCGCTGAAGGACGCTGGACTACAAACCCTTCCTTACAGCAGAAGTGACAAAGAGAAAGGTGTATTGGAAGAGTGGATCTTTAAGGGAAGTGAGTAGCATAGTTTTGGGTTGAACGTCGATACCACGTGAAAAGATTTCTATGAAACCAGTGCTGGAGGATGTCTGAGATATCTTTATTCCAGCCAAAGGCATGTGCTACCAGGAGATGAAGAGGTGGGCAGGCACGTGCAGTTTCTGAGGGGGTACAATGACCATCAGAATTACTGCTGAGAGGTGAGAGCCATGCAGGGAGGTCAAGGAGCGTCAGTCTAGTCACACGAATACTGGGAGACCTAGAAAGTTTCTCACAGAAGCAGGGAACAGTAGCGGGCAAAGGCTTGGAAGGGTCTTAGGCAAGATTTTCTCAGAGAGCTGGTGAGGAAAAGAGCATTCAAATAGAATAAATTGCCAGTAGATACTAACATCAGTGCTAAAATGACAGGAAGAAATCGGTGCCTCTGTGTGGCTGAGAGGGGCAAGGGTTGCAGCCAGAGGTCATGCACACCCAGGCTGAGGGAAACCTGCCTATGCATTTCGACTAGGCAGGCTGCTGTCAGACACATGGCAGGCATGCCTGTGGTAATCCCAGCAGATGACAGCACTGCCACCAAGAGAGAAGTGGTGGCACACCTCAGGGTAAACACCAGTAATTCAGTAAACTGCAGCCTCCAGCCCACTGAGAACACAAACATGAGGCATGTGCACTCTTCTTGGGGCAGATGGTTTCCTAGTTTTCACCTCCCAGAGCAGCAGAAGCATAAATCAGCTGGTGATATGGCCTTCAGGGTGCTCTGCTTTTTATTAAGTTTCTTTCTCCTTCTGTACTTCCAAAACTCAAATTCATTTTATGATTAGGGAAAAAGGAAATTAATCTGAAGGGATGCTTACCTGCTTTGCAGGCACAAGAACCATCTACTGGTGAACAGATGGCTTCGTTTTTGCAGTTGCATACAGATGAACAGTTTATTCCATACGTCCCCAGAAGACAGGCAGTACCACAAGCAGCACCCTGAATGACACAAAAACAGAGTCTAAAAACTATTCAGACAATAGAACCAGTACATTCTGTAGACTGACTCAGGTGCTACAAAAGCCAGAGAACATGCCTGTTCCAGGCTGTCACTAAGGTATCTGAAATTTCATGGCGAGGGACTCCTTCATGCTCTTTAAGTCCACAGTAAGCATTACTTTCCTGTTAGTTGTTGGGAGAGCTCAGGTCACACAGCAAACACCACTTGGTTAGACCAAATCTCGGTAAGACAGCAGGTTCATGGAACGTGGATGTCTACAGTATTTTTAGGAATTAATTTGACTGAAGTTTTCACAGTTGTTGTTCCTACAACAGTCACCCTGTAAATATCCAAAGCACAGGTAACCGCAAATGCATGTAAAAGCTGCAGAATAATCCATCCTGAACTGCAAAAACAAGTGTCTTGCTCTAGATTTTCTCTGGATGGAACATCAGGAGCTGCTGCAGCAAGATAATGATTGAAACCATCATTCCTCCCTTTATTTACACCTCACAAGCACATCCTCCTACTTATCACTGTCTTACAAAGTCACTATCTTTTCTTTCCTGAAATGCCTTCACTTCAGTGCTGAGAACCAATCCCAGATTTGCCTCAGAATCTTATAAAATGCCCAGTATTATTTATGTACCTAAATACCGTTACCTTTCTTTTCCTGTGGTGGAGAAAGGACACTCGGGCACCATGAAGAACTTGGCACTCAACTAAAGCCAATGGAGTTGAAAATGTACTGCGAAAGAGAGACTTATTTACCTCAAATCCAGGGGCACAGGTGCATTTTCCAGTCACACTATTGCAGTCAGCACCATTTTGGCAGCTGCGGATCTGCTGACATGACTCGCCATAGAATCCTGGAGAAC
Organism: Gallinula chloropus; assembly: GCF_964237585.1. Taxonomy (NCBI): domain Eukaryota; kingdom Metazoa; phylum Chordata; class Aves; order Gruiformes; family Rallidae; genus Gallinula; species Gallinula chloropus. The sequence goes on from NC_140089.1 coordinate 55,980,231, forward strand.
ACGTCTCGTTGCAGTAGAGCCCCGACCAGCCAGGCTTGCAGGAGCATTCCCCAGACACAGGGTGACAGCTGCCAGGAGGGGATGGAAGGATAAGTAATTCAGGACTAAATGTGACAATCTACAACTGAACAGTTCTTGAGATCTAAATTAGAACGTATTTATAAAATTAATAGTACTGGCATTTTAAGACAGTCATCACTGTCCTGTTTGGAGTGGTTTTTTCGATACATCAGAGGGGGACACAACACACATGAGAAAGCACTGGGTATAAAGCAGAGTCATTGAATATTCTTGGCCCCCCAGTGAGTGTTACTAAGGCATACTGACTCATATACTGATTCACACCAAACTTAGGACTCTATAATTTGTAATTAGATGTAAGAAGCTGCAAAACTTTTGAAGGTTTTTGATGGGTTCTCATGCAGTTAAGCCTAATTGGCAGTAAGATTTATACATTAAGAAAGGGAAGGAAAGAGATGTGGAGAGATACTGCCTATTCAGTAGCACCCTATGCAATTTAACATTCCCATGAAAAGATTTTGACCATGTACACACGAGTCTGTGAGAAACATGCAAACTTGCAAGATGTCCTAAGTTTGGCTTTAAATATACACCCTGACTACATTAACTGAATTCACACCACAAAATTCAACCCTATATATATATATATACCCCTCAGAGAAAGCAAGAGACAAAAGAAACGCCAGCAGAATGTGTCCTGAAAAAACCCTAATCCCAGCCTAACTATACCAAATTAGTTGGTGATGCAGAATGACCTCCAACAGTCTTATTTACAAATGTGAAGCAGGGATGGAAGATCACCAGAAAGAGCTTACAAGACAAAAGAAAAAACCCTTCTAGAAAAGTACATAGCTACAGTGTGCTCTTTTTACACCAGGTGTCATGTGAATAAAGACATGACAAAACCAGCCTGAAATGCTACAATTCCTACAAACCCCCCAAACTGTGATGGGAAGGGGCAGGGACGTATGGATCTGCTCACATCAGGTCACAGCGCTGTTGCTGTACCCCACTGAGGAAACGGGGTTTATGTGGCCTTAGTCTCAGCCAGCCAGTGCTCACTCTCCATTTTCTCTTGACTGTTGAGTACAAAGGGAAAAATGGATAGTTTCACCTGGTCACAGAGAACAGAGGGCTGGGTTCAATACACACTCTAGCATATCTACCAAAAGAGGCAATGGACAAGAGCCATTTCTGAAAAAACTCTTTGCATAAGAGGCTTGTTACCTGCTGCTGCTCTCTGGATCCCTGGAAAATAATAGAACCTCCCAGGTATACCTATATCTAACCCTTCATGAAGCATAGAGGCTGACAAGCACGAGGATGGGCTTGCCCTTCATGCCCTGGAGCTGCCATCAACTGACCACATCTATTGATTTCAGTTATTTCGCACTTACAGCACACCAGAACGTGCAAGGGATGTATGATCTATCCTGCCTACACACAGTGAGCAATGTAATGATCTACCCACCTGGTAAACAGAGACAAAGGTCCCACTTTGTCATAATATTTATTTGGCGGGTAAGCAACCAAATAAATACAGCAATGAATATTAAGATCACATATAGCTGCAAGCACTGTAATTCAGAAGCTCTTTTGGGCTGAGAGTTTCCTGATCCAGTTAGGGAATACCAGATTCTCTCACAAGTCCTTCGCTGCTTCAGATTGCATGAAAGTACTAGAAAAATCAGGAAATCTTTCTTTTCAGATTTCTATCTTCTCTACAGAAGAACAGGTTCAAGGGTGTAAAGCCTACCTCCAGGTAGTGGGCCTGTGCCAGGGACATCTTTTATCACACTTGAGACCATAAATTCCTTCAGGACAAAGCCTTGTTTCACACTGCTCTCCAGTGTATCCTGCTTCACAGAGACAGGCACCACCAATATGGTAGCATTTCCCACCATTCATACACTTGCAGGGCTCAGCACACTGCACCCCGTACGTCCCCACTGGACACTCCTCTTGGCACATATGAGAAAAACAAAGAAAAAAGTGGGTTAGTTCCCATCAAATACAGCTTTGGGACATTCCAGGGAAATCGAGTTTATGAGCAATCTCTATACGGCTCTAAAAAGCCTCTGAAGTGGAGCAGTGATTTATAGAAATTCATGTTTCAAGTACTTTATGTCAGAATTTGTAACTTTTAGAAGTAAAGTGGATTCTCCACTTAGCAATAGCGTGAACAGCCAGCAGATTTCTGTGCCCCTGTAGATGCTCAGGGCCTGGCAGTCCTCTGGCAATCACGCTCAGCAGTCTCTGATGAGAACCTTTTCTAACTGTGTTTTCCAAACACACTATGTTTGACACAAGGCACGGCAAAATGTAATAGAAGTCACAAGAGCCTTCTGACTGAGGTCAAAGGGGTATATGTGTTCATATCATGCCTCCGCAGTACTGGCCTCAATCCCTTACTGGTATCCAAGTGTCGAGGTATTTGCAACTCTGCCCTGAGGGGAGCAATAAAATCCCCATTACTTCAAAGGTGCAGCGTAATAATAGAGCTAATAACCCCCTACAAATGTTTCCCAGTGAAGTTATACAAATCAGCTGTGAATGGATTGTCTCCAAATGACCATCTGGAATTCCAGCACTGCAACTCCACTTACTTTTTAAACATCATCTTCATGACCTTCTGAAACACTGTCTTCCTGGTGAGGACAGTGTTGTCTCAGCCAAAAGGTTTTAGGCAAAACGGGAATTTAAAGTCGATTCTCCCAAGTTAACTCCGATCATGTAGAAATTGTTACCGATGTAGGAAAAGTTAAGGGTTCAGAGTGCAAAGTACATGACACTTCACGTACCCTTCACGGTACCTTCTGAGATTACAGTAACCAGGATGGCATCTCTTCATGGACCAAGAATTTAGAAGAAGAGGACCCTGCAAAGTATTCTGCCCCTTTTGTAAGTGCATATAACACAAATCTAGCCTTGCAATAGCATCAAGAAACGACGTCTCCTTAACTCCCCTGTACTGATTTTAATGCCGAGTTGTACCCCGCTTTGTGAATCATGCGGGTGCTAATTACAAGGCCTCACCAAGTCTCTGAACCATGAGGAAAAACACGTCTTTATGGTGACGGTGAATGAAAGGTGGGTAAGGAAGTTTCACACCACCGATCGGCTACATCTGACTGTAATAAAAAAGGCACGCTTGATGTGCTGGGTGTACGTGCTGGTGTTTTAGGCCTGGCACCCTGTTCTGACCAGAACTGAAATGAACACCTCGACTCTGCGTGTGATTAGCTCTTTTCACACCAGGGGGTTTTTGATCATGGGATGGTTTATTTGGCACTGGGATTCCTTGGAATATTTCTTCTTCTTTAACAAGAATTAAAATCAGCGGCTCAAGTGCCATGTACTGCAGAATGAAGACTCCCAAGGGAGAACTGCTTTTCTACAAAGGCCTGAAGATTTTTAGGCAATGCATGACTCAAAAATATTTTTGATCCTCATTTTATAAACTAAGAAATTCAAGTGTAGCTACTACCAGTAAGAGCTGACATCATAAATTAAATCTTAAATCCTAAGTCTTAATCCAACATTAATAAGAAAACAGAAAACTCGCCTGCTGAACATATTGCAAAGGCACTGGTGTTGCTTGGGTAAAAGCTTCCAGATGAATTCCATGAATTGGATCCTCGATAATCAGACATCCAATGTCAAACCACCTGCAATGACAGCCAAGTTAGAGTCTGTTGAAAAGCAACATGTTAGCCCTTGAATGATGACCGTTTTACAACCTCTAATACAACTGTAGTTAAAAATGTAACAATGACTTACATCAAGGCATCCCAGCATTTTTCAAATCAAATTTGCATGTATCAACTCATGTATATATAAAAAACTGAAGTGCCTGTGTTCCCTTGTAAAAAATTCTACGGCTCCGGTTGTTTCATATATTTTATATGTGTCTACATATAAATGACATTTTATTCTTTAAAGCACTGGAAGCAAGACCCTTTGAGTCAATGAGAAACAACCCTCTCCCCACCTCAGGGATATATTTCAAGTTCTCACTTGTCAGGAAGCAATTCCTCAATGAAGTTTTCTACCGATACAGCAGGCTGTTTTTCATGGATTACTCCAGTCCGGCGCAAGCTGTCTATTCTTTCTTGGGCTCCCTACATGGGAACATGATCTGTTAGACAACATTCTCTTTCAATCACATCATACAACACTCAGAGATGAGTGCAAAAAACCCCTGTGGAGCAGAATTTTCAAGTTAAACAGAAAACAGCGATTTAAAAAAATTACTCTTTTTATTCAACAGTAGAAAAACCAAAAAAGTCATGAAAAAGCACCATAGCCTTTCCCAAACAGGAATCTCAAACAGTAACACAAGCTATGATAAAACTCATGTTTGAAAAGCTGCACAATGAATTCCTACATACTAAATGTAAGAATGGAGCTGTTCAGGAAGATCCTTGGCAAGTGTTGATCAACCTGTCTTTCACCTACAGAATTAGTTGGGAGACAACCCAGTCTCAAAGGCTCTCTTAACTTCTGATTACATTTTTCCTATTCAATTTCTCATGTTTAGTTTTCATCCCAAAGTACTGTGCTAGTGACAGACTAAGAACAAATGCCTGATACACTTTCAAACTACAGTCATATCACAATGCCTGCCAGATGTGATGGCAATCAACTGCTTTAGAAGAAAACGGACATAAATGTTCTTCACTGCTGTGACCGCGTTTGCACAAGAACCCCAAAAGCTATTCCAACAAGCAGCTTCAGAATGATCTAACGGAACAGGCGGCAAGTTACACCAAAAACAAGAAAAGGAGAAGTCTCCCAATGCCACAGACTGACATTCCCCTTAGGGAAAATCAGATTTTTCTGGGTCAATGCCCCATCCCTGGAAGTGCTTAAGGTCAGGCTCGATGTGGCTTTGAGCAGTGTGGTCTAGTGCAGAGAGTTTCAGCCCCCTCTACTGAGGACAATTTGTAAGGTCACTTCCAAACCAAACCACTCTCTCATCCTACGTTTCCATTGCCCTTCTCTGTGCTGGAGGTACTTTAGTACTTACTTTTAAACCTGCAGCGTAGCCCACAGGTTGGGGTGCGATGTTAGACTGCGCAGCCTCTCCAGTAACAACGGCCATTCCAAAGACTTCTTGAAAGGCATCTCGAATGGCTGCAACTTTCACCTCTTTGGTAGAAGTAACCACTATGTCCAGTTCTCCCCCAGTTTCTGTAAAACACAGGTGTGTGTATATATATAGAGAGAGATGTATATCTATGAGCGTGTACTATTCTTCATTCCCATTACAAGCCAGTTTAAATACATTCTACATCTTAAGACTATGCTTCAGTTGGTTTTCTCTTTCTCACACGTTGCACAAAAGTTCTTTCCTGAAGCAGAAGTCACTTAATTTAGCTAGTCACCTAACTTTTACTTCCTAAGTGATTCATCAATGAAAAAAGGACAACAGGAACTGAGGCGTATTCTGCACCTGAAACAAAGCATAGTGCTCATTTAAGATGACAACTCATGGATTTAGAAGAATAATCCTGACATTCACCTCCTGCTGCTTCTGCTGAAGACAGAATATTGAACTAGATGAACCACTGGGCTAGAATCTCTCTTTTAGGGGGAAAGACTGACAGAGATAGGCACGTTCAGCCTGCAGAAGATAAAGCCAGAGGGATCTCACTGATTTGTACACATATCTGAAGGGAGCCTGCAAAGAGGAAGAAGCCAGACTCTTTTTGGTGGTGCCCATGGACAGGAGCAGAAGCAATGGGCACAAACTGAAACAAAGGAGGTTCCATACAAACATCTGAAGGATCTTTTTAACCATGAAGGTAACCAAGCATTGGCACAGGTTGTCCAGAACCACGAGGAAGTCTCCATCCTCAAACATACTCAGAAGCTGCCTGGATGCACTCAAGAGAATCAAAGAATGGTAGGGAATGGAAGAGAACCTTCTGCGTTCCAGTTTGTGCCCATTACCCCGTGTCCTGTCACTGGGCACCACTGAAAAGAGTCTGGCCCCATTCTCCCTTCAGATATTTAGGAGTATTGACCAGATCCCCCCTTAAGTCTTCCCCAGATTACCGAGACCAAGCTGATTCACCCTTTCCCCCTATGAGAGCTGATCCCGTTTTATTCCACATATTGCCCACTGCTTTAGTACAATGGTGCAGCAATGTGGTCAGCTGGATCACACCACAGGTCCAACTGAGTGACAGCTCAGAAAAACAAAGCGCACAAAGGTGTTAATGCTTTCTTCTCTGCCTCATCAGTTTCCTGACCAGCTTCACCTACATGCAAAGAGCAGCACTAGCACAACTAAGAAGGAGGACTGCTCACCAGACTGCTGCAACAAAAGCAAAAAGCAAAACAAAACAAACAAACAAAACACAGCAAGGAAAAAACACCTAAACCAGCCAAACAAAAACCCAACCCATAAAACCTGTCCAGTACTCTGACAAATTGTAGAAATCTCAGCTCAGTTAGACGTGACATGAATGTACTTTAGTAAAACACAAAATTGTGACTACCACAATGCTGCTCCTTCCTATTCATTTTAAAGCTCTAACTGAGATACTATGCTTTTCATTCCAGGCTCAATGCTCAGCAATACTTCACAAAATCACAGAATCATACGACTGGAAGAGACCTTTGTAGATCATCAACCCTTTCAGCAAACATTTCTTTCTAATATCCAATCTAAACCTCTGCTGGCGCAGCTTTGTGCCATTTCCCCTTCTCCTATCTCCTCTCACCTGGCTGAAGAGACCATTGCCCACCTCCCCACAACCTCCCCTCTGGTAGTTGAGACTTTATTAGACTGTTTTAGCCTTTTCAATGTTCTTCCCAAGTGTTTCAGGAACTGCTTCAAGTTTGCTGAGCTTCCTAAAATAGTATAAATACTGTTGGGCTAGAAAAGCAGAACAGCTGAAAGTCAGAAGAAAGCCTCAAAAGCGATGTAAACACCGTTGTGAGCACGCTTACCTTTCGGCTTGTCGACCCTCAATGCGATACCTTACACACCGGGATTTAATCACCAGATCCAACAGAACACATACAGCATATTTTAAACTCAATTCCATATCACTCCCTCAAACAGAGAAACAGGGAGGGAAAAAAGTATGTGACTTCCAGATTACAGACAAGGACTTGTCACCGTTTTGTTCTCTGTAACTTGCTCATCTCTCACAACCTGAACTGAAGGGTATTACTATGCTACTACCTAAACTACAGCAGAATACACAAGTAAATGAACCTTAAGACGCACATAAAAAAATCAGCCTGCAGAGTGAGAGTCTCACTGGACAACGCACCTGAGAAATCACCACGTAACTGTGACAGAATTAACACACTCTCCAGATAAACTTCAAGTGCTGTTACATTAATCTAACATTCTATGCATTACTTAATGGTTTGTCACAAATACTTACTGATATATGGAACCATGCCAGGGTCCAGCGGTGTAATCATGGTCTCCACTGAATGTTTGGGTTTATCAAGAACAGACTTCACCATGGGATTCTCAGCTACACCCTAAACATAAGCAAACAGACTTCCATATTATTTTCTCGTTTTTCCCCAAGAAACTCACAATAGCACAGTTAAAACCCAACCAAACAAAACCCAAGTATTAAGCTGCTTCATGGTCTTCTTACCACATTTACACTTTGTAATGCCTGGTGCATCTCACTCGCCAGCACAAATGCTGCAAGACGTGACCAGGAGTGCGTGACTTTTCGGATACAGCAAAGGCCAAATATCATCACCGCCATCCTCTCACGCACCAATGCAGAAACAGGCCTGCCAGTGATGGTGGGCAACACACTTGATTTCCTCCTATTCTGGGACGGGAAGTCTTGAACATTTAACAAATACTAATTACAGCTATCATCAGACTCGGTAGCTAGACTCAAACTGTGACAACTCCAACTGAAGAGCCTCTTTGTTATGACCTTACAGACAAGAGGACCTATTTTTGAATGGCCCATTACTAACAAATATTTTTACAGCTGAAATTGAGCTGAAATTCCTCAATTTATAAGTAGATTCTAAACAACGCTGAAAAAACGCTCTATCTTCTCCAGCCAAATCCCAGGTGGAGCTGCTGACAGACCTAAAAGTTCATTAAATGTAAGCACAAACACTGACAGGGTCTTGCTGGCCTATTATCTACCTTGAGGGACATCTGAAAGAATGGTGTTGGATTTCTGAAGAACAGCAGAGCAAAAAAGGTAGTTCAATCGATTTCAAGAGCAGAAACAGAGATAACTGCAGCACTGCCGTGTATGCACTTCAACAGAGAATCCAGCTTGCATTTCTGCAACAACTGACAGTTAAGCCTCACAGATTCTGTCTGATGTTTAAAAACCTGACTCTGACGTGTGCTTCCACACATCCAACACTTGACAGCTTCAGTACAACTAATGATTCCTCATTCTTCCACCTAGGAAATTCTCAGAGGTCATGGAAAACACAGAGCACGTACAACATTTAATACTCCAATCAAAGAATCTACATTTGGGTTGAAGTCAATCATACACATTCTCCAGAAACAGACATAGGTCACTTGCTGGATCCTACTGGTATACAGGCAACAATAACGTGGATGAGATTGGCTTTTCAACTAATTCACTACTGCCCTTTCAAACGGGCTACAAAATCATGTCACAAGGAAAACCTTCTCTTCTGGAACATTACCTTCTATCGCAAAAAAGCAAGAGGAATATGGTGACTGGAAGACATTTCTACTTGAAGACCAAAGAAGCTGTCTTTTTATGATTATAAGACACGTGCCCTAGAAAAAAGCAGCACGACAACTCTGCTCTCACCATACTGATGGACGATTAATCTTGCTCTTTAAGACTGTAGCACTGTCAAGATCACTGGAGTAAAGGGGGGCTCACTATGCCACATCACACACAACTCATTCTTCCAGATTTTCTTCTTCAAAAGGCCTTGAAAGCCCCTCCAAAAGTCTCCAGTCCCACTGGGACGTCAATCTTGATTCTTCCTTCCGATTTACTATCGCACAGTACAGATAGTAGTGTTGCTCCTGAAGGCAGCTCAGAGCTCACACACAGTCCCTGCATCTTTCTGCCACAGCCTTCACGACGCTACTCAGATGTAGCATGTCACAGCTCCAAAAAGGTTACAGGCTCATGAGATGCTGTCAGTTGTTGCTGCTTATTTCCTCTCTACGATCAGATCGCACCACAAGGATTATCTGTTCTGCATTATACACTCCGTGCCCTCTAGCGGAATAGAAAAATCCTACAAAATACCACAGACACCTCTTAAGAAACCCCTCCTCAGTGGAAGAAACACTTATTTGCCTCTCCCTGAGGAGACTTGTTTGGTTTAGAACAGGAAGGACTTGCATCCCCTAAAAAACCAATTCAGTTCATTAGGAAATGATAAAAAAAACCAGGATGTACAAAGAATCAAAGAGGTTCTGACATTTCCCATGATTTAAGGGCATGTGACAAAACCTCTAAGGTAGAAGGATCTCCCTGTCACGAGCACCAAGATGCCTGCATTTATGTAGTCATTCCTCTTCTGGAAAGGAAAGAAGCACAGTTTCAGCAAACGCGCCTATTAAAAACAGCCACCTGCAACTGAGCACAGAGGAAAGACAGGACCTAGAGCAACATGCACTTAAAAGTTGTATCTTGTTAGAGACAACAAAAAATGGTAGTTCCTCCTGAAAGGTAACATACAAAACCACAGAGCTTTATAAACCCCCACAGCCCTCCAGCAAGTGTTCCACCTTGGGCAGTAGCTACTCTGGGGTCTTCAAGCTCCTCAGGAAAAGTGATTGCAGAACCAGTTCCAGGAGCCAAAGGGGAAGAGAAAGTTGCTTGCTGAGTAATAGGATCTGCGAAGACACCTAGGAAGAGGGAAAAACAAGACACAAGTACTGCGTTTCATTTCTTATGCCGTAGCAACATGCAATTGTTTTACAGGAAAATGAACAGGAAGAATAGAATAATACTGGGCTGATTCCTTTCATTTCTTGAAGGCCCCAGAACAATCCTGCTTGTTAGAGTTTAGCAGAGGCAACTACTGTGAATAAGTTCAACAATATCTGCTCATAGAACCGAGCCTACCTGCACCTGATGTGTAAAATTAAACAAAGACATGTTAGCTTAAGAGTGGTGCTTTTTATTGTCTTCAAATTTCCATAGGTCTTTCTGGACAGACTGCTTAAAAGACATGTCACAAACAATGGTTAAAGCCTGGCCCAACTGCAGCTGAAGAGCTAAGTTTCCATTAGGCTAGTAGAAAATCACCTCAGTTCAGCAACTACAGCACTCGCTTGCATGGCAGGCAAGTATTTTTCACTGTCCTGATGCAATTTAGTAGCCAGAAGCAAGAAAAGAGAAGCTACTCTCATGTGACGGACGACTTCTTACAGATAGCGAGCTTCTCAGAACAAAAACTTGCCCATTAGGAGATTACAGCCTGAGATACCTTACCATTCCGTGGAAATACAATGGCTGAAATTGCCTCTGAGCTGAACAGCAGCAACACAGAAATAAATGGTCAGCTGGGCTTTCCTGGGCACATTTTAAAATACTGCTCTCAAACACTTTTCTGTGAGCCTGAGTGCTAGCAGAACTCTATGGAAGAGGACTCTTGTCCTACACCGTGATCGTACTTCAAAGGCCATTCTCCATTCCTCCAAGCGCAGCTACTCAGTAATTAAGTGTCACAAGAATAATAAAGAAGCTGAACTTGTGGGACTCTAGCAGACTGCTGAAGTAGCCACCCAGGAGACCCCTCATCCTGTCTCACAAGCACAAAGGTCTATATACAAAAGGTTACCTGTGACGGGAGGTGCAGAGAATGATGGCATCAGTGGGCTCTGTGGTGCTCGACCAGCGTGGCCTCTGGTGATATCATATGTTGAAGACATGGAAAATCCTGAAATCGGGGGACCAGCAGGAGGTGCAGGAAGACCAGAGCCAGCAGTAGAGCTTAATGAAGGAGCTGTAGAGAACTGCGACACAGAGGTACTAAAAGACGAAGGGGCAACTGGAGGTCGGGCTGGAGTTAGAGGTGGCGCCATAGTAGAAACTGTTGCAGATGGCACAAGTGGAAAAGAAGATGAAGTCATCATAGGAGGAGGAAGTGGAGATGCTCCAGCTGCCAGAGGTGCTGAGCACTCAGGAGAAGATGACAGGCTTGGTGTAGCAAGGGGACTGGACAAAGCTAGGGGAAAAAAAGACAAATGGAATTTTAGAAACACCGAGCCTTCATCTCAGAGATTCAGGTATGTAATTGTTCAGCTAGTTTACAAGCAAGTTTTGACCAAGTCTGCTTTTCTCCTTTCAAAGGAAAAAAGTTTAGTTCTGCTTGAGTTTGCAACCACCACCAATTGCCCTCGATTTCTGGAGATAGTAGCCTGGAATCTCTTTTCTTCTCTGACCCTATTTATCACAGCTAAAAAGACGAGTCAACATTTGACTACTCATTTTGTAGCAGATGAAGTGGGCCTCAGAAATTTCCAGCTAGCACGCTTCTTCCTGCTTCATCCACAGGAATAACGAAGATGCAGGAAGTGTCCCTCTTTAGATTAAGAAATGCACTCAGGGGACCTGTGAGGCTGGGACTTACTGCAGAGGTACAGGTCTATGAGAAGGGCTGAGCCCCAGGCAGCCCTCTCTTCCCTGGCACCCAGCTACCCAGGCTCCTAAACGCTCTGCTTTCTGTGTTTCAGTCTGGCCCCCAGCTGATCCTTGGATAAGCCAATTTTGTTCTCTAAACCAAATTTAGACAGAAAATTAAGCCAGAGAAACAGAAAACACTGGTTTTTACAGCACTAAGCTGTTGGATCAGCTCAGATGTGAAACTGCACTCAGCCTAAACATTGATGACAGTCAAGTGACGTGCCAAGTTACCGTAAGGAGGTCGTTTCCAAACTTTATCACGCACACCAGTCAATAAAAAACAGAACATGCACACCCCCAACATAGCTACAAAATACTTACATGGGCCACTGTCCTAGTATATTCCATAGATTTTAAAACATACAGAACAGAAATATTAAAAGGATGAGATAAAGATCAAGAAACTCTTCTGCTCCCACTGAAAATTAGTATTTGAATAGTATATTCATAAAACAATATGTTATGTTATTAATGGTTAGCACACTATAGAATACCATTAATAATATTGTAGTGTGAGCAATGTTACTACAGAAGCCTCATTAATTTTACATCAGCAATTTGGAGGTCTGGTTCTATATTCCGATTATGGCTTTAATGGTTGTCACACCTGGAAAAAATGCCTTACAAAGACACACAGACCCAAATGAAAAGGTGTTGCTGGATGTGCTTACAAAATCATGCTATTTGTTTTCGTCTCCCAGCCATCAAGTATATGAAGGCTTATCTTGAAATTCAGCTAGCAAATGTTCATCTTCCTTGATGTCATTCAATTCTTCTGGAAAAATCATCAGAAGGTGTTGCACTTTGGTATTCCTAACAAATGGGCTCAAAATCCACCAAAGCTAATTCATCTGGAAGATTTTTACATAGCTCAGGAAATTCTCTTTGCCAATTTACATATACAGAGTGGAAAGGGTTTTTTGTGTGACACTTGCAATGATTTTGGCAACAGGAATGCATTGACAACATAAACACTTTCAAATAACAATTTTCTCAAACGCATGACTTTCTTACAAAGAAGTAGGTAACTCCTTCTTAAAACACCACCTTTATCTTGAAGGGATAAACCACCTTTATCTTGAAGGGACAAACTGTAAGTGTGTTTTGGGGTTTTTTTAAATAACTACTGGGTAGCACACTGCTGATGGCCACTTGTCATCACAGAAAATGTCAGCGAGTCTGCAAGTCTGTTTTGGTACAAGAAGAAAGCTGAAGCCATATTTAAATCCCTTGCCACAAGACAACCAGCAAACCTCTGTGCGATGCACAAAAGTTTCACGGTCACTTCCTCTACCATTACAAGGTGCAGCTAAAAACAACCCCTACTATTTAAAGAGAACTTCTATAAAGTTAACCACACTGCTGGCATCCTGTAGCCCTTTGTGCACCAGCTCCACTTTCACTGCTGCAGTAACTTGCCTATGAATGAGGCGGTCAATAAATGTCATGGGTGGAAATAGATCGGTAACCTTATTCGAGAATCCATTTTTAGCCTAGTCAAAGCAATCACTCCATCAATGGTTACTCTGAGGCAGTCTTAATAAAAACATGGCTTTTATTAAAGAAATCATTCACTGTTGAGGATGCAGCTTCTCCAGCACAGCCCTCCTTCAGCATTTGACAATAAAGTTGTTCTTTCTGTATTTCATTACTGAAACAGAATTTAGCAAAAACCATAAGCAGAAACACGTTAGGAACATCTGTACAGCAAACCTTCCATACTGTGATCTGTTCTCATGCTTGTTTCTTATAATCATCAGCAATGTTTTCTATGTCTCCTTCCAACAGAATTTCCTGACAAATCCATTTGTCAACATATTGTTTGCATTTAATATTACAGACATTTTTACCACGTCTCTGGTGGTTTCTGAAATATATGCCAAGAAGTATCTTCAATATGAGTAAAGCTTGATTTTTCTTCTTTTTTTAGATAAAACTATTATAAAGGAATGCTCTGGTATTTTCTTCCTGCACCCAATGGATCGCCCAGCACATCCTCCTGGGGCTAAGAGCGCTCCACTCGGGAGTCCACGGCACTAGTGTGACTCAAGGTAATGTTACCAGATGTGTCAGAAAACTGAGCATTCGGTAGTCAAGCACATGGGGTTCAGACTCTGGAAAAATCAGATTCAGTGCTCTGATTACCACCCACAATAGTAAAATCCAAGTGATCGTCCACGTTTCTCACTATCCCCCACAAGACTGTAGACTTGTTTGAACTCCCTTCTGTGCTGCTCATCTCACTGTGCACTGTACTGGCCAGTATTCCCTGTCCCCACGTCCTTAAAAACCCTAAGTGCATCCACATGACTTCATCAAAAAGTTTCAAGAATAATAAAAACATTTACACTACTCTCTGTCAGATGTATGCCATACTGCCATGAGAAAGAAACAAATTCTTCCCATCAGCCTGGAGAAGAGCTCTCTAGGTTGATCCCAACACCTCTGGATGAACTGCTGTGCTTTAAAAAGACATGAATAAATATCACTGAGTTTCTGAGGAAGTTTCTGTACCTAATGACCTACCTGTAGCAGCAGTGGTAGCAGCTGTAGTCTCCCCTGCTGTGTTTGGTGGGGGTGTACCGGGTGGAGTTGTCTCTATTCCACTCTCTTCCATCATTTTCCTTCAGCTACAGAAAACTGTAAGACAAAAAAGAGAGGAAAAAAAAAAGTCATATATTGAGAAATAGGCATAGTGTTTGCTGCAATACTGAGCTGTAGTAACTCCAAGGACCTGTTCTTTTCAGAGCTGATGCATGACAGGATGCAAAAGGTGGCAAGAGGCGAGACAGAGAATGAAGTCTCCCCGCTCTGCCCGTAAAGAACCACAACTACCCCTGAAGTTGGAGCCCTCTCCAGCTTAAGCACTGCCACAGATGCTCCCGACCCACCATCAAACTGACTGCAAGCACTTTCTCCAACACCAGGCATAGTGGCAGAGCTTGCAAGGGCCTAGGGCTCCAGACTCCGTGACCTGAACTCTATGACCCTGTCTGCTTAAAGGAGAAGCTAAAGAAACCTCCAGACACGCCACAAGAAACCAGGGAAATTTACTTCCAACCTACCTAGAAGTACAATGACATTCATTTACACTGAACAAGTTCTCCACTGCACACAATTCCTGTAAAATCCAGGTCTCGTACTGCTCTGGTGAGTATCAGAAGTGACAGTAATTGAAAACTTTGGCTTTTCTTTTGAAGGCCACATTACATTGAAAGTATCTTCCAGCATCTTTGACTACACCTGTACAGTGCACTACTTGTGGAAAAGTAAAGCTATGTGCTTATTTAAAACCCCCTAAATTAAGAGAAAGGCCTCAGGAGATGAAAAGGAGAGGATGAAAGACTAAGATTAACACCTGGAGATTTTTGTTCTTCAGTGCAGAGGAAGTCACCTAAAACCCCCTGCTTCCTCCCAAGTCTGGTAAACCAGACCGAGATTGTTTGTACCACTCCCTGAGGTAGCAATTCCATAAGGACATTTTAATAACATAAAAACCCTACAGAAAGGAATTTATGTCTGAAAAATTGGCAGGAAAATATTTTCCATCATATCCATTACCTCAGTAGCTACTGAGGACTGACAGCTTACTACATTTAACAAGTATCAGAGGAAAAGCCTTAGGTAATGTGTTGAGTAAAAGTACTCACAGGTATTTATAAAGAACTCCACTTACAAAAATACAGGGGGGGTTCCTCTAGAAAAAAGAAAAAACCCTCACTGCTGTTTAAAATGTGTATACAGCTATGTTTAATGTAGAGGGAAAATTACTGTTATGACCAAACTGAAAAATACAAAAAGTAGGATGCCAGTGTTAGTCTGGACAGGCTAAGGAGCATCAAAACCAAATGAAAGCATTGAAATCACAAAGGAGAAAGTGTATTTCCTCTTACAACCAATGTGTGTTGTAAGAGGAAATAAAGTAACTCAAGATTAAGCATTTGAGCCCAGACTCGGAAAGCAAGTATGGTTCCTGTGCAGCACACCTCCTAAAAGCTCTGATGACCCAGGGACTGTGGGTTCTGAGTACCTTTTCAATTAACTTGAAAGCTTCTCTGCAGACAGGATGAAAGGGTCAGTAACTGCCTGGTGGGGAACAGACTGACCTTGACGAATGAGCACATCTCAGCATCCCTCAGAAAGGAGCTACACAGCCCTCCCCTAATGTTCACTAAGCAGAAGAATTTGCAGTAAGATTTTGTCTTTTCACTCACCTACGGGAGTTCACGTTCCTCCTCGCAGAAGTATTTCTAAAGTCATTCTTCTTCCAATTATACACTGCAAACAAAGAGAGAATTTCCCACTGTGCAACATCTGTAATCACTGACCAAACCCTCCCAGAAACACTTTCTTTCATCAAGGCTCCTTTCAGCTGCTGCTTGATTTCACCTCTGTCGTGGTTTCACCCCGGCTGAGAGCCGAGATCCACACAGCTGCCTGCTCCTTAAAGGAAAAGAGCAGGGAAAAGGGAAGGGGGGGAGGGGAGGGTAAGGGGTAAGTGGTAAGGGAAGGGAAAAGGAAGAGGAAGGGGCAAATAACCCCAAAACCAAGAAATAAGAGGCCCGTGGGTTGGGATAAGGAGAGTTTACTAAGATAACAGAAAGATACAATATAACAATGTTGACAGGACTCTAGAGCAAAAATATATGAAGCTGTTGATACACAATGCAGTTTCTCACCAAACCACACAACTCAGGCCGTGCCACCCAGAGCCATCCCAGAACCCGACCGTCCCCCAAGAACCGCACGTCCCGGAGCCGCCCTCGGCCTTCCTCCCGTCAGCCCCCTGATATCCTGGGCAGGAGGTAACTGGCGTGGAATACTCTCTTTGGTCAGTTAGGTCACCTGTCCTGGCTTTGCCTCTCCTTTCTCATGAAGAGCTGAGAAAGTCCTTGACTGTCTGACAGCAACCAGAAACATCAGGGTGTTATCAGCACTACTCCCATTTTAACTCCCAAACACAGCATTCCATCCGCTGTTACAAATGAATTTAACTCCATCCGGACCAAAACCAGGACAGTTGAACACCCTTGCTGTTGTTATTTTGAAATCATAGAGGGCTTACATAGCTCCACAAGCCACTGATGACCACAGAGAACTGTTGGTCTAGTATACAGTGTTATCTTCATGGGACTACGTAAACCCAAAGACACAGCTACACAGAACCACATGCATTCAACCAGTTTGTACCAACTGACGTAGGGTAAATGTCATGATGCAACAGCTCCAGCACTTGCAGACGATTTTGCCCAAAAGAAACGTTTGTTTTTCACGGCACTATAAACGAACTAGAAAGGGCAAAGCACTGCAACAAGGTATCCTCCAGAAACAGACTTCCTGAAGCATCACTTCTATCCTATGCTAAGAGATCCTCAAGGGTAAGGATTTCTACTGCCAATCATGCTAATTCCAGCTAAAACCACAAGGGATCTAGCACTTCCAGCCTGAGCTGCAACGCTGGAGCACAGGGCCCTGAGAGGAGGCATCTGAACACTACCCAGTGCCGGGAGAAAGCCTGGTCACCAGGAGGGTGACTCGCAGGAGCAGATCACTATACAGGACCTAGCAAGCTATCAGGAGCTGGAAGTTCCGTGAAGTGCTGGTGGTTTCCAATACCACTGCCAGTCATCACTGAGGCCGCAAGGGGTCTTGCTCTGTAGCTTCATCTGCCTCACAACCCACAACCGTAACGCTGCAAGAAGCCCCAGAGCCTGCCAGCAAGGAGCACTGGGGCCAGTGCAGCCTTTCTTTAGGACAAGACGGTTCAGAGTAAGGGCAACAAGACAGACTGCCTACACCAGAATCAGTCTGGTGAGGGGCAGACACCGTGCAGTCGCAGGTGTGCTGCCCAAGGGGGGAAAGTCGCCCCGACGGGACGGCTGCCGGAGCTCGTCCCGGGGCGGACCCCGCCGACATTCCTCACACACACAGCCCGGCAAAGACCTCAGCGACCCTCCGCCCCACCTGGCACAACCTCCCGCGCTGCCCCCAGGACCGCGTCTTAACATCCGGACCTGCCTACAGGGCCCCAACGGCCCCAGACGGCACCCGGGACCGGGGGACACCCACCGCTCGCTCCGGGATGCCGCCCACCGCCCAGCCTCACCCGCCCCAAGCCTTCCAGACGCTCCCTCCCCGCCGCCGCCGCGGACGACGGGTGCCAAGGCGTGCCCTCCTCCCGCCGCGACACGGGGCCTCACCGAGCCCATCCTCCAGAGCCCACCGCCTCCTCCCGCTGCGCACCGCCCAGACATTCTGGCCCAGCCAGAAGGCCGCGGCCCCGAGCACCTCCGGGTGGCCCCGCCTCCCAGGAAAAGGCTCCTTCGGGCTCGGCCGCAGGAGCAGCACAGCTCCCCCGCCACGCTCGCAGCGGACCTCGCGTCACGTGGGGGTGCCGGTCCCGCAACCTGCCCCCCACCCCCCTCCCGGCCCGCTGCGTGCCGCCTCAGGCTGCGCAAGTCGGCAGCTGCCCAGCTACCCGTAACCCTCGTGCCTTCATCCTCTGCCAGCCGGAGAGAAAACATTTACTTCAGTTTTACAGCCTTTACAAAGCACCAGGCAACCCTCCCAGCTGCCCAGGGTTTCCCCCACAACTCACCTCTGCTGCTGCCAGTGCACTTCCTGGGTCCAGTGAAGGTGGTGGACAGCGCTGGGGTGGCGAGTGATGGGGGTGTGCCCCAGCTGCTGGACCGGCTCTGGTGTTGGCAGCTCCTGGGCCCAGGTCTAGTTTTCCTGGGAGGGTGGCCTCTTGGGGGGCTGGGAAGAGTCCTGGGAGCCCCTGGCCCTCCTCTTTGCTGCTCGTCTTGGTCTCCCAGGGGCACGGTCCCTGCCCTGGCTGGCACTGGAGGGACCTGCCACAGCCTGCCCCAGACCCGCCGCCGGCTCTTCACGCTCCCCGTGGATGGGAGAGGGGGCGTGGTGTGGGCTGGTGGGATGCCCAGCAAGAGCAGCGGCCGAGGTGCTGGGGCGCTCCTCTTCCCGAGCCCCTGCTGGGCTGCTGGAGGGGGCTGGTCCAGGGGCAGGAGAGCCGGCTCTGGAGGCAGCAGGATGGGGGGCAGAGGTGGGCCTGCCCTCCCGCGCCTCGGCTGCAGGGCCATCCTCCAGGCCCAGGAGACGTCGGGCCTCCCTGCGGCAGCGCCGCACGGCGACACTGATGAGCCGGCGCACGAACGACACTGCGCGCTCCTGCAGGCTGGGCTGCAGCAGCCGGACCAGCACGTCTTCATCCAGCCCGTATAAGCCCAGGACGGCCCGGATGAGGTCCTCCAACACATCTGCTGTGGAAGGCTGCCGTTGAAATGTGGCCCTCAGGTGTTGTTGTAGCCACGGCAGAAAGCGTTGGAGGAGGGCTGGGTGCTCATCAAAGAGAGATGCCCAGGTGTCTGGCTGCAGGCCACCCACTGTAGCCCTGGGCACCGTCTCCACCGCCGGCGGCTGGGCAGCTAGCGGGCGAGGGGGGCTGTCGGTCCCCGGGTGTGCGGGCGCTCCTCCAGCTGCAGGTATGGCAGGCCATGTTGAGTCCTCTCGTGGTGGTCTGATGTGGACCTCTTCAAATTCATGGTCTGCCCGCACCGAGTGCAAGATGGATTGTACTCCCCTCTTGCAGAGGGGGCACTCAGGTTTGCTGTTAGCCCACCGCAGGATGCAGGCGTAGCAGAACTGGTGGAGGCATGGCATCACGAAGGCGGCGTTGTCAATGCTGTCCAGGCAGACTGGACAGCGGTGTTCCACCTCCGTGGCCATGCTGTTCTGGCTGCGGTGGGCTGGGAGGAGCTGCGGGTGGTGAACTGCTTCCTCCAAATGGCGCTGCAGCAGCTGGAAGCTGCGCTCGAAGATGCGCCGCGTGTGCCCTGGACACACCCTTCAGTATCTCTGGGATACCGCACTGGAAAACCGTCCTGAGTAAGGCAGCAGCACCAAGCCTTCGCTCAGCACTCCAGCCTCGCTGGCTGCTCAGCTGGAGTCTGCGCTTGAGGCCGTTGGGCACCCCTGTGTGCTGGGTTACAGGGCTGGGTGACGTCACGCTTGTCCGTTGGTGACCAGTAAACATGGCACTCAGGCAGCTTCCAGAAGCTGCCATGTCAGATGACTACTTTTTGGTGGTCTTCTGGCTTTCACAAACCTTGACGGACAATAAAACACAACAGAACAGAACTGTCCCTGGTGGAAGGAACTCCAACAATCTTCTAGTCCGACTGCCCGACCACTCCAGGGCTGACCAAAAGTTCAAGCCTGTTGTTAAGGGCATTGTCCAAATGCCTCTGAAACGGATGGGCACGGGGCATGGGCCATCCCTTGAGGAAGGCTGTTGCAGTGTTTGATCACCCTCTTGATACAGAAATTGATCCTGAGCTCAAGTCTGAACCTGCCTTGACACAGCTTTGAGCGCTCAGTCACATGATCTGGCTTGGCCGGCCATGTGTGGAGCCAAGCGTTGCACTTGATGATCCTTGTGCATCTCTTCCCACTCAGGATATTCTGTTATTCTGTGAATTTATACTTGTGCCTGGCACCCACCCACCCAAGGTGCAGAAGCCAATAGTTTGTCTTGTTAAATTTCATGCCCTTGATGACTGCCCCATGCTCCAGTGTATCTACAGCCCACTGCAAGGCCTGTTCTTGCTCAAGAGACTTAACAGCGGCTGCCGGTTTAGTAGCATCAGTAAACTTGCTAACGGTGCATCCAACCCCTGCCCCCGGATCACTGATAAAAGGATTGACTGGAACTAGCCCTAGAACTGAGCCCTGAGGAACAAGCCCGAAGCACTTGGCTCACTCTTGTGGGTTTTCTCCTGCCTTTCTCTCCTTCCATTATGCCAAATCTCATCCTTGATCAAACTCTAACTAAATTGGAAAAATAGTTAAAGCAATAAATAAGTAGAACTAAAAGAAATAACAATTTCCCACACATCTGCCTGTAACCAGTGTTTGAAATGAATCGTTGGCGGTCAGAGTTACAAAGGGGAAACTGCCATATGCTCTGCCCCTTTATGCTGCATTTGTACGTTGTTACTGGCTCCTTAGTCATTATTCCAAGGCGTTCATTGTTATTATTATTATTAATTTATTAAAGGGAAAATATCTTGCTTTTGTGAAGTCAACTTCCCATCTTTCTCAAGGGTAAAGGGATAAATTGAAGAGACTGGCTTGGAAGAATTTCCCTACTTCTGGACGTGGCTCCTCCAGGAACAGGCAGAACATCACAGAAGTTCAGGAGCTCAAAATCAGCCTTGATTTCTGTCAGAGTTTTGCGTGGCTGGGTCCTGGTGGAAAAGGGGGCGGGGGGCTGCAGAAAATGGCTGCTGCAAGAAGCAGCCAGAAGCTCTCTGCAGGCCCGAGAGAGTAAACATGGGCTAATTCAAGGCCAGAGTTGCTGCTGAACAAGGCCGAGCCAATCGTCCAATGTCACAGCGCCTCAGGGAATCACATTTAGGAGAATAAAAACGCAGGCAGGTGCATTTTCCCACCAAAGAGGGGAGTGAGAAGATGTAAGGAGCTGTGCAGGCAGCAAGGCCGGGGAGGGCGGGAGAGGAGGCCTCGCCCTGCTGCTGGAGAGAATGATGCCCCTGCAGCCTGTGGAGAAAGCCATGGTGGAGCGGGTGTCCCCCCAGAGCCCATGGAAAAGGCTGAGACCCCACCTGCAGCCCCTGGAGAGGCTCCACGCTAGATGAAACAGGTGGAGACATAGAGGAGATGCTGTGACCCACGTTAGAGCAAGCCCCTCCCTGTGCCACAATGCGGGGGAAGAAGGGAGTGAAATCATGACCAAAGTGAAGTCTGAAGTGATAGAGCGGCTTTGGTGGGCGTCTGGCCTCCAGCCAGGACCAAACCACCACAATTTATGACAAAGCATCTCAGGAACTACTTGCTGTCTCTAAGAGAGAGACTTGTATGCCATCAAATACATGACTTGGTTGTCCAGCATGGGTAAGTGTAACATGTTTTATAGTTCCTGCGCTATTTCTAGACCCACCCTCAGCAAAAGAAAGGGAAAGGAAAAAACGTCACAGCATTCACATCTTTCATTAGAAACTTTATTCCATCAGCCTACAGGTACATGAGGTGAAATAAATGGTAGTGAAGGGCAGAAGGACCAACAGCAGTCATCTTTGGAAAACAGAAACATTTTCACAACAAAACACCTTTTTGTTACAGCGAAGAAAAAAAGCCAGGCACACTTGATAGCTTTTCTTTAAGGATGTATTACAGTTCAGTCACACCAAAGTGAAACCTTGTGGGCTAAAACTGGGAAGTTCTGTGCTTTAGCACTAGTACAAGCCTACCAAACCACATGATTTTCTGGGCAGCAATTGGGAAACACGCATCGTTCTGTCAAAATTTCTGTCCAAATGAGCTGTGTATTCTTCAGTCTGGACTTCAGAGCTTCAGTATAAGGATCATTAGATGGATACCTATGTAATGAAACAAATTCAGTCATGGTCACGGTGATTGGAGAATCCAATAGATCTTAACTGACACCTTGGCCACTTTGGAGTTTGTTTTATTCTGTATTCCCTTCAATATGAACTCAGCTTTGCAGATTGTCTCAGCAGAAAGTATGAATGCACTGAAATCTTCTTTCCCCTAATCTGCATGTGCATCTCCAATTAAAATTTATGTGACTTCTCTGAGTACATCAAAATAAGGACAAACTTTATGCGTGACTGTGTTGTGATTAAAATCTTTGCTTAAAAGCCTTTAAGCCTTTTAAAAAACCTTGAGGTTCATGGTGTTTCTCCATGACCACCATTAGTACACCTACATTATGGAAAACCTTAGGTTTCTACTTACTACCTCAATTAAAGTCAGCTACACACCTTGTGCATCGTTTTGCACTTTAGTAAACTGGTACCAAGTTGCTCCCTTTTCAGTGTGACATTTCTCACTCTTGTAATGTGACTGTTTAGCAGCAAAGCTTCTCTTGCCGTCCCTGTCCCTGGTGAAGGCCTTTCTCTTAGTAGACAGTACTTGCTGAAATTACTCGTCAGCTTACTCGTTAAATTCCCACCACAATATAGTATCTCTGTTTGGATTTAAATTCTCTAAAGAGCATACCGGGATCTACAGAAAGGGCTAGATGACAAGCATGAAGATTAAGTTGGGGGGGTGGTCTCTCAAATTGACAGATGAGTGTCCTTCAGTGGAAGCCTCCTGGGGCACAGAGGGGACAGTGGGATTGCCAACACCAGTCCCACGGGCTTTTGTCCTGTGGCTGTCATTTGACAAAACTATGTGAGCCCTGCAGGTAATCTGTTCAGAGTGTCTACCAGCGATCCTTCGCTGAAATAAATTCAGGGAGGACTCGTGCTTCCCGCTGTATGCCGTACGATGCAACTGCCTACCCCTTTTACCTGGGCACAGAGCAAATGTTGGGACACGCTGCTCCCAAGAAGCTGGAGAGCTACTGCCAGAAGAGGGTGGAGGAGCCTGCTGGGGCTCCATTACAAGCATGTTTTCCGGCACCATCACCAGCAGCAGCAGCTAGAAACAGTCCTGCCGCACCTGATGCAGGGTTCTAGAGGTAACTTGGCACTGACACAGAATGTCCGGTCTGGATCAACCATTTTATTTCTAGCTGAGATGTTTGGGGAACAATTCTGCTCCAATGCATCGCTACCTTGGCAGATTTCACAGTTCCCAACACGCTGTTCTGGAGGGAGAGAAAGGAGCCTGTTGGAAAGGTGCTCTCCATGCAGAGCCAACAGAATAAGCTAAACTTTAAGGAGGGACTGGTTTGGACTTTCCTTCTGCTTCCTCGTTACTAGCCTTGACAACACCACCTTGATGTTTTTTCCCAATGAAGTAGGTTAAAGTGTTATGTATTAGGTAACCACCTCTGACAGACATGGGGACGACACGAATTCTGCCTTCAATCCTCTCCCTCTGCCCAGAGGTTCCTTCAGCCGGACAAAATAAAGGCCAGTTGGCCAAAATGCCAAAGAAACGCACACACGGTAGAATATTTTTGCAATTACAACTAGATGGCTAGAACACAGACACACAGCATAGAAATGGAGACAGGAGTTAATAAAGAATGGGGGGTACATGTGTCACATTATCAGCGATGCAAAAGACCAGCTTAAGCACGTGTTTCTCTACGTCAGCTATAAAAAAGAAAAGGTGCCTTTTTAGCAAGTATGCACAGAGATTGCTCAGTTATTTCTAAGAAAAAAAAAAAACCACAGAATACTTGACAATTTTTATCCTCTATTACAGACATTATTACTACCTGTTTATAAAATGTAAACCTTTCCTCGCAGTTAAGATTTACAGCAGTCATCACCTTTGTCCACTCCTTACATAATCAGTCCCTGGTGGCAAAAATAAACTGATGTAGCACACACCTTTTCTGAAGTAATTACTGATATGTTATGGAGCATTAGTTGTGTAGTGGCAGAAGTAGTGGTCAGAACTGCAACGTATGGAGCTGAATGGCAGCTCCTAAGGATAAAAATCCTTAGAAATGTTGGGAGAACTGGTGCGTTTTGGAGGAATGTCTAATTGGGAACAGAAAAGGCAAATGGTATCCTATGACAGAAGACATAGACTTTATTCCAGCCTAGAGAGCATTGGGATAAGGAGGATTCTACCAGACCCCCAAGTTTTCTGGAACTACACCAGCCACAGTAACGCAGGAACTCGATAGGGCACCTGTCAGTGAAATACAGCCTCTGGGGGGGAAGATGCTGGTTTTCATGTCAAGAAGAGGAAACAGATTCTTTCTATCCCTCCCATAAACTTACTCCAGCTGTGTTCAGTACTTAACTGCTGCTGTGGGTCTGCATGGCCAAACCAGCTCAAGGACCGATCCGCCACTGACCAAGGCCAAGCCCATCAGCACCAGTCACAGCCCCTCTGTGGTCAAATATTTTAGGAAAAATCCCACAAGTGGACGCTTTTTGCCACCAGAGGAGGGAGTGAGAAGATGGAAGAAGCTTTGCAGACACCAAGGTCAGTGAAGAAGGGGAGGAGGAGGCGCTCCAGGTGCCACAGGAGAGATTCCCCTGCAGCCCGTGGAGAAGAGCATGGGGAACAGGTTGTCCCCTTGCCACCCACTGAAGATGATGGGGAGCAGAGATGCTTCCTGCAGCCCGTGGAGAGGCCCCAGGCTGGAGCGGGGAGACAAGTGTAGAAGATGCAGTGACCTGTGTTGGAGCAAGCTCCTGGCAGGACCTGCAGCCTATGCAGAGACAGGCCCCAGGCCACAGCATGTTTTCTGGGGGGACTGGGGGGCACCAGGATGGAGCAGTGTGGGCCTGAGAGACTCAGAGACGTTCTATGATTTTATGACTGTACTCCATAGCAGTGACCCACGCTGGGACAGCTGGTGAAGAGATGGAGCCCTGTTGAAGAAGTTTGTGGAGGACCCCATGCTGGAGGAGGGGAAGAGTGTAAGGAATGCCCACCCCCCCCTTTCCCGCTAAGAAGGAAGATTACTTATGAGGAACTGATGGAAACCCCCATTCCGCCACCCCCCTGTGACACCTCAGCGAGGAGGAAGGGAGAGAAATAATGAATAAAGTTGAGTCTTTGAAGAAGGGAGAGGCAGGGACAGGCCTTTTAGGATTTGGTTGCACTTCTCATTATTCTACCCTGGTTTCTGTGCATGTGAGTGTGGTAAGATGGGTTTTTTCAATTCCCTGTTGAGTCTGTTCTGCCTGTGACGCTGATTGCGGAATGATCTCTCCCTGTCCTTATCTCCACTCCTAAGCCTCTCAAGAGGTATTTTCTCCCCCAGCTGAAAAGGGGAGTGAGAAGAGTGTCTTTGCGAGGAACCCGGCCTCCAGTCAAGGTGCAACCACCACAACAGCCTAAAATAGAGTGCGATCAAATGCTTAGCTTACGCTGTTGTTTAAAGACAGGCCTTCAAACCAGGGAAATTGAGCGCTCTCTCTAGGTTAGAGATCAGAGCTGAAGGTATTTAAAACTCTGTCCTTGTGAACTCTACCACTTCCCTGGAAAAGACGTTGTGAGATGGGTGGAGCAGAAACCAGAACCTGAACGTATCGCTTTTTTAGCTGATTTTTAATGTGTTTTGAGTAACCTGGCTCAAAGGAAAAAGTCCTGTGCTCTTTGTTCTTAACCTTCAACATCGAGAAGTACATTTTGCACTTACCAACTTCATAAACGTTCCTATTGGCTGAAGCAGAGCCAGCGATCTCAGCATACGGGGAGTCCCCGCGTGCCGGGGACTTCATTTCCACATAGCCGCATTCTGAACTTCTGGGGACAAGAGCTGGTGGGTCTTTTATAGTAGCGTAGGGGTTCTCAGAACTACTTAACGAGCAATTACTTAAATTATATTCGGAGTTCTTCACTAGATCTGTAACAAGAAAAACACGTGTTTCTCTCAAGCATGCTAGTAGTATGGACATCAATGCTACACAGGGTGTTGAGTTCTAACAAGTCGCTCCCCAACAAATATTTAAATAGAAACCAGTCATAGCACTTCCAAATGGTTAGACAGTCCTTAATGAATCCACTTCTACTGCTATTCTTGTTTATGGCCCTTGGTCTTGTCATCAGCAAATTCCTGTTGCAGTCTGAGAACTGTCAATTCTGGTTAGAATAGTAGCTGGCATTCAATACAGATAATCCCAGAGTGGTTGGGGTTGGAAGGGACCTCAAAGCACATCTAGTTCCAGCGCCCTGCCATGGGCAGGGACACCCTCCACTAGACCAGGTTGCCCAAAGCCCCATCCAGCCTGGCCCTGAACAATGCCAGGGAGGGGGCAGCCACCGCTTCTCTGGGCAGCCTGTGACGGGGCCTCACCACCCCAACAGAGAAGAATTCCATCCTAACACCTGATCTAAATCTAACCTCTTTCAGGTTAAGGCCATTACATTTTGTCCTTTCACTATATGCCCTTGTAAACAGCCCCTCTCCAGATTTCTGGTAGCCCGCTCCCGGTTAGGTAGTGAAAGGCTGCTACAGAATCTCCCCAGAGCCTTCTCTTCCCCAGGTGGAACAAGCACAACTCTCTCAGCCTGTCTTTGTAGGAGAGGTGCTCCAGCCCTGTGGTGACCTTTGTAGCCCTCCCCTGGCCTCACTTCAGCTGCTCAGTGTCTTTTACTGGGGAGCTCAGAGCTGGACACTGTACTTCATGTGCTTTCACTTTCTGTGCCTTGGGCACTGTGGCTTGAGCACTTGCCAGAAAAGACTGAGGCAAAAAGTCATGAAGTACCTCAGCCTTCTCCAGATCCTGGGTAACTGCGTCTTCTGTTTCCTTCTGGAGACAAGGCCAATTTTTCCTCTCACCCTCATTTTGTCACTGATGGAGCTATAGAAGCTTTTGATGTTGCCCTTGATGTCTCAGGCCAGATTTAATTCTGTCAGCACTTTAGCTTTCTTAACCTGGTCCCTGGCTGTTGGAACAGTTTCTCGTTATTCCCCCTAGACTACCTGCCCATGCTTCTACCCTCTGTAGGCTTCCTTTCTCTGTCTGAGTTTGCCCAGGAGCGCCTTGTTCATCCAGGCAGGTCTCCTGGTGCATTTGTTGGGCTGCATCTCTCCAGAGCTTGAAAGAGGCAGTCCTTGAATACTAACCAGCTGTCCTGGGCCCCTGGTCCTTCCAGGGCTTCGTTCCATGGTACTCTACTGAGCAGGTCCCTGAAGAGGCCGAAGTATGTTCTGCTGCAGTCCAGGGTAGTGAGCTTGCTGTGCACCCTCCTTACTTCCCTGAGGATCTAGAACTCCAACATTTCATGGTCACTGTAACCAAGATTGCATCATGGTACTCTGTTACAAGCATTACAGCAGTCTAAAGGAACTTTCTCTAGACAGTCTCTCTCTAAACAAAATACACAGTTTCCAAGAACAGAATTAGGTTATTTGAGAAGACCTAAACCAACTAAATTTATTCCTACTCCATCTTTATTTACTAGGTCTCATGTCAGCTGTCCTGCTGTTTTTGCCAAGCCTGACACCCAGGTCACAAGCCTAGAGCTACCCAAGCAATCCCACTGCACCTTCTAGAAACCAGGCATAACATCAGCATTCCTCCAGTCTTCCAGAATCTCCCCATGCAGTGGGGTAGCCACAGCCGGGATCTCTCAGAAGTCCCAAGTGCTGGTACGTCTGCTCTAAGAAAATGTAAAGCTGAACTCTGAGCGTTAAACTGTTTTCTTAAAAACCCCGGGTCTCGGGCGGAGCTGTTGTTAGACCAAGGCTGGGGATGGGCAGGGAAAAATCCTGCTGCAGACTGCTTCTGATGCTGCACCTGATCCCCAGAACCTGACAGTGAGAAGGACTAGAAATGAAGGTAATTAAATCATCTAAAGAATAATGGCACTCAGAGTCCCTTCTAAGGCTTTCACTGGGCAGAGACATGAGGAGTGTGATCCAGCCTTTTTGGGATGCTTGAGATTGGGAAAGGATGAAGTGTCAATAGGATACAGAAATTCTCACCCCTTCTCAGGAATTTTCTTTTGAGGGACAATGTGCTGTGTTTCAGCAGACAGGAGGCTTAGCTGGGAAGATGCTGCTACAATTTACATCTGCAGCAGCCCAGATGATGAGAAACTACTTCAAAAAGCCTTGATTCTGTGTGGTGGGGATTTAAAAAAAGGATTCACCCAACCCCACACCTATTTAATCAAAGTAATTTTGCCAAAGCAGATCCTTATTTACAACACCCATTGATTTATGAAAGTAGTTAGTATGAAAATAGTTGTATGACAATATGATGAGAGTTTTGCATATCATGTCTGCACTGGGCATCAGGTGGATTCACCGCTCCTCACAAGGAGTCACTTTTTTGTCTCCTTGAAGAAAGGTCGAACCCATAACCCTGAACCTCACGCACAGCCAGACCACCTTGGCATTACCCTGAGCGGAGAACCAGGAAAAATTCCCTGCTTCCCTCTCTATCCCAAACACAGTAAATACCATTCACCCTCTCCTCCTCCTCCTTCTTCCTTCTTACCAAGCTCGTTGAGGTAGCCACCATGTTTCCAGTCTGCAGGCAATGTTCCCGCGTAGTCCATGACAGTTCCTCGTTTTCCAGGTTCCACGTTTTTAAGGTTCACAAACAGCTGATTGGTTTTGGCCTAATTCAAAGGAAGACAGATAACAGAAACTGAAACTGATGGGAAGTTACAGGATTTCCAGGTGCTAATCAGGCAAAGTGGTTTGGGTTTGCGTGGCCAGGTTTTGGTAGCGGTGGGGGGCCAGGGGTGGCTTCTGCAAGAAGCTCCTAGAAGCTTCCCCTACGTCTGACAGAGTAAATACCCGACGGCTCAAGGATGGACCCACCGCTGGCCAGTGACGAGCCCATCAGCGATGGTGGCAGCACCTCTGTGATAGGATGTTTCAGAAGGAAAAAAACCCACAGGCAGACACTTCTTGCTGCCAGAGAAGGGAGTGAGAAGATGAAGAAACTCTGCAGACACCAAGGCCAGGGAAGAAGGAGGGGGAGGAAGCGCTCCAGGCACCAGAGGGGAGACTCCCCAGCAGCCCATGGAGAAGACCATGGTGAAGCAGGCAGTCCTGCTGCAGCCCAGGAGGAAGATGCCGAGTAGAGATCCCAGCTGCAGCTCCATGCTGGAGCGGGTGGACACACCTGAAGGAGGCAGTGACCTCATGGGAAGCCTGCATTAGAGCAAGCTCCTGGCAGGACCTGCAGCCCGTGGACAGAGGAGCCCACACCGCAGCAGGTTTCCCTGGGGCAAGCTGTGGCTCTGTGGGGAAGCAGGCTGGAGCAGTCTGTCCCTGGAGGTCTGAGCCACATGTAAGCCACACTGGGGCAGTTGGTGAAGAGCTGTAGCCCCCATGGTAAGGATTCATGTTGGAGAAGTTCATGGAGGATTGTCTGATGTGGGAAAGACCCCACACTGGAGCGGGGGAAGCATGTGAGGAGTCCTCTGCCTGAAGAGGAAGGAGCGGCAAAGACAATGTGTGATTAACTGGCCACAATCCCCATTCTGCCCCCGTCCCGTGCCGCTCGGGGGTAGGTGGCAGAGAATTTGTGAATAAAGTTGAGGCCAGGAAGAAGGGAGGGGTGAGGGGAGGTGTTTGAAGATTTGGTTTTATACCTCATTATCTCACTCTCTTTTGATTTGGTAGGAAATTAGATGCTTTGCCCATGATGTTACCTGCGGAATGATCTCTCCCTGCTCTTATCTCAACTCATAAGCTTTTGGTTATATCTTCTCTCCCCTGTCCAGCTGTGGAGGGGAGTTATAGAGCGGCTTTGCTGGGCACCTGACCTCCAGCCAGGGTCAACCCACAACAAAAAGAAACCAAACCTGAAACATGATGGAACCAAATGAAATAAACTAGAAGCTAATTGACACAGGAGCACTGAGATTTTGATGCTCTACCTTTGCCAGGGTCAGTCTGTCCATGTTGTTGACATGAGGTGGGGTAGCGCACTGAGTCAGAGTATGATAACTGGGGTTAGAGAAATAGTGACTGTTGGAATTTCCACCGGTAATGTGAGGGATGGCTTCTGAAAAGAAAATAAAATCAACAACTATCAATAGCATGGCATTTCTTTCTGAGGAGAAGTTTTTGACAGCTCTGCACTCATTCCAAAACCTAATGGGAGAGTTTCTGGAAAGAGCTACCTAGGAAATTGCCATTCATTTGACGGATTTAGGGACACAGAGCAGGAACTGACAGGTCACTTGAAGCAAGAGCATGTTACTTGCTAACTTACTTCTCTCCTGAGGTTCCTTGCTCTCTTTTGCCTCTGCAGTCACTGTCCCAATTACAGAGAATTTTAACCACCAAGTTCATAGCAACACTCTCTAGTGCCTCAAGAGCACCCCCACCTTTGCTGACAGCTCTTTCTTGGCTCTGAAAACTCTTTCTGCCACCTTCTTCACCTGCTGCCTGCCTTAACAGCTGTGGGCAGAAGACAGCAGTGCCTGAAGTTTCACGTACCCGTTGAGTCACTCCCAGGTTTGCTCTTTGCCTTCACTTGTTTCAGACTCGAGCCTTCAGATGGAGCTTCTTAACTGTATCTGGATTACAGATCTGCAGCACCACGGACGCTACCCTTTGTTCCTAGCCCTAAACTCTGTCTGTCCACGGCCAGCAGATGGCAATGTGTCACCAGTGGCAGACCCCTACGGACAAGATTTGCTTCGAGAGGATCTCTGTGTATCTGGGAGACTATGAGAAGGGAAGAGGGAAAAGGAGAAGGGAATTGTCTCTACTTGGGATTTGGCTTTACTTGTACTGGGCCTGCCACTAAGGCCGTGAAATTAGGAAGGAACGAAAACCGAAAAAGAAGAAAAGGGTAAAAGACAATGAAGAAACAGGCAAAACAGGAACCAATTGTCCTTCTCCACCAGACTGTCAGGTCTCCCAGGCTACTCAGAGCCCCGTGCTTCAAAACCCATGCAGTTGTATGAGCGGAGCCAGACATCTGGCTGGTGTCACGTCATATGACATGTGTGCCGATGTGGGAAGACAGCAAGAGATAAGGTCTTCATAACCAATTCTGCAGGTTTTCTCTGGAAAAAGCCCAGGTCCAACTCCTGAAGCATCTACCCCATTAAGACTCCCCCTGAAGCAAAGAGGATGTATCAAAACACTGGCCAAAACAGAGGCTCCCCTGAGGGTTGAGTAATTGCTCTTAGGCACCAACACTTGCCATTCCTACTCACTTTGCTCACAGTGCTTCCCCATGAAGCCCGTGCGGCAGGTGCACTGCCCACTGATGTGGTCGCAGTCAGCTCCGTTCTGACACTGGCATAGCAATGCACAGTCCTTCCCGTAAAAACCCAGGGGACATCCTGCAATAGAAGGAGCGGGAAGAGAACTGGAGTGAAGCAACTGCTCCAGAACTAAAATGCAAACATCCTGGGTAAGTATATTAATGGACTACAGCCAGTACTGCACATCCGCAGGGGGAGCATCTGAATGTCAGAGTCATTCATTCTGTGTGTGCACATGACAGACTCTTCCACAGGGATGCCCAGCCGCAGCCAAAAGTTGTCTTCCTCTAAAGCAAGGCTAAAGAGGAGTTCAAATGTAGTTGCCAGCACTCTGCCAGTGCTTATGCAGCTGCCTCCCCTGCTACCGCGGAGGTAACGTGTTACATCTTCTGGGCCAAAAATGCTTAGCAGCGTGGGAAGACATCAACGACTGAAATGTGAAAACACCAAAGGAAAGTTCTGTCACTCGTTTATAGACCAAGAATGGATGACAAAAGTCACTTACTCTGTGTACAGTAAAGGCCAGTCCATCCTGGGGTACATTTGCACTCCCCATCGCAGGCGCTGCAGTAAGCTCCATTATGGCAATTGCACGTGTGGATGCAGTTCGGTCCCCAGTGGGAAGGTGGGCAAGCTAAAACAACCCACAGCAATTCATTAATTGATCCCAAATGACAAAGATCAGTGATATCCACAAACAGAGCTGCTTACATTCACATAGAAGCACTGCTTCACTTGGTGTTTGTTGTTTTGCTTTTAAAGCCATTTCTTGGGCTACTCCATTCTGAGCAAATTGCCACGGGTTGGGTTTTCTCTAACTAAGGACTTCTTTTACTCTACATAAAAAGTGTTGAAAAAAATTGGAAGTGTCGAAAAAGCCAGCAATTCAAACTTGATTCTCAGTAACTAGGACACTCATACCAGCTTTCTCCACACAGAAAGCCAAGTAACTTTCCTCTTTTCATTATTTTTTAATCTGCAAGCAGTTACGTTGAACACAGCCAAAGGTATAAGTCTTCTAAGCCTCAAAACTGAAGGAGTACAAATAGAGAAGGTTGAAACACATCTCACAGCCTATAGATTTAGGCTAAATATGAAGCTTAATTCTTTAATTTCTAATGTTAGAGTCTAGGTAATTACCTAAATAGAGTGCAAATGATCAGGACTGTACCTTTATCAAGTGGACTCTTGCTGCTGTGGTTGCATTGATGAATATAGTATTTTTTAAAAAAAGTAATTCCTGAATCCTTTAAATGCAAAAGGACTCATCTATGTGTGGGCTGCATTTTTGCAAAGTGGTGGTTTTGCCCAAATTTCACTTCATTAAGAAATATACTACATTGTAGTGACAAAAAAATAAACACGAAGTTTGGTTTTTCTTGTTTTTGCTTCAGTTGTGCCTTTTGATTCTTTTTGTTATTGTTTTTGTTTGAAAATAGTGGTCAGCTATGAGGGAATGTAAATCCCATACAGATGAAAGGTTAAAAGTTTTAAGAAGGTTACTGGTTCCAGAAGAATTTAATGGAATCGTTATTTTCCATGTGAACAAAAGGCCTGTACACAAAGCAAAGAAACTTGCTCTGTTACAGCCCATGAGCATAGTCTAAATAGATGCTTCCATTCATATTGCTGGCACCATTTTCTTGTTATTGATTTGTGAGTAAGTCTCTCCTCCTCCTAAATACCCCTATTCTTCTACTCTCCAAAATACCTACTTATTTTACCATAAAACCAGACACCTTTCTTGCTACTGGCTTCCACAGGAATCGGCTCAAGATTTATCTTGCTATGATACTTAGTTGTGCATGCCAATCACTTCACAGAATTTAGACAGCAAAGAGTTTTTTTTCCAAAGTCACCAGCTGCTACATTGCACTGGTACAGAGCTAGTTAACCTGGACTAGCCAAGCCATAAATGAGTTACCATAAGTGACGTGAAACCAATGTGGGATGGTATTCGGAAATGCACCTCCCTGGAAATCAGCACAGTCTCTTTGGAATGTTGACGTATAAGGCTTTGGTGTGGCTTCTTTTATTCACAGAAATGGGTTGACTGAAACTTTGGAATACAGTGTTTTGGACCGTGTGGATTTTGGTACTTCATGGAATTGGATCAATTTCTCGTGAGAATTCTGCCTCAGGTATTTCTCTCCTATTATCAGTATTTTCATAGACCTGACAAGGCATCTGGAGAATGCTGAATTATTTCATAAAAGAACTCCTATGAAACATAATGAAATTAGGGCCTAGCACTCCGAGTCAGTAACAAAGTCTTCACTGGTTTAGCATACCAAGGCAATACTCCCCAAGTGAGGTAGAATGGCAGTAAAAAGGGGTATCTGCGTTGTGCTTTTACGTGGCAAGGTTCTGGTGGCGAAGGGGGGAAGCAGGGGTGGCTTCTGCAAGAAGCAGCCAGAAGCTCTCTGCAGATCCTCTACAACTCTTCTTGGGCAGTGAAAGACTGAAAATTGGTCTCTTCTCTCATATTCTCCATCCCACTTCTTAGAAAAGCCAGAGTGCAATTATGTTGCTGATAGTGCTGATAAACTGAAGAAGAAAACTTTCGGATTTCTTCCTCCTATACCACACAGTCCTCTTTTCTGACTTGGACAGTGGGTTTTTTACTAAATACTAGATAATGTAAATAGCCAAACCCGAATTGATTGTTGTTAAAAGAAAGGGGAACATTTCATACTTACGTTGAGAGCAGTCACTACCAATCCAGCCAGGGTAACACTGACAGGATTTATCAATAGGATTGCACATTCCTTTACTGGTGCACGTGCATATTCCAATGCAGTTCTTGCCAAATCTGCCACTGGGACATACTGGAACAAAACACAATTAGAACTCCTTAGTAATCAGAATGGGATTACCTTTTCTTTATTTCAAGAGGAATCTTGATACTAGGATCAAGACAGGTACTGCTTAGTATAATGTTCAGTAAGGCATTAGAAATTCTGGGAAGCCCTTTATACATGCTCATTATACAAATAATACAAATAACAATACAGTGGGTTTCATACTGTAGGATCAAATGTTCAAACAGTTTAAACCTGCTTAAGATTCCTAATTTATACGCTGCAAGCACTACAACAGCAACTGCTGTTGGTTTTATGGCTTCCAAGCGACAGAAGGAAAATTGCTGAAGTGCCTGGTCTCTCTGTCCCAGACAGTCTTTACTACAACTTGTACCTTCGTTACAGAGGGCTCCTGTAAACCCAGGTAAGCAGTCATGTAAGCCAGTAATATGGTGGCAGGGACCACTGCTGTGTACACACTGGGGGCATGTCTGGCTGCAGCAGTGTCCATAAAACCCAGGGGAACAGACTGGAATCAGAAAGAACAAACCGTCATTCCTTCCTACACTTTCTATACAGCCGTGAACTACTCTTCAGAGCACTTCCTGACTCTGAATTAGCGCTGCTTTCTAAATACACAAGGCTGGCAATGGCATCCTCATTATTCGTGCAGTTCAAGGCTTTACACTCACAAATGGAGATTTGCTCGTCTTCCTCTAAGGTTTACTATATCCCAGCTCTTAATGACTTAACTGACATTCTGTTACTTGTCAGGCCATGCTGACTTGGGTTGCAGGTGAAATGCATCTCTAGTTTTTATGTTATACACATTTGGCTATACATAGTATGTCCTCTCCAACACAAACAACTCCTAAGGCATATTTGAAGAAAAGTCATTTAAAAAGATAGACTGGATAGTTTTATCTGTAGAGGAGTATGGTCATCTTAGACCTTGGCTTCTTACCTGTTTCCTAACTTGGAAAACAAATAGCCATTACTTCACTGAGAAAAACTTACCAATGTTTTCCAGTGATCCTTTAAGTACTCATGACATGATACAGCCAGCTACACATCACCTAACTTTTAGAGAACCTGGGACCAGAAATAGGAATTCACTTAATTCTTACGCGAAAGGCACAAGTTTCTTTTAAAAAAGGAGGAAAAAAAAAGGGGGGGGCAAGGAGGACAGACAGGGAGAGGCCGTTCCATAAAATCTCCTCCTTTGCTGCTCTAATCCCTTCTGGTATTTTTTTCCTGATAAATTAGAATATTAGGTAACACATCAAGAGAAATAGCTGTTGCACAGCAGCACAATTAGCACAATGCACAATTAGCACTCACAGAACTTAACTTGGAACCTTTCCCGTATTTTAATTTCATTCAAGATTCAGTCTTTTAATTATACACTCGATACGAGTTACATGGCTCGATCTCCCTAGAGATCCTCGCTGTTTTGGTAGGTAATACTAAACACCAAAAAATACCAAGTCTGATGGTTACTTTAACAAACCTAAAAGAAAAAAAACCCAAGCTATTCTAACATACTTTGTTGAATTTAGTTCCTTCCTCTATTGTCACAAACCCTTTGCCTGCTGCTCCACTTATTATGCATATACATATGTTCCACAACACCTTTCTTAATCCTACCTTCTGATGCTATCTCTGCAGTGTAACTTTATAGAGCAGCTATTTGAGACCATGTTATGAAAGTATTGCTCAGGAGTATTGCTCTGACGTGTGAAGCGTGGGAGGAGGATATTTCCAGACACCGAACAGAAAGCAAACTATGCTCTTTATGTCATACAGTGTGTCCTGACATCACCAACGTGTTGAAACTAGTCCATTACACACGCTGCTGTGATGACATCATCCCGGGACAGATATTCCATTTTTTCTAGAATCAAGCACAAAGTCTCTTTCCAGCAAAATCTTTTTCTTTTCCAAAGATGATTTCACTGAAGCCAAAAGCAGTGTCTCCTTTCCAATACCTGAGGTCACGCAGTCAAGGTCTGTGCTACGCCTGAAGTCGTCATCTCCACCCAGGATAGTTCTATCACACCGGCCAGCTCATTTTTAGAACCTGTTACAAAAAGATGCTACATTTTTACTACGACTTTCAAATCATAGAATCTACCTACTTTAACCTGGCTTCATTCGTTACCATACTTTTGGTCTCTGGTGATTTGTCTGCCCTAGTGTCTCACAAACTACTCATCGATGGCACAATGACAATACTACTATTTTCTCATCATTCACTCCAATTACTTTTATTATTTTTGCAGCCTTGCCATTTCCCAGCGGTATCTGAGTGACTGAGGGGAGGTCGCACTGCGGCTTTTGGGACGACAATAAGGCCAAGAACACTCTGGGCTCAGTTAGGTGAGTGCTGGCTGTGGCAGCCTCCCTCTCTTTCTGTGAGGACTCCTGTGGAGAGAGTCCACAGAGACTACTGACCCTTGAATACAAACAGGAAAGCTGAAGCTTGCAACGCTACAGTATCGCACGGAGACACAAAACTCCAGAACCCTCTGAGAGGGGCATACTTAAGAGTGTCAACTCCATCTTATGGAAGCTGGAAGAGTTTTCCCAACACTTACATAGACATTTAGGTGAGAACTCAAATCCCTTCCTGGAGATAAAAGGTTTGTGATAGCATGCCTTTCTGCAGAGTTTCATCATGTTTTCAAATTACCTTGCTCTCCATAGACAACAGTGCCAAACACAAATTCTAATGGATAACCAAATACAAATACTTCCTAAAACCACAAGGAAAATGCCAGAGAAACCTTGCAGAAAAGTGCAACAATTTTCATGCAGAACAAAATATGTGCAGAGACACTTGAGTTCTCAAGTTTGAAAAACCTAAGTAGAAGCACAGCTTCTGCACAACAGATCCTCTTTTTGGTTGCCAGAGCCAAGCTTTCTGGGTTCCTGCACGCAAGGCTTTACGTACCAGAGCTGCCAGCACAGCCCTGCATATTTACAGCTCTTCACCACTTCCTGAGGAATGGTTCTTTGAAGGCGCGCAAGGTTTCAGATTGACCCGTCTACTCTCCTACTCCCAGTTTGCCTGTGGATCCCACACTCAACAACATTTCCATACCTGTGAATCACGGATGGAACAAAACAGCCACAGAACTGGCCCCTGTCTCCTTCCAGCCCCACACAGTCCTCCTGTAGAGCAGAGAATTTATTTAAAAACTGGAGTTTCTAAGAATTTCCCAGAAAACCAAACACTATCACTGGAAAAGATGGAGCCAGTTTTTCAGAGAAAGAGTTCATGTTTTGACTACAAAATGTAATAAAAAGCAGTTACGGAATAAAACAAATCGGTTTTGACTTTTACCATTTTAAAACCTTTGAAATTAGATATTTTGATTGCTCTCCCCAAGCACAAATTGCAAGGTGCAGCAGACCTGATGAGGCAATGTTATGGCAGTGCAATGATTTCTAACTTTGCAGTTCTCAATGTCGGGGTGACAGCGTCAGAGCCCCAAGAGGAAGGCAAAGACCTGTCTGTCACTGCACTCTTCGCAGTGCCTTCTCACAGCTGACTAAGAATGAAGGCAACTTCTCCGTTCATATTGTACCAGAGATAGAAGATAATGTAATCAAAACTAGGTTGTTTGATGTTAAGTATCTATTTCTGGCACATTCTTTCCTCTCATAGTTTTTTCTGCTTTAACAGAAGCACTCTGGAGAGCATTTGATGCTAACGGGGAAAAATTTGGGTCTGTGTTTTTCAACAAATTCTAAAGGAGCTGGAGAAAAGTCTGAGGCTCGACTTTAAAGCATGGAAGCAGGAAGAGTTTTTCATCTGTGCATCTTAACTGTGTGTTTTCTGCACTTCAGTGTGTTGCACTGCAGAGTTCTTCCCAAAGATTTGTCGTCATGTGTCACCAATCTTCAACCCAGTTGTGTATGGGCTACCAGGAGCAGTCCTCCTTGGAGACTTATCCCCCCGACAAAATTCAGTGCAAAATCTGGTGAAATTATGAAACTACCTGGCAAGGGAATTCACATTTTTCTCCTCTCCAGCCTGGAGCACAGGTACAGGTTCCATCCAGAGCTTTGCAAGCCCCTCCGTTAAGGCACTGGCAAGTTAAGTTACAGCCAAGCCCCCAGGTACTTCTGGGACAATTTATTGAGCAATCTACACCATGCCAACCTGCCAAAAAGAAGAATTTCAAGTGACAAATTAATCCAAGTTTTCCCCCATTCCTCTCTGCGGACGTGTTTCACTCTGCCTATCAGGCAGCATCTTTCGGAGATGTGCAATGCCAGGGTACCACTAGCTACAGGCTAGTAGCAGCAGTTTCAGACGAGGACTCGTCCACGTTGGAACAAGGGTGGTGAAGGGCACCTCCTGACATCTCTGCACAGCACACATTTGCAGATGGGTGCCACCGTGCAATAGCAATTCAGGGCAGATTGGCAAGGAAAACACAGACACCTTGAAATTACACTACCAAGCACCAGAGGATACTGAAGGTTTAAGGCATGGGTTGAAAAAGCAAGGACTGTATTCCCTACATTCAAGCTGCTGCTTTCATCACTCTTCCGCCAGTACTGAACAGATGGAGTTCTGCAATACAGTTTAGAAACTAAAATCCTAGACACAAAACAGAAGGAAACATAGCAGCAGTGCCTAAGTTGCATTTCTCCAAGGATACATGGAAGACCTTCTAGATCATTGCTGTACTTCCCTCCAGATGCAAAAAAGACTGTAATGGGAAATGGGTCTAAAATGCACCCTTCACTGCTGATTATGCTGGGTAGCAATGATTTGCAGACTGCACGCTGGAGGCAGAGAAATGGAAATAGATTTTTAAAAATGTGACCATCTGATACAATAGAAACGGCAGGAGACAGTCTGACGTGACCATCAGCAGTGACACAAGCCAAGGTTCTAATTTTGTACCTTGTTTACAGCAAGCCAAGGGAAAAGTAATTCTGCACTGAGCCTAATCAATAGACTGTGCAAAACACATGGATTGAAACGAAGCCGCCTCGTGCCCTGGATAGAGAACTTCACATTTAGGGGTCATTTCAGGCAAAAATCAGTCCCTGACAGAGGTGGGCAGGGACGTGCAGTTTCTGAGGGGGTACAATGTCCATCAGAATTACTGCTGGGAGGTGAGAGCCAGGCAGGGAGGTCAAGGAGCGTCAGTCTAGTCACACGAATACTGGGAGACCTAGAAAGTTTCTCACAGAAGCAGGGAACAGCGCGCAAAGGCTTGGAAGGGTCTTAGGCAAGGTTTTCTCAGAGAGCTGGTGAGGAAAAGAGCATTCAAATAGAATAAATTGCCAGTAGATACTAACATCAGTGCTAAAATGACAGGAAGAAATCGGTGCCTCTGTGTGGCTGAGAGGGGCAAGGGTTGCAGCCAGAGGTCATGCACACCCAGGCTGAGGGAAACCCGCCTATGCATTTCGACTAGGCAGGCTGCTGTCAGACACATGGCAGGCATGCCTGTGGTACATCCAGCAGATGACAGCACTGCCACCAAGAGAGAAGTGGTGGCACACCTCAGGGTAAACACCAGTAATTCACTAAGCCGCAGCAGCCTCCAGCCCACTGAGAACACAAACATGAGGCATGTGCACTCTTCTTGGGGCAGATGGTTTCCTAGTTTTCACCTCCCAGAGCAGCAGAAGCATAAATCAGCTGGTGATATGGCCTTCAGCGTGGTCTGCTTTTTATTAAGTTTCTTTCTTCTTCTCTACTTCCAAAACTCAAATTCATTTTATGATTAGGGAAAAAGGAAATTAATCTGAAGGGATGCTTACCTGCTTTGCAGGCACAAGAACCATCTACTGGTGAACAGATGGCTTCGTTTTTGCAGTTGCATACAGATGAACAGTTTATTCCATACGTCCCCAGAAGACAGGCAGTACCACAAGCAGCACCCTGAATGACACAAAAACAGAGTCTAAAAACTATTCAGACAATAGAACCAGTACATTCTGTAGACTGACTCAGGTGCTACAAAAGCCAGAGAACATGCCTGTTCCAGGCTGTCACTAAGGTATCTGAAATTTCATGGCGAGGGACTCCTTCATGCTCTTTAAGTCCACAGTAAGCATTACTTTCCTGTTAGTTGTTGGGAGAGCTCAGGTCACACAGCAAACACCACTTGGTTAGATCAATGGACAGTATCTTAAGTAATAAGGAAGCCCTTCACGAAACCAAATCTCGGTAAGACAGCAGGTTCATGGAACGTGGATGTCTACAGTATTTTTAGGAATTAATTTGAAGTTTTCACAGTTGTTGTTCCTACAACAGTCACCCTGTAAATATCCAAAGCACAGGTAACCGCAAATGCATGTAAAAGCTGCAGAATAATCCATCCTGAACCGCAAAAACAAGTGTCTTGCTCTAGATTTTCTCTGAATGGAACATCAGGAGCTTCTGCAGCAAGATAATGATTGAAACCATCATTCCTCCCTTTATTTACACCTCACAAGCACATCCTCCTACTTATCACTGTCTTACAAAGTCACTATCTTTTCTTTCCTGAAATGCCTTCACTTCAGTGCTGAGAACCAATCCCAGATTTGCCTCAGAATCTTAGACAACGCCCAGTATTATTTATGTATCTAAATACCGTTACCTTTCTTTTCCTGTGGTGGAGAAAGGACACTCGGGCACCATGAAGAACTTGGCACTCAACTAAAGCCAATGGAGTTGAAAATGTACTGCAAAAGAGAGACTTATTTACCTCAAATCCGGGGGCACAGGTGCATTTTCCAGTCACACTATTGCAGTCAGCACCATTTTGGCAGCTGCAGATCTGCTGACATGACTCGCCATAGAATCCTGGAGAACACGTCTCGTTGCAGTAGAGCCCCGACCAGCCAGGCTTGCAGGAGCATTCCCCAGACACAGGGTGACAGCTGCCAGGAGGGGATGGAAGGATAAGTAATTCAGGACTAAAAATGACAATCTACAACTGAACAGTTCTTGAGATCTAAATTAGAACGTATTTATAAAATTACTAGTACTGGCATTTTAAGACATACATCACTGTCCTGTAAATAGATGTAGGAAGCTGTAATACTTTTGAAGGATTTTGATGGGTTTTCATGAAGTCAGACTAATTGGCAGTAAGATTTATACATTAAGAAATGGAGCCTATATATATATGTATGCACATATCCCTCAGAGAAAGCAAGAGACAAAAGAAATGCCACCAGAACGTGTCCTGAAAAAACCCTAATCCCAGCCTAACTATACCAAATTAGTTGGTGATGCAGAATGACCTCCCACAGTCTTATTTACAAATGTGAAGCAGGGGTGGAAGATCACCAGAAAGAGCTTACAAGACAAAAGGAAAAACCCTTGTAGAAAAGTACGTAGCTACAGTGTGCTCTTTTTACACCAGGTGTCACGTGAGTAAAGACATGCCAAAACCAGCCTGAAATGCTACAATTCCTACATTTTGTACATTCCTGTACAAAACAAGGCGCTAATGTTGACAAAGGCAGACAGAGGCCTTTTTTGCTTCTTCCTGCAAACTGCATCTTCAGAATGACAAGTTTCTGTAAACCCCCCAACCTGTGATGGGAAGTGGCAGGGACGTATGGATCTGCTCATACCAGGTCACAGCGCTGTTGCTGTACCCCACTGAGGAAACGGGGTTTATGTGGCCTTAGTCTCAGCCAGCCAGTGCTCACTCTCTCTTTTCTCTTGACTGTTGAGTACCAAGGGAAAAATGGATACTTTCACCTGGTCACAGAGAACAGAGGGCTGGGTTCAATACACACTCTAGCTCAAATCCTTGCATATCTACCAAAAGAGGCAATGGACAAGAACCATTTCTGAAAAAACTCTTTGCATAAGAGGCTTGTTACCTGCTGGTGCTCTCTGGACCCCTGGAAAATAATAGAACCTCCCAGGTATACCTATATCTAACCCTTCACGAAGCATAGAGGCTGACAAGCACGAGGATTGGCTGGAGCTGCCATCAACTGACCACATCTACGGATTTCAGTTATTTAGCACTTACAGCACACCAGAACGTGCAAGG
Source organism: Gallinula chloropus (assembly GCF_964237585.1). Taxonomy (NCBI): domain Eukaryota; kingdom Metazoa; phylum Chordata; class Aves; order Gruiformes; family Rallidae; genus Gallinula; species Gallinula chloropus. Next base: position 56,022,393 of record NC_140089.1, read on the forward strand.
GATGTATGATCTATCCTGCCTACACACAGTGAGCAATGTAATGATCTACCCACCTGGTAAACAGAGACAAAGGTCCCACTTTGTCATAATATTTATTTGGCGGGTAAGCAACCAAATAAATACAGCAATGAATATTAAGATCACATATAGCTGCAAGCACTGTAATTCAGAAGCTCTTTTGGGCTGAGAGTTTCCTGATCCAGTTAGGGAATACCAGATTCTCTCACAAGTCCTTCGCTGCTTCAGATTGCATGAAAGTACTAGAAAAATCAGGAAATCTTTCTTTTCAGATTTCTATCTTCTCTACAGAAGAACAGGTTCAAGGGTGTAAAGCCTACCTCCAGGTAGTGGGCCTGTGCCAGGGACATCTTTTATCACACTTGAGACCATAAATTCCTTCAGGACAAAGCCTTGTTTCACACTGCTCTCCAGTGTATCCTGCTTCACAGAGACAGGCACCACCAATATGGTAGCATTTCCCACCATTCATACACTTGCAGGGCTCAGCACACTGCACCCCGTACGTCCCCACTGGACACTCCTCTTGGCACATATGAGAAAAACAAAGAAAAAAGTGGGTTAGTTCCCATCAAATACAGCTTTGGGACATTCCAGGGAAATCGAGTTTATGAGCAATCTCTATACGGCTCTAAAAAGCCTCTGAAGTGGAGCAGTGATTTATAGAAATTCATGTTTCAAGTACTTTATGTCAGAATTTGTAACTTTTAGAAGTAAACTGGATTCTCCACTTAGCAATAGCGTGAACAGCCAGCAGATTTCTGTGCCCCTGTAGATGCTCAGGGCCTGGCAGTCCTCTGGCAATCACGCTCAGCAGTCTCTGATGAGAACCTTTTCTAACTGTGTTTTCCAAACACACTATGTTTGACACAAGGCACGGCAAAATGTAATAGAAGTCACAAGAGCCTTCTGACTGAGGTCAAAGGGGTATATGTGTTCATATCATGCCTCCGCAGTACTGGCCTCAATCCCTTACTCGTATCCAAGTGTCGAGGTATTTGCAACTCTGCCCTGAGGGGAGCAATAAAATCCCCATTACTTCAAAGGTGCAGCGTAATAATAGAGCTAATAACCCCCTACAAATGTTTCCCAGTGAAGTTACACAAATCAGCTGTGAATGGATTGTCTCCCAATGACCATCTGGAATTCCAGCACTGCAACTCCACTTACTTTTTAAACATCATCTTCATGACCTTCTGAAACACTGTCTTCCTGGTGAGGACAGTGTTGTCTCAGCCAAAAGGTTTTAGGCAAAACGGGAATTTAAAGTCGATTCTCCCAAGTTAACTCCGATCATGTAGAAATTGTTACCGATGTAGGAAAAGTTAAGGGTTCAGAGTGCAAAGTACATGACACTTCACGTACCCTTCACGGTACCTTCTGAGATTACAGTAACCAGGATGGCATCTCTTCATGGACCAAGAATTTAGAAGAAGAGGACCCTGCAAAGTATTCTGCCCCTTTTGTAAGTGCATATAACACAAATCTAGCCTTGCAATAGCATCAAGAAACGACGTCTCCTTAACTCCCCTGTACTGATTTTAATGCCAAGTTGTACCCCGCTTTGTGAATCATGCGGGTGCTAATTACAAGGCCTCACCAAGTCTCTGAACCATGAGGAAAAACACGTCTTTATGGTGACGGTGAATGAAAGGTGGGTAAGGAAGTTTCACACCACCGATCGGCTACATCTGACTGTAATAAAAAAGGCACGCTTGATGTGCTGGGTGTACGTGCTGGTGTTTTAGGCCTGGCACCCTGTTCTGACCAGAACTGAAATGAACACCTCGACTCTGCGTGTGATTAGCTCTTTTCACACCAGGGGGTTTTTGATCATGGGATGGTTTATTTGGCACTGGGATTCCTGGCGGCAGATGGGGTCCACCTGTCCCAAAGGGGAACAAGGATCCTAGCCCAGCAGTTGGCAGGGCTTGTGGAGTGGGCTTTAAACTAGGTCTGAAGGGGGAAGGGAATAAAACCAGGCTAGCGGGAAAAGAGTGTCAGAGTCAGGGGTGGGAGTCTACTGTGGACTGCCCAGCCAGAACAACAACAACATTGATGAGTTATTCTTCAAGGGACTAAGAGCCACCTCTAGATCCCCTGTCCGTGTCCTTATGGGGGTTTCAACTGGCCAGATGTTAGCTGGGAACACCACCACAGCTAATACAAACAGGTCCAGGAGAGTCCTAAAGCAACTAGATGCGAACTTCCTTGTTCAGGTATTGAGGGAGCCAACGAAGAAAGGTGCCCTCCTAGATCTCTTGCTCATCCACAAAGAAGGACTTGGGGGGAAGTAGAAGTAGGTGGACTTCTTGGCCACAGAGTAGTGGAATTCAAAATCTTTGTTGAAAGAAGGGAAACTGCCTCCAAAACTTCAACACTAGATACAGGGAGAGCAGATTTTGGACTGCTCAGGAAAGTAGCTGGTAAGGTCCCCTGGGAAACTGCTTTTGAAAGTCCATCAATGCTGGCCACTTTTTAAGTACCACCTCCTAAAAGCACAGGAATAGGCAACTCCAAAACATTAGAAATCAAGCAGGTGGGGCAGGAGGCTGAGCAGGGACGTTCCTCTAGAGCTCAGCAGAAAAAGAAAGTGGAAGCAAGATCAGGAAATGTGCGGGGATTACGGGGACACTCTTCACCTTTGCAGGGAGAAAATGTGTGTGGCCAAAGCTTAGAGAGAGCCGAGGCTGGACAATACTGTGGTAGACAGTCTGGGGTCTTCAAATACAGTAACAACAAGAGGAGGACCAGAGAGAACATTGGTCTGTTGCTAGATGAGAACGGTCACATTACTAACAGGGACACAGAGAAAGAAAAGGAGTTTAACACCTTCACTGCCTCTGTCTTCAACAGAGTCGATGGGCTTTGGGACTCCAGATGCCTCAAGTTGGAGGCCCATGACTGCAGTAAACTCCTAGCGAATTCTGACCATTCAGTGACGTGCTCTGACCTGGCTGGCCCTGTGTGGAGCCAGGACTTGGAGTTGATGATCTTCATGGGTCCCTTCCAACTCAGGATATTGTATGATTCTGTGAGTAGTTTTTGCATAAGAACTTGGTTTTGGACTGGTTTTATAGAAGCCTAAATATCTTGCATTCAAGAAAAACCCACTCTGATTCTGGAAGAGACAGGCATAATGGGAATAAGGGTAACAACTGCTGCCCAATGACTCACTGCCACACCATGCACAACTCAACTGAAAAATGTACCAGCAACACCAGGAAAAATTTAACTCTGAAAAGTATGAAAGCAAGCAGTGTTTTTCTGTTGAAGTATATACAAGCACAGTTCTCTTTCTACAGGAGAGTAGAATTTGATCTAATGCAAGTTAAAAGGCTTGCAGTTGTACTGCATGCTGTCTGTTTGCTGGTGGTTAACAACATAAATATGAAGGCTCTATGAGCTTTATTAAAGACTGAGTGGCAAGATCTCAAAATAGACACTTGTTCCTAAATGACGTGCCAGATACTTTGCTCAATTGCTAACGTGCTCACACAGACACCTCACTGGTGATGCCATTTTGTTGGCATTAGATGACACTCAAACACATCTGGGAAGTAAGCTAAAGAAAGGAAAATGAGCCTTTGGACGGGTAAGAGTGCTTACTGCACCTCCTAGGTGCACTTGCTTAGTGCATTACTTGAGCTACAAGACCTCCTTCTGCACCTAAGGAAGAGTGAGGATTCTTATCTATCTAAACATTTGTGAGTCATGGAATCAGATTGATGACAACAATTCAATAATTAAAGCTGTACTTCCTTTTCTGAGGGAGTACTTTGAGGTTATTTTTTCCTTGGTTAACTTATTCTTGGAATATTTCTTCTTCTTTAACAAGAATTAAAATCAGCGGCTCAAGTGCCATGTACTGCAGAATGAAGACTCACAAGGAAGAACTGCTTTTCTACAAAGGCCTGAAGATTTTTAGGCAATGCATGACTCAAAAATATTTTTGATCCTCATTTTATAAACTAAGAAATTCAAGTGTAGCTACTACCAGTAAGAGCTGACATCATAAATTAAATCTTAAATCCTAAGTCTTAATCCAACTTTAATAAGAAAACAGAAAACTCGCCTGCTGAACATATTGCAAAGGCACTGGTGTTGCTTGGGTAAAAGCTTCCAGATGAATTCCATGAATTGGATCCTCGATAATCAGACATCCAATGTCAAACCACCTGCAATGACAGCCAAGTTAGAGTCTGTTGAAAAGCAACATGTTAGCCCTTGAATGATGACCGTTTTACAACCTCTAATACAACTGTAGTTAAAAATTTAACAATGACTTACATCAAGGCATCCCAGCATTTTTCAAATCAAATTTGCATGTATCAACTCATGTATATATAAAAAACTGAAGTGCCTGTGTTCCCTTGTAAAAAATTCTACGGCTCCGGTTGTTTCATGTATTTTATATGTGTCTACATATAAATGACATTTTATTCTTTAAAGCACTGGAAGCAAGACCCTTTGAGTCAATGAGAAACAACCCTCTCCCCACCTCAGGGATATATTTCAAGTTCTCACTTGTCAGGAAGCAATTCCTCAATGAAGTTTTCTACCAATACAGCAGGTTGTTTTTCATGGATTACTCCAGTCCGGCGCAAGCTGTCTATTCTTTCTTGGGCTCCCTACATGGGAACATGATCTGTTAGACAACATTCTCTTTCAATCACATCATACAACACTCAGAGATGAGTGCAAAAAACCCCTGTGGAGCAGAATTTTCAAGTTAAACAGAAAACAGCGATTTAAAAAAATTACTCTTTTTATTCAACAGTAGAAAAACCAAAAAAGTCATGAAAAAGCACCATAGCCTTTCCCAAACAGGAATCTCAAACAGTAACACAAGCTATGATAAAACTCATGTTTGAAAAGCTGCACAATGAATTCCTACATACTAAATGTAAGAATGGAGCTGTTCAGGAAGATCCTTGGCAAGTGTTGATCAACCTGTCTTTCACCTACAGAATTAGTTGGGAGACAACCCAGTCTCAAAGGCTCTCTTAACTTCTGATTACATTTTTCCTATTCAATTTCTCATGTTTAGTTTTCATCCCAAAGTACTGTGCTAGTGACAGACTAAGAACAAATGCCTGATACACTTTCAAACTACAGTCATATCACAATGCCTGCCAGATGTGATGGCAATCAACTGCTTTAGAAGAAAACGGACATAAATGTTCTTCACTGCTGTGACCGCGTTTGCACAAGAACCCCAAAAGCTATTCCAACAAGCAGCTTCAGAATGATCTAACGGAACAGGCGGCAAGTTACACCAAAAACAAGAAAAGGAGAAGTCTCCCAATGCCACAGACTGACATTCCCCTTAGGGAAAATCAGATTTTTCTGGGTCAATGCCCCATCCCTGGAAGTGCTTAAGGTCAGGCTCGATGTGGCTTTGAGCAGTGTGGTCTAGTGCAGAGAGTTTCAGCCCCCTCTGCTGAGGACAATTTGTAAGGTCACTTCCAAACCAAACCACTCTCTCATCCTACGTTTCCATTGCCCTTCTCTGTGCTGGAGGTACTTTAGTACTTACTTTTAAACCTGCAGCATAGCCCACAGGTTGTACTTTAGTAAAACACAAAATTGTGACTACCACAATGCTGCTCCTTCCTATTCATTTTAAAGCTCTAACTGAGATACTATGCTTTTCATTCCAGGCTCAATGCTCAGCAATACTTCACAGAATCACAGAATCCTACGGCTGGAAGAGACCTTTGTAGATCATCAACCCTTTCAGTAAACATTTCTTTCTAATATCCAATCTAAACCTCTGCTGGCGCAGCTTTGTGCCATTTCCCCTTCTCCTATCTCCTCTCACCTGGCTGAAGAGACCATTGCCCACCTCCCCACAACCTCCCCTCTGGTAGTTGAGACTTTATTAGACTGTTTTAGCCTTTTCAATGTTCTTCCCAAGTGTTTCAGGAACTGCTTCAAGTTTGCTGAGCTTCCTAAAATAGTATAAATACTGTTGGGCTAGAAAAGCAGAACAGCTGAAAGTCAGAAGAAAGCCTCAAAAGCGATGTAAACACCGTTGTGAGCACGCTTACCTTTCGGCTTGTCGACCCTCAGTGCGATACCTTACACACCGGGATTTAATCACCAGATCCAACAGAACACATACAGCATATTTTAAACTCAATTCCATATCACTCCCTCAAACAGAGAAACAGGGAGGGAAAAAAGTATGTGACTTCCAGATTACAGACAAGGACTTGTCACCGTTTTGTTCTCTGTAACTTGCTCATCTCTCACAACCTGAACTGAAGGGTATTACTATGCTACTACCTAAACTACAGCAGAATACACAAGTAAATGAACCTTAAGACGCACATAAAAAAATCAGCCTGCAGAGTGAGAGTCTCACTGGACAACGCACCTGAGAAATCACCACGTAACTGTGACAGAATTAACACACTCTCCAGATAAACTTCAAGTGCTGTTACATTAATCTAACATTCTATGCATTACTTAATGGTTTGTCACAAATACTTACTGATATATGGAACCATGCCAGGGTCCAGCGGTGTAATCATGGTCTCCACTGAATGTTTGGGTTTATCAAGAACAGACTTCACCATGGGATTCTCAGCTACACCCTAAACATAAGCAAACAGACTTCCATATTATTTTCTCGTTTTTCCCCAAGAAACTCACAATAGCACAGTTAAAAACCAACCAAACAAAACCCAAGTATTAAGCTGCTTCGTGGTCTTCTTACCACATTTACACTTTGTAATGCCTGGTGCATCTCACTCGCCAGCACAAATGCTGCAAGACGTGACTAGGAGTGCGTGACTTTTCGGATACAGCAAAGGCCAAATATCATCACCGCCATCCTCTCACGCACCAATGCAGAAACAGGCCTGCCAGTGATGGTGGGCAACACACTTGATTTCCTCCTATTCTGGGACGGGAAGTCTTGAACATTTAACAAATACTAATTACAGCTATCATCAGACTCGGTAGCTAGACTCAAACTGTGACAACTCCAACTGAAGAGCCTCTTTTTTATGACCTTACAGACAAGAGGACCTATTTTTGAATGGCCCATTACTAACAAATATTTTTACAGCTGAAATTGAGCTGAAATTCCTCAATTTATAAGTAGATTCTAAACAACGCTGAAAAAACGCTCTATCTTCTCCAGCCAAATCCCAGGTGGAGCTGCTGACAGACCTAAAAGTTCATTAAATGTAAGCACAAACACTGACAGGGTCTTGCTGGCCTATTATCTACCTTGAGGGACATCTGAAAGAATGGTGTTGGATTTCTGAAGAACAGCAGAGCAAAAAAGGTAGTTCAATCGATTTCAAGAGCAGAAACAGAGATAACTGCAGCACTGCCGTGTATGCACTTCAACAGAGAATCCAGCTTGCATTTCTGCAACAACTGACAGTTAAGCCTCACAGATTCTGTCTGATGTTTAAAAACCTGACTCTGACGTGTGCTTCCACACATCCAACACTTGACAGCTTCAGTACAACTAATGATTCCTCATTCTTCCACCTAGGAAATTCTCAGAGGTCATGGAAAACACAGAGCACGTACAACATTTAATACTCCAATCAAAGAATCTACATTTGGGTTGAAGTCAATCATACACATTCTCCAGAAACAGACATAGGTCACTTGCTGGATCCTACTGGTATACAGGCAACAATAACGTGGATGAGATTGGCTTTTCAACTAATTCACTACTGCCCTTTCAAACGGGCTACAAAATCATGTCACAAGGAAAACCTTCTCTTCTGGAACATTACCTTCTATCGCAAAAAAGCAAGAGGAATATGGTGACTGGAAGACATTTCTACTTGAAGACCAAAGAAGCTGTCTTTTTATGATTATAAGACACGTGCCCTAGAAAAAAGCAGCACGACAACTCTGCTCTCACCATACTGATGGACGATTAATCTTGCTCTTTAAGACTGTAGCACTGTCAAGATCACTGGAGTAAAGGGGGGCTCCCTCTGCCACATCACACACAACTCATTCTTCCAGATTTTCTTCTTCAAAAGGCTTTGAAAGCCCCTCCAAAAGTCTCCAGTCCCACTGGGACGTCAATCTTGATTCTTCCTTCCGATTTACTATCGCACAGTACAGATAGTAGTGTTGCTCCTGAAGGCAGCTCAGAGCTCACACACAGTCCCTGCATCTTTCTGCCACAGCCTTCACGACGCTACTCAGATGTAGCATGTCACAGCTCCAAAAAGGTTACAGGCTCATGAGATGCTGTCAGTTGTTGCTGCTTATTTCCTCTCTACGATTAGATCGCACCACAAGGATTATCTGTTCTGCATTATACACTCCGTGCCCTCTAGCAGAATAGAAAAATCCTACAAAATACCACAGACACCTCTTAAGAAACCCCTCCTCAGTGGAAGAAACACTTATTTGCCTCTCCCTGAGGAGACTTGTTTGGTTTAGAACAGGCAGGACTTGCATTCCCTAAAAAAACAATTCAGTTCATTAGGAAATGATAAAAAAAACCAGGATGTGCAAAGAATCAAAGAGGTTCTGACATTTCCCATGATTTAAGGGCATGTGACAAAACCTCTAAGGTAGAAGGATCTCCCTGTCACGAGCACCAAGATGCCTGCATTTATGTAGTCATTCCTCTTCTGGAAAGGAAAGAAGCACAGTTTCAGCAAACGCGCCTATTAAAAACAGCCACCTGCAACTGAGCACAGAGGAAAGACAGGACCTAGAGCAACATGCACTTAAAAGTTGTATCTTGTTAGAGACAACAAAAAATGGTAGTTCCTCCTGAAAGGTAACATACAAAACCACAGAGCTTTATAAACCCCCACAGCCCTCCAGCAGGTGTTCCACCTTGGGCAGTAGCTACTCTGGGGTCTTCAAGCTCCTCAGGAAAAGTGATTGCAGAACCAGTTCCAGGAGCCAAAGGGGAAGAGAAAGTTGCTTGCTGAGTAATAGGATCTGCGAAGACACCTAGGAAGAGGGAAAAACAAGACACAAGTACTGCGTTTCATTTCTTATGCCGTAGCAACATGCAATTGTTTTACAGGAAAATGAACAGGAAGAATAGAATAATACTGGGCTGATTCCTTTCATTTCTTGAAGGCCCCAGAACAATCCTGCTTGTTAGAGTTTAGCAGAGGCAACTACTGTGAATGAGTTCAACAATATCTGCTCATAGAACCGAGCCTACCTGCACCTTATGTGTAAAATTAAACAAAGACATGTTAGCTTAAGAGTGGTGCTTTTTATTGTCTTCAAATTTCCATAGGTCTTTCTGGACAGACTGCTTAAAAGACATGTCACAAACAATGGTTAAAGCCTGGCCCAACTGCAGCTGAAGAGCTAAGTTTCCATTAGGCTAGTAGAAAATCACCTCAGTTCAGCAACTACAGCACTCGCTTGCATGGCAGGCAAGTATTTTTCACTGTCCTGATGCAATTTAGTAGCCAGAAGCAAGAAAAGAGAAGCTACTCTCATGTGACGGACGACTTCTTACAGATAGCGAGCTTCTCAGAACAAAAACTTGCCCATTAGGAGATTACAGCCTGAGATACCTTACCATTCCGTGGAAATACAATGGCTGAAATTGCCTCTCAGCTGAACAGCAGCAACACAGAAATAAATGGTCAGCTGGGCTTTCCTGGGCACATTTTAAAATACTGCTCTCAAACACTTTTCTGTGAGCCTGAGTGCTAGCAGAACTCTATGGAAGAGGACTCTTGTCCTACACCGTGATCGTACTTCAAAGGCCATTCTCCATTCCTCCAAGCGCAGCTACTCAGTAATTAAGTGTCACAAGAATAATAAAGAAGCTGAACTTGTGGGACTCTAGCAGACTGCTGAAGTAGCCACCCAGGAGACCCCTCATCCTGTCTCACAAGCACAAAGGTCTATATACAAAAGGTTACCTGTGACGGGAGGTGCAGAGAATGATGGCATCAGTGGGCTCTGTGGTGCTCGACCAGCGTGGCCTCTGGTGATATCATATGTTGAAGACATGGAAAATCCTGAAATCGGGGGACCAGCAGGAGGTGCAGGAAGACCAGAGCCAGCAGTAGAGCTTAATGAAGGAGCTGTAGAGAACTGCGACACAGAGGTACTAAAAGACGAAGGGGCAACTGGAGGTCGGGCTGGAGTTAGAGGTGGCGCCATAGTAGAAACTGTTGCAGATGGCACAAGTGGAAAAGAAGATGAAGTCATCATAGGAGGAGGAAGTGGAGATGCTCCAGCTGCCAGAGGTGCTGAGCACTCAGGAGAAGATGACAGGCTTGGTGTAGCAAGGGGACTGGACAAAGCTAGGGGAAAAAAAGACAAATGGAATTTTAGAAACACCGAGCCTTCATCTCAGAGATTCAGGTATGTAATTGTTCAGCTAGTTTACAAGTAAGTTTTGACCAAGTCTGCTTTTCTCCTTTCAAAGGAAAAAAGTGTAGTTCTGCTTGAGTTTGCAACCACCACCAATTGCCCTCGATTTCTGGAGATAGTAGCCTGGAATCTCTTTTCTTCTCTGACCCTATTTATCACAGCTAAAAAGACGAGTCAACATTTGACTACCCATTTTGTAGCAGATGAAGTGGGCCTCAGAAATTTCCAGCTAGCACGCTTCTTCCTGCTTCATCCACAGGAATAACGAAGATGCAGGAAGTGTCCCTCTTTAGATTAAGAAATGCACTCAGGGGACCTGTGAGGCTGGGACTTACTGCAGAGGTACAGGTCTATGAGATGGGCTGAGCACCAGGCAGCCCTCTCTTCCCTGGCACCCAGCTACCCAGGCTCCTAAACCCTCTGCTTTCTGTGTTTCAGTCTGGCCCCCAGCTGATCCTTGGATAAGCCAATTTTGTTCTCTAAACCAAATTTAGACAGAAAATTAAGCCAGAGAAACAGAAAACACTGGTTTTTACAGCACTAAGCTGTTGGATCAGCTCAGATGTGAAACTGCACTCAGCCTAAACATTGATGACAGTCAAGTGACGTGCCAAGTTACCGTAAGGAGGTCGTTTCCAAACTTTATCACGCACACCAGTCAATAAAAAACAGAACATGCACACCCCCAACATAGCTACAAAATACTTACATGGGCCACTGTCCTAGTATATTCCATAGATTTTAAATCAAGAAACTCTTCTGCTCCCACTGAAAATTAGTATTTGAATAGTATATTCATAAAACAATATGTTATGTTATTAATGGTTAGCACACTATAGAATACCATTAATAATATTGTAGTGTGAGCAATGTTACTACAGAAGCCTCATTAATTTTACATCAGCAATTTGGAGGTCTGGTTCTATATTCCGATTATGGCTTTAATGGTTGTCACACCTGGAAAAAATGCCTTACAAAGACACACAGACCCAAATGAAAAGGTGTTGCTGGATGTGCTTACAAAATCATGCTATTTGTTTTCGTCTCCCAGCCATCAAGTATATGAAGGCTTATCTTGAAATTCAGCTAGCAAATGTTCATCTTCCTTGATGTCATTCAATTCTTCTGGAAAAATCATCAGAAGGTGTTGCACTTTGGTATTCCTAACAAATGGGCTCAAAATCCACCAAAGCTAATTCATCTGGAAGATTTTTACATAGCTCAGGAAATTCTCTTTGCCAATTTACATATACAGAGTGGAAAGGGTTTTTTGTGTGACACTTGCAATGATTTTGGCAACAGGAATGCATTGACAACATAAACACTTTCAAATAACAATTTTCTCAAACGCATGACTTTCTTACAAAGAAGTAGGTAACTCCTTCTTAAAACACCACCTTTATCTTGAAGGGATAAACCACCTTTATCTTGAAGGGACAAACTGTAAGTGTGTTTTGGGGTTTTTTTAAATAACTACTGGGTAGCACACTGCTGATGGCCACTTGTCATCACAGAAAATGTCAGCGAGTCTGCAAGTCTGTTTTGGTACAAGAAGAAAGCTGAAGCCATATTTAAATCCCTTGCCACAAGACAACCAGCAAACCTCTGTGCGATGCACAAAAGTTTCACGGTCACTTCCTCTACCATTACAAGGTGCAGCTAAAAACAACCCCTACTATTTAAAGAGAACTTCTATAAAGTTAACCACACTGCTGGCATCCTGTAGCCCTTTGTGCACCAGCTCCACTTTCACTGCTGCAGTAACTTGCCTATGAATGAGGCGGTCAATAAATGTCATGGGTGGAAATAGATCGGTAACCTTATTCGAGAATCCATTTTTAGCCTAGTCAAAGCAATCACTCCATCAATGGTTACTCTGAGGCAGTCTTAATAAAAACATGGCTTTTATTAAAGAAATCATTCACTGTTGAGGATGCAGCTTCTCCAGCACAGCCCTCCTTCAGCATTTGACAATAAAGTTGTTCTTTCTGTATTTCATTACTGAAACAGAATTTAGCAAAAACCATAAGCAGAAACACGTTAGGAACATCTGTACAGCAAACCTTCCATACTGTGATCTGTTCTCATGCTTGTTTCTTATAATCATCAGCAATGTTTTCTATGTCTCCTTCCAACAGAATTTCCTGACAAATCCATTTGTCAACATATTGTTTGCATTTAATATTACAGACATTTTTACCACGTCTCTGGTGGTTTCTGAAATATATGCCAAGAAGTATCTTCAATATGAGTAAAGCTTGATTTTTCTTCTTTTTTTAGATAAAACTATTATAAAGGAATGCTCTGGTATTTTCTTCCTGCACCCAATGGATCGCCCAGCACATCCTCCTGGGGCTAAGAGCGCTCCACTCGGGAGTCCACGGCACTAGTGTGACTCAAGGTAATGTTACCAGATGTGTCAGAAAACTGAGCATTCGGTAGTCAAGCACATGGGGTTCAGACTCTGGAAAAATCAGATTCAGTGCTCTGATTACCACCCACAATAGTAAAATCCAAGTGATCGTCCACGTTTCTCACTATCCCCCACAAGACTGTAGACTTGTTTGAACTCCCTTCTGTGCTGCTCATCTCACTGTGCACTGTACTGGCCAGTATTCCCTGTCCCCACGTCCTTAAAAACCCTAAGTGCATCCACATGACTTCATCAAAAAGTTTCAAGAATAATAAAAACATTTACACTACTCTCTGTCAGATGTATGCCATACTGCCATGAGAAAGAAACAAATTCTTCCCATCAGCCTGGAGAAGAGCTCTCTAGGTTGATCCCAACACCTCTGGATGAACTGCTGTGCTTTAAAAAGACATGAATAAATATCACTGAGTTTCTGAGGAAGTTTCTGTACCTAATGACCTACCTGTAGCAGCAGTGGTAGCAGCTGTAGTCTCCCCTGCTGTGTTTGGTGGGGGTGTACCGGGTGGAGTTGTCTCTATTCCACTCTCTTCCATCATTTTCCTTCAGCTACAGAAAACTGTAAGACAAAAAAGAGAGGAAAAAAAAAAGTCATATATTGAGAAATAGGCATAGTGTTTGCTGCAATACTGAGCTGTAGTAACTCCAAGGACCTGTTCTTTTCAGAGCTGATGCATGACAGGATGCAAAAGGTGGCAAGAGGCGAGACAGAGAATGAAGTCTCCCCGCTCTGCCCGTAAAGAACCACAACTACCCCTGAAGTTGGAGCCCTCTCCAGCTTAAGCACTGCCACAGATGCTCCCGACCCACCATCAAACTGACTGCAAGCACTTTCTCCAACACCAGGCATAGTGGCAGAGCTTGCAAGGGCCTAGGGCTCCAGACTCCGTGACCTGAACTCTATGACCCTGTCTGCTTAAAGGAGAAGCTAAAGAAACCTCCAGACACGCCACAAGAAACCAGGGAAATTTACTTCCAACCTACCTAGAAGTACAATGACATTCATTTACACTGAACAAGTTCTCCACTGCACACAATTCCTGTAAAATCCAGGTCTCGTACTGCTCTGGTGAGTATCAGAAGTGACAGTAATTGAAAACTTTGGCTTTTCTTTTGAAGGCCACATTACATTGAAAGTATCTTCCAGCATCTTTGACTACACCTGTACAGTGCACTACTTGTGGAAAAGTAAAGCTATGTGCTTATTTAAAACCCCCTAAATTAAGAGAAAGGCCTCAGGAGATGAAAAGGAGAGGATGAAAGACTAAGATTAACACCTGGAGATTTTTGTTCTTCAGTGCAGAGGAAGTCACCTAAAACCCCCTGCTTCCTCCCAAGTCTGGTAAACCAGACCGAGATTGTTTGTACCACTCCCTGAGGTAGCAATTCCATAAGGACATTTTAATAACATAAAAACCCTACAGAAAGGAATTTATGTCTGAAAAATTGGCAGGAAAATATTTTCCATCATATCCATTACCTCAGTAGCTACTGAGGACTGACAGCTTACTACATATAACAAGTATCAGAGGAAAAGCCTATCCTCTAAGCCTTTCCTCTAGAAAAAAGAAAAAACCCTCACTGCTGTTTAAAATGTGTATACAGCTATGTTTAATGTAGAGGGAAAATTACTGTTATGACCAAACTGAAAAATACAAAAAGTAGGATGCCAGTGTTAGTCTGGACAGGCTAAGGAGCATCAAAACCAAATGAAAGCATTGAAATCACAAAGGAGAAAGTGTATTTCCTCTTACAACCAATGTGTGTTGTAAGAGGAAATAAAGTAACTCAAGATTAAGCATTTGAGCCCAGACTCGGAAAGCAAGTATGGTTCCTGTGCAGCACACCTCCTAAAAGCTCTGATGACCCAGGGACTGTGGGTTCTGAGTACCTTTTCAATTAACTTGAAAGCTTCTCTGCAGACAGGATGAAAGGGTCAGTAACTGCCTGGTGGGGAACAGACTGACCTTGACGAATAAGCACATCTCAGCATCCCTCAGAAAGGAGCTACACAGCCCTCCCCTAATGTTCACTAAGCAGAAGAATTTGCAGTAAGATTTTGTCTTTTCACTCACCTACGGGAGTTCACGTTCCTCCTCGCAGAAGTATTTCTAAAGTCATTCTTCTTCCAATTATACACTGCAAACAAAGAGAGAATTTCCCACTGTGCAACATCTGTAATCACTGACCAAACCCTCCCAGAAACACTTTCTTTCATCAAGGCTCCTTTCAGCTGCTGCTTGATTTCACCTCTGTCGTGGTTTCACCCCGGCTGAGAGCCGAGATCCACACAGCTGCCTGCTCCTTAAAGGAAAAGAGCAGGGAAAAGGGATGGGGGGGAGGGGAGGGTAAGGGGTAAGTGGTAAGGGAAGGGAAAAGGAAGAGGAAGGGGCAAATAACCCCAAAACCAAGAAATAAGAGGCCCGTGGGTTGGGATAAGGAGAGTTTACTAAGATAACAGAAAGATACAATATAACAATGTTGACAGGACTCTAGAGCAAAAATATATGAAGCTGTTGATACACAGTGCAGTTTCTCACCAAACCACACAACTCAGGCCGTGCCACCCAGAGCCGTCCCAGAACCCGACCGTCCCCCAAGAACCGCACGTCCCGGAGCCGCCCTCGGCCTTCCTCCCGTCAGCCCCCTGATATCCTGGGCAGGAGGTAACTGGCGTGGAATACTCTCTTTGGTCAGTTAGGTCACCTGTCCTGGCTTTGCCCCTCCTTTCTCATGAAGAGCTGAGAAAGTCCTTGACTGTCTGACAGCAACCAGAAACATCAGGGTGTTATCAGCACTACTCCCATTTTAACTCCCAAACACAGCATTCCATCCGCTGTTACAAATGAATTTAACTCCATCCGGACCAAAACCAGGACAGTTGAACACCCTTACTGTTGTTATTTTGAAATCATAGAGGGCTTACATAGCTCCACAAGCCACTGATGACCACAGAGAACTGTTGGTCTAGTATACAGTGTTATCTTCATGGGACTACGTAAACCCAAAGACACAGCTACACAGAACCACATGCATTCAACCAGTTTGTACCAACTGACGTAGGGTAAATGTCATGATGCAACAGCTCCAGCACTTGCAGACGATTTTGCCCAAAAGAAACGTTTGTTTTTCACGGCACTATAAACGAACTAGAAAGGGCAAAGCACTGCAACAAGGTATCCTCCAGAAACAGACTTCCTGAAGCATCACTTCTATCCTATGCTAAGAGATCCTCAAGGGTAAGGATTTCTACTGCCAATCATGCTAATTCCAGCTAAAACCACAAGGGATCTAGCACTTCCAGCCTGAGCTGCAACGCTGGAGCACAGGGCCCTGAGAGCAGGCATCTGAACACTACCCAGTGCCGGGAGAAAGCCTGGTCACCAGGAGGGTGACTCGCAGGAGCAGATCACTATACAGGACCTAGCAAGCTATCAGGAGCTGGAAGTTCCGTGAAGTGCTGGTGGTTTCCAATACCACTGCCAGTCATCACTGAGGCCGCAAGGGGTCTTGCTCTGTAGCTTCATCTGCCTCACAACCCACAACCGTAACGCTGCAAGAAGCCCCAGAGCCTGCCAGCAAGGAGCACTGGGGCCAGTGCAGCCTTTCTTTAGAAGGACAAGACGGTTCAGAGTAAGGGCAACAAGACAGACTGCCTACACCAGAATCAGTCTGGTGAGGGGCAGACACCGTGCAGTCGCAGGTGTGCTGCCCAAGGGGGGAAAGTCGCCCCGACGGGACGGCTGCCGGAGCTCGTCCCGGGGCGGACCCCGCCGACATTCCTCACACACACAGCCCGGCAAAGACCTCAGCGACCCTCCGCCCCACCTGGCACAACCTCCCGCGCTGCCCCCAGGACCGCGTCTTAACATCCGGACCTGCCTACAGGGCCCCAACGGCCCCAGACGGCACCCGGGACCGGGGGACACCCACCGCTCGCTCCGGGATGCCGCCCACCGCCCAGCCTCACCCGCCCAAAGCCTTCCAGACGCTCCCTCCCCGCCGCCGCCGCGGACGACGGGTGCCAAGGCGTGCCCTCCTCCCGCCGCGACACGGGGCCTCACCGAGCCCATCCTCCAGAGCCCACCGCCTCCTCCCGCTGCGCACCGCCCAGACATTCTGGCCCAGCCAGAAGGCCGCGGCCCCGAGCACCTCCGGGTGGCCCCGCCTCCCAGGAAAAGGCTCCTTCGGGCTCGGCCGCAGGAGCAGCACAGCTCCCCCGCCACGCTCGCAGCGGACCTCGCGTCACGTGGGGGTGCCGGTCCCGCAACCTGCCCCCCACCCCCCTCCCGGCCCGCTGCGTGCCGCCTCAGGCTGCGCAAGTCGGCAGCTGCCCAGCTACCCGTAACCCTCGTGCCTTCATCCTCTGCCAGCCGGAGAGAAAACAGTTACTTCAGTTTTACAGCCTTTACAAAGCACCAGGCAACCCTCCCAGCTGCCCAGGGTTTCCCCCACAACTCACCTCTGCTGCTGCCAGTGCACTTCCTGGGTCCAGTGAAGGTGGTGGACAGCGCTGGGGTGGCGAGTGATGGGGGTGTGCCCCAGCTGCTGGACCGGCTCTGGTGTTGGCAGCTCCTGGGCCCAGGTCTAGTTTTCCTGGGAGGGTGGCCTCTTGGGGGGCTGGGAAGAGTCCTGGGAGCCGCTGGCCCTCCTCTTTGCTGCTCGTCTTGGTCTCCCAGGGGCACGGTCCCTGCCCTGGCTGGCACTGGAGGGACCTGCCACAGCCTGCCCCAGACCCGCCGCCGGCTCTTCACGCTCCCCGTGGATGGGAGAGGGGGCGTGGTGTGGGCTGGTGGGATGCCCAGCAAGAGCAGCGGCCGAGGTGCTGGGGCGCTCCTCTTCCCGAGCCCCTGCTGGGCTGCTGGAGGGGGCTGGTCCAGGGGCAGGAGAGCCGGCTCTGGAGGCAGCAGGATGGGGGGCAGAGGTGGGCCTGCCCTCCCGCGCCTCGGCTGCAGGGCCATCCTCCAGGCCCAGGAGACGTCGGGCCTCCCTGCGGCAGCGCCGCACGGCGACACTGATGAGCCGGCGCACGAACGACACTGCGCGCTCCTGCAGGCTGGGCTGCAGCAGCCGGACCAGCACGTCTTCATCCAGCCCGTATAAGCCCAGGACGGCCCGGATGAGGTCCTCCAACACATCTGCTGTGGAAGGCTGCCGTTGAAATGTGGCCCTCAGGTGGTGTTGTAGCCACGGCAGAAAGCGTTGGAGGAGGGCTGGGTGCTCATCAAAGAGAGATGCCCAGGTGTCTGGCTGCAGGCCACCCACTGTAGCCCTGGGCACCGTCTCCACCGCCGGCGGCTGGGCAGCTAGCGGGCGAGGGGGGCTGTCGGTCCCCGGGTGTGCGGGCGCTCCTCCAGCTGCAGGTATGGCAGGCCATGTTGAGTCCTCTCGTGGTGGTCTGATGTGGACCTCTTCAAATTCATGGTCTGCCCGCACCGAGTGCAAGATGGATTGTACTCCCCTCTTGCAGAGGGGGCACTCAGGTTTGCTGTTAGCCCACCGCAGGATGCAGGCGTAGCAGAACTGGTGGAGGCATGGCATCACGAAGGCGGCGTTGTCAATGCTGTCCAGGCAGACTGGACAGCGGTGTTCCACCTCCGTGGCCATGCTGTTCTGGCTGCGGTGGGCTGGGAGGAGCTGCGGGTGGTGAACTGCTTCCTCCAAATGGCGCTGCAGCAGCTGGAAGCTGCGCTCGAAGATGCGCCGCGTGTGCCCTGGACACACCCTTCAGTATCTCTGGGATACGCACTTGAAAACCGTCCTGAGTAAGGCACCAGCACCAAGCCTTCGCTCAGCACTCCAGCCTCGCTGGCTGCTCAGCTGGAGTCTGCGCTTGAGGCCGTTGGGCACCCCTGTGTGCTGGGTTACAGGGCTGGGTGACGTCACGCTTGTCCGTTGGTGACCAGTAAACATGGCACTCAGGCAGCTTCCAGAAGCTGCCATGTCAGATGACTACTTTTTGGTGGTCTTCTGGCTTTCACAAACCTTGACGGACAATAAAACACAACAGAACAGAACTGTCCCTGGTGGAAGGAACTCCAACAATCTTCTAGTCCGACTGCCCGACCACTCCAGGGCTGACCAAAAGTTCAAGCCTGTTGTTAAGGGCATTGTCCGAATGCCTCTGAAACGGATGGGCACGGGGCGTGGGCCATCCCTTGAGGAAGGCTGTTGCAGTGTTTGATCACCCTCTTGGTACAGAAATTGATCCTGAGCTCAAGTCTGAACCTGCCTTGACACAGCTTTGAGCGCTCAGTCACATGATCTGGCTTGGCCGGCCCTGTGTGGAGCCAAGCGTTGCACTTGATGATCCTTGTGCATCTCTTCCCACTCAGCATATTCTGTTATTCTATGAATTTATACTTGTGCCTGGCACCCACCCACCCAAGGTGCAGAAGCCAACAGTTTGTCTTGTTAAATTTCATGCCCTTGATGACTGCCCCATGCTCCAGTGTATCTACAGCCCACTGCAAGGCCTGTTCTTGCTCAAGAGACTTAACAGCGGCTGCCGGTTTAGTAGCATCAGTAAACTTGCTAACAGTGCATCCAACCCCTGCCCCCGGATCACTGATAAAAGGATTGACTGGAACTGGCCCTAGAATTGAGCCCTGAGGAACAAGCCCGAAGCACTTGGCTCACTCTTGTGGGTTTTCTCCTGCCTTTCTCTCCTTCCATTATGCCAAATCTCATCCTTGATCAAACTCTAACTAAATTGGAATAATATTTAAAGCAATAAATAAGTAGAACTAAAATAAATAACAATTTCCCACACATCTGCCTGTAACCAGTGTTTGAAATGAATCGTTGGCGGTCAGAGTTACAAAGGGGAAACTGCCATATGCTCTGCCCCTTTATGCTGCGTTTGTACGTTGTTACTGGCTCCTTAGTCATTATTCCAAGGCGATCATTGTTATTATTATTATTAATTTATTAAAGGGAAAATATCTTGCTTTTGTGAAGTCAACTTCCCATCTTTCTCAAGGGTAAAGGGATAAATTGAAGAGACTGGCTTGGAAGAATTTCCCTACTTCTGGACGTGGCTCCTCCAGGAACAGGCAGAACATCACAGAAGTTCAGGAGCTCAAAATCAGCCTTGATTTCTGTCAGAGTTTTGCGTGGCTGGGTCCTGGTGGAAAAGGGGGCAGGGGGCTGCAGAAAATGGCTGCTGCAAGAAGCAGCCAGAAGCTCTCTGCAGGCCCGAGAGAGTAAACATGGGCTAATTCAAGGCCAGAGTTGCTGCTGAACAAGGCCAAGCCAATCGTCCAATGTCACAGCGCCTCAGGGAATCACATTTAGGAGAATAAAAACGCAGGCAGGTGCATTTTCCCACCAAAGAGGGGAGTGAGAAGATGTAAGGAGCTGTGCAGGCAGCAAGGCCGGGGAGGGCGGGAGAGGAGGCCTCGCCCTGCTGCTGGAGAGAATGATGCCCCTGCAGCCTGTGGAGAAAGCCATGGTGGAGCGGGTGTCCCCCCAGAGCCCATGGAAAAGGCTGAGACCCCACCTGCAGCCCCTGGAGAGGCTCCACGCTAGATGAAGCAGGTGGAGACATAGAGGAGATGCTGTGACCCACGTTAGAGCAAGCCCCTCCCTGTGCCACAATGCAGGGGAAGAAGGGAGTGAAATCATGACCAAAGTGAAGTCTGAAGTGATAGAGCGGCTTTGGTGGGCGTCTGGCCTCCAGCCAGGACCAAACCACCACAATTTATGACAAAGCATCTCAGGAATTACTTGCTGTCTCTAAGAGAGAGACTTGTATGCCATCAAATACATGACTTGGTTGTCCAGCATGGGTAAGTGTAACATGTTTTATAGTTCCTGCGCTATTTCTAGACTCACCCTCAGCAAAAGAAAGGGAAAGGAAAAAACATCACAGCATTTCACATCTTTCATTAGAAACTTTATTCCATCAGCCTCCAGGTACATGAAGTGAAATAAATGGTAGTGAAGGGCAGAAGGACCAACAGCAGTCATCTTTGGAAAACAGAAACATTTTCACAACAAAACACCTTTTTGTTACAGCGAAGAAAAAAAGCCAGGCACACTTGATAGCTTTTCTTTAAAGATGTATTACAGTTCAGTCACACCAAAGTGAAACCTTGTGGGCTAAAACTGGGAAGTTCTGTGCTTTAGCACTAGTACAAGCCTACCAAACCACACGATTTTCTGGGCAGCAATTAAGAAACATGCATCTTTCTGTCAAAATTTCTGTCCAAATGAGCTGTGTATTCTTCAGTCTGGACTTCAGAGCTTCAGTATAAGGATCATTAGTTGGATACCTACGTAAAGAAACAAATTCAATCATGGTCACGGTACTTGGAAAATCCAACAGATCTTAACTGACACCTTGGCCACTGTGGAGTTTGTTTTATTCTGTATTCCCTTCAATATGAACTCAGCTTTGCAGATTGTCTCAGCAGAAAGTATGAATGCACTGAAATCTTCTTTCCCCTAATCTGCATGCGCATCTCCAATTAAAATTTATGTGACTTCTCTGGGTACATCAAAATAAGGACAAACTTCATGTGTGACTGTGTTGTGATTAAAATCTTTGCTTAAAAGCCTTTAAGCGTTTTAAAAAGCCTTGAGGTTCATGGTGTTTCTCCATGACCACCATTAGTACACCTACATTATGGAAAACCTTAGGTTTCTACTTACTACCTCAATTAAAGTCAGCTACACACTTTGTGCATCGTTTTGCACTTCAGTAAACTGGTACTAAGTTGCTCCCTTTTCAGTGTGACATTTCTCACTCTTGTAATGTGACTGTTTAGCAGCAAAGCTTCTCTTGCCGTCCCTGTCCCTGGTGAAGGCATTTCTCTTAGTAGACAGTACTTGCTGAAATTACTCGTCAGCTTACTCGTTAAATTCCCACCACAATATAGTATCTCTGTTTGGATTTAAATTCTCTAAAGAGCATACTGGGATCTACAGAAAGGGCTAGATGACAAGCATGAAGATTAAGTTGGGGGGGTGGTCTCTCAAATTGACAGATGAGTGTCCTTCAGTGGAAGCCTCCTGGGGCACAGAGGGGACAGTGGGATTGCCAACGCCAGTCCCACGGGCTTTTGTCCTGTGGCTGTCATTTGACAAAACTATGTGAGCCCTGCAGGTAATCTGTTCAGAGTGTCTACCAGCGATCCTTCGCTGAAATAAATTCAGGGAGGACTCGTGCTTCCCGCTGTATGCCATACGATGCAACTGCCTACCCCTTTTACCTGGGCACAGAGCAAATGTTGGGACACGCTGCTCCCAAGAAGCTGGAGAGCTACTGCCAGAAGAGGGTGGAGGAGCCTGCTGGGGCTCCATTACAAGCATGTTTTCCGGCACCATCACCAGCAGCAGCAGCTAGAAACAGTCCTGCCGCACCTGATGCAGGGTTCTAGAGGTAACTTGGCACTGACACAGAATGTCCGGTCTGGATCAACCATTTTATTTCCAGCTGAGATGTTTGGGGAACAATTCTGCTCCAATGCATCGCTACCTTGGCAGATTTCACAGTTCCCAACAGGCTGTTCTGGAGGGAGAGAAAGGAGCCTGTTGGAAAGGTGCTCTCCATGCAGAGCCAACAGAATGAGCTAAACTTTAAGGAGGGACTGGTTTGGACTTTCCTTCTGCTTCCTCGTTACTAGCCTTGACAACACCACCTTGATGTTTTTTCCCAATGAAGTAGGTTAAAGTGTTATGTATTAGGTAACCACCTCTGACAGACATGGGGACGACACGAATTCTGCCTTCAATCCTCTCCCTCTGCCCAGAGGTTCCTTCAGCCGGACAAAATAAAGGCCAGTTGGCCAAAATGCCAAAGAAACGCACACACGGTAGAATATTTTTGCAATTACAACTAGATGGCTAGAACACAGACACACAGCATAGAAATGGAGACAGGAGTTAATAAAGAATGGGGGGTACATGTGTCACATTATCAGCGATGCAAAAGACCAGCTTAAGCACGTGTTTCTCTACGTCAGCTATAAAAAAGAAAAGGTGCCTTTTTAGCAAGTATGCACAGAGATTGCTCAGTTATTTCTAAGAAAAAAAAAAACCACAGAATACTTGACAATTTTTATCCTCTATTACAGACATTATTACTACCTGTTTATAAAATGTAAACCTTTCCTCGCAGTTAAGATTTACAGCAGTCATCACCTTTGTCCACTCCTTACATAATCAGTCCCTGGTGACAAAAATAAACTGATGTAGCACACACCTTTTCTGAAGTAATTACTGATATGTGATGGAGCATTAGTTGTGTAGTGGCAGAAGTAGTGGTCAGAACTGCAACGTATGGAGCTGAATGGCAGCAAAAGACTTGTTGAAGGCTGGTGCTGGGTCTGGAATACCAGGAGTTTCTCGAGGCATCCATCGTAGCATACTGAGGTACGCAATGCTTTTAACTCCCAAACTATGCAAGCAAGGTATGCCCACCACCAGTAATGGACAAGAAAAACCTGGTCATGGATTCCCCAAGCTTCCTTATCACCATCAGATCATGTCTTGAGATCAGAATGGAAGGTAAAATTTGGCCAAGCGCCTTTTCTTCTACAGAACTAGTGAATCAAATCACCTGTACAAAGTGGTATTTGGTAAACTGCACTGTCCTGGGAGGACACGAAGTCTATATTTAAAGTGTCTGAAATGGGATGTTATAAAAACTGATCTGCAAGCTAGTATTTTTAAGCCAGTATATTACAGTATAAATGTGCTGCATACCTGCGTCTATAAAATTAACTGCCATGAAAAAAGAACAACCAGGATCCCCAGAGTGTGGCATTTGTCCATCTGTCACTTGTAGACACAATACAAACCTCACATTGAGATTCTGTTTCAGGTACAGCAGCTGTCTGCTGGACAGATTTGGAACCAAATCTGATGGAAAGGAAACTAGAGGAAGGAGCACAGTCCTGCCACTTTGCCCCGGGAGAGTCCCACTGTGCTACACATCAGCTTTTGGGGTCATTCACTGCCGACCTCTTTCGGTGAGGATGTGGGGCTGTCTCGAACTGGTAGCAAGTCATAATGACATGGAATGTGGCTGTTTTTTGGCAGATCATACGGATCCTGGCTGAAACGTCCGGTGCTGCTGAGTGCTCCCTGGACAACACTCAACGTAGGTTCTGTGATAAAAGAGAGAAGATGCATTCAACACTAGAAGCAGCAAACAGAAACAAACGCGGGGTTACACTTCAGTTTGCATTACAAAAGATCCTCTCTTCTCTGCTTCAGTATTCCTTGTCACAAGGCAGGTGTGGGAACAAAGAGGGATATTATGGTGCTTTGGCTTTACACTAAGTTACACCTGTGGGTTTGCAGCAGGGCCCTGCCACAAGTACATTTCCTGACAGAAGCAAGTGTGCTTTGTCTGTGCATAAACAAAACCAACCAAACAAACCCCCCCAACAATAAACACAAAATTAAAAAACCCACCCACCAAACTAATTTGGGGATTTTAATTAGTTTCATAACGAATTTTTAATTAGTTTTTATAAAAATCCTTAGAAATGTGGGGAGAACTGGTGGGTTTTGGAGGAATGTCTAACTGGGGACAGAAAAGGCAAATGGTATCCTATGACAGAAGACATAGACTTTATTCCAGCCTAGAGAGCATTGGGATAAGGAGGATTCTACCAGACCCCCAAGTTTTCTGGAACTACACCAGCCACAGTAGCGCAGGAACTCGATAGGGCCCCTGTCAGTGAAATACAGCCTCTGGGAGGGAAGATGCTGGTTTTCATGTCAAGAAGAGGAAAGATTCTTTCTATCCCTCCCATAAACTTACTCCAGCTGTGTTCAGTACTTAACTGCTGCTGTGGGTCTGCATGGCCAAACCAGCTCAAGGACCGATCCGCCGCTGACCAAGGCCGAGCCCATCAGCACCGGTCACAGCCCCTCTGTGGTCACATATTTAAGAGGAAAAAACCCACCAGTGGAAGCTTTTGCCACCAGAGGAGGGAGTGAGAAAATGGAAGAAACTTTGCAGACACCAAGGTCAGTGAAGAAGGGGAGGAGGAGGCGCTCCGGGCACCACAGGAGAGATTCCCCTGCAGCCTGTGAAGAGCATGGGGAACAGGTTGTCCCCTTGCCACCCACTGAAGATGATGGGGAGCAGAGATGCTTCCTGCAGCCCGTGGAGAGGCCCCCAGGCTGGAGTGGGGAGACACACGTTGAAGATGTAGTGACCTGTGTTGGAGCAAGCTCCTGGCAGGACCTGCAGCCTATGCAGAGACAGGCCCCAGGCCACAGCATGTTTTCTGGGGGGACTTGTGACTCTGTGGGGGACCAGGATGGAGCAGTGTGGGCCTGAGAGACTCAGAGACATTCTATGATTTTATGACTGTACTCCATAGCAGTGACCCACACTGGGACAGCTGGTGAAGAGATGGAGCCCCGTGGGAAAAGACTGATGTTGAAGAAGTTTGTGGAGGACCCCATGCTGGAGCAGGGGAAGAGTGTAAGGAATGCCCACCCCCCCCTTTCCCGCTAAGAAGGAAGATTACTTATGAGGAACTGATGGAAACCCCCATTCTGCCACCCCCCTGTGACACCTCAGCAAGGAGGAAGGGAGAGAAATAATGAATAAAGTTGAGTCTTTGAAGAAGGGAGAGGCAGGGACAGGCCTTTTAGGATTTGGTTGCACTTCTCGTTATTCTACCCTGGTTTCTGTGCATGTGAGTGTGGTAAGATGGGTTTTTTCAATTCCCTGTTGAGTCTGTTCTGCCTGTGACGCTGATTGCGGAATGATCTCTCCCTGTCCTTATCTCCACTCCTAAGCCTCTCAAGAGGTATTTTCTCCCCCAGCTGAAAAGGGGAGTGAGAAGAGTGTCTTTGCTGGGAACCCGGCCTCCAGTCAAGGTGCAACCACCACAACAGCCTAAAATAGAGTGCGATCAAATGCTTAGCTTACGCTGTTGTTTAAAGACAGGCCTTCAAACCAGGGAAATTGAGCGCTCTCTCTAGGTTAGAGATCAGAGCTGAAGGTATTTAAAGCTCTGTCCTTGTGAACTCTACCACTTCCCTGGAAAAGACGTTGTGAGATGGGTGGAGCAGAAAACAGAACCTGAACGTATCGCTTTTTTAACTGATTTTTTAATGTGTTTTGATTAACCTGGCTCAAAGGAAAAAGTCCTGTGCTCTTTGTTCTTAACCTTCAACATCGAGAAGTACATTTTGCACTTACCAACTTCATAAACGTTCCTATTGGCTGAAGCAGAGCCAGCGATCTCAGCATACGGGGAGTCCCCGCGTGCCGGGGACTTCATTTCCACATAGCCGCATTCTGAACTTCTGGGGACAAGAGCTGGTGGGTCTTTTATAGTAGCGTAGGGGTTCTCAGAACTACTTAACGAGCAATTACTTAAATTATATTCGGAGTTCTTCACTAGATCTGCAACAAGAAAAACACGTGTTTCTCTCAAGCATGCTAGTAGTATGGACATCGATGCTACACAGGGTGTTGAGTTCTAACAAGTCGCTCCCCAACAAATATTTAAATGGAAACCAGTCATAGCACTTCCAAATGGTTAGACAGTCCTTAATGAATCCACTTCTACTGCTATTCTTGTTTATGGCCCTTGGTCTTGTCATCAGCAAATTCCTGTTGCAGTCTGAGAACTGTCAATTCTGGTTAGAATAGTAGCTGGCATTCAATACAGATAATCCCAGAGTGGTTGGGGTTGGAAGGGACCTCAAAGCACATCTAGTTCCAGCGCCCTGTCGTGGGCAGGGACACCCTCCACTAGACCAGGTTGCCCAAAGCCCCATCCAGCCTGGCCCTGAACAATGCCAGGGAGGGGGCAGCCACCGCTTCTCTGGGCAGCCTGTGACGGGGCCTCACCACCCCAACAGAGAAGAATTCCATCCTAACACCTGATCTAAATCTAACCTCTTTCAGGTTAAGGCCATTACATTTTGTCCTTTCACTATATGCCCTTGTAAACAGCCCCTCTCCAGATTTCTGGTAGCCCGCTCCCGGTTAGGTAGTGAAAGGCTGCTACAGAATCTCCCCAGAGCCTTCTCTTCCCCAGGTGGAACAAGCACAACTCTCTCAGCCTGTCTTTGTAGGAGAGGTGCTCCAGCCCTGCGGTGACCTTTGTAGCCCTCCCCTGGCCTCACTTCAGCAGCTCAGTGTCTTTTACTGGGGAGCTCAGAGCTGGACACTGCACTTCACGTGCTTTCACTTTCTGTGCCTTGGGCACTGTGGCTTGAGCACTTGCCAGAAAAGACTGAGGCAAAAAGTCATGAAGTACCTCAGCCTTCTCCAGATCCTGGGTAACTGCATCTCCTGTTTCCTTCTGGAGACAAGCCCAATTTTTCCTCTCACCCTCATTTTGTCACTGATGGAGCTATAGAAGCTTTTGATGTTGCCCTTGATGTCTCAGGGCAGATTTAGTTCTGTCAGCACTTTAGCTTTCTTAACCTGGTCCCTGGCTGTTGGAACAGTTTCTCGTTATTCCCCCTAGACTACCTGCCCATGCTTCTACCCTCTGTAGGCTTCCTTTCTCTGTCTGAGTTTGCCCAGGAGCTCCTTGTTCATCCAGGCAGGCCTCCTGGCACATTTGTTGGGCTGCATCTCTCCAGAGCTTGAAGGAGGCAGTCCTTGAATACTAACCATCTGTCTTGGGCCCCTGGTCCTTCCAGGGCTTCGTTCCATGGTACTCTACTGAGCAGGTCCCTGAAGAGGCCGAAGTATGTTCTGCTGCAGTCCAGGGTAGTGAGCTTGCTGTGCACCCTCCTTACTTCCCTGAGGATCTAGAACTCCAACATTTCATGGTCACTGCAACCAAGATTGCATCATGGTACTCTGTTACAAGCATTACAGCAGTCTAAAGGAACTTTCTCTAGACAGTCTCTCTCTAAACAAAATACACAGTTTCCAAGAACAGAATTAGGTTATTTGAGAAGACCTAAACCAACTAAATTTATTCCTACTCCATCTTTATTTACTAGGTCTCATGTCAGCTGTCCTGCTGTTTTTGCCAAGCCTGACACCCAGGTCACAAGCCTAGAGCTACCCAAGCAATCCCACTGCACCTTCTAGAAACCAGGCATAACATCAGCATTCCTCCAGTCTTCCAGAATCTCCCCATGCAGTGGGGTAGCCACAGCCGGGATCTCTCAGAAGTCCCAAGTGCTGGTACGTCTGCTCTAAGAAAATGTAAAGCTGAACTCTGAGCGTTAAACTGTTTTCTTAAAAACCCCGCGTCTCAGCCGGAGCTGTTGTTAGACCAAGGCTGGGGATGGGCAGGGAAAAATCCTGCTGCAGACTGCTTCTGATGCTGCACCTGATCCCCAGAACCTGACAGTGAGAAGGACTAGAAATGAAGGTAATTAAATCATCTAAAGAATAATGGCACTCAGAGTCCCTTCTAAGGCTTTCACTGGGCAGAGACATGAGGAGTGTGATCCAGCCTTTTTGGGATGCTTGAGATTGGGAAAGGATGAAGCGACAACAGGATACAGAAATTCTCACCCCTTCTCAGGAATTTTCTTTTGAGGGACAATGTGCTGTGTTTCAGCAGACAGGAGGCTTAGCTGGGAAGATGCTGCTACAATTTACATCTGCAGCAGCCCAGATGATGAGAAACTACTTCAAAAAGCATTGATTCTGTGTGGTGGGGATTAAAGAAAAGGATTCACCCAACCCCACACCTATTTAATCAAAGTAATTTTGCCAAAGCAGATCCTTATTTACAACACCCATTGATTTATGAAAGTAGTTAGTATGAAAATAGTTGTATGACAATATGATGAGAGTTTTGCATATCATGTCTGCACTGGGCATCAGGTGGATTCACCGCTCCTCACAAGGAGTCACTTTTTTGTCTCCTTGAAGAAAGGTCGAACCCATAACCCTGAACCTCACGCACAGCCAGACCACCTTGGCATTACCCTGAGCGGAGAACCAGGAAAAATTCCCTGCTTCCCTCTCTATCCCAAACACAGTGAATCCCATTCACCCTCTCCTCCTCCTCCTTCTTCCTTCTTACCAAGCTCGTTGAGGTAGCCACCATGTTTCCAGTCTGCAGGCAATGTTCCCGCGTAGTCCATGACAGTTCCTCGTTTTCCAGGTTCCACGTTTTTAAGGTTCACAAACAGCTGATTGGTTTTGGCCTAATTCAAAGGAAGACAGATAACAGAAACTGAAACTGATGGGAAGTTATAGGATTTCCAGGTGCTAATCAGGGAAAGTGGTTTGTGTTTGCGTGGCCAGGTTTTGGTAGCGGTGGGAGGCCAGGAGTGGCTTCTGCAAGAAGCTCCTAGAAGCGTCCCCTACATCCAACAGAGTAAATACCCAACGGCTCAAGGATGGACCCACCGCTGGCCAGCGATGAGCCCATCAGCGATGGTGGCAGCACCTCTGTGATAGGATGTTTCAGAAGGAAAAAACCTCACAGATAGACACTTCTTGCTGCCAGAGAAGGGAGTGAGAAGATGAAGAAACTCTGCAGACACCAAGGCCAGGGAAGAAGGAGGGGGAGGAAGCGCTCCAGGCACCAGAGGGGAGATTCCCGAGCAGCCCATGGAGAAGACCATGGTGAAGCAGGCAGTCCTGCTGCAGCCCAGGAGGAAGATGCCGAGTAGAGATCCCAGCTGCAGCTCCATGCTGGAGCGGGTGGACACACCTGAAGGAGGCTGTGACCCCATGGGAAACCTGCATTAGAGCAAGCTCCTGGCAGGACCTGCAGCCCGTGGACAGAGGAGGCCATGCCATAGCAGGTTTCCCTGGGGCAGCCTGTGGCTCTGTGGGGAAGCAGGCTGGAGCAGTCTTCTCCTGGAGGTCTGAGCCCCACGGAAGCCATGCCGGGGCAGTTGGTGAAGAGCTGTAGCCCCCATGGTAAGGATTCATGTTGGAGAAGTTCATGGAGGATTGTCTGATGTGGGAAAGACCCCACACTGGAGCAGGGGAAGCATGTGAGGAGTCCTCTGCCTGAAGAGGAAGGAGCAGCAAAGACAACGTGTGATTAACTGGCCACAATCCCCATTCTGCCCCCTCCTGTGCCGCTCGGGGGCAGGTGGCAGAGAATTTGTGAAGTTGAGGCCAGGAAGAAGGGAGAGGTGAGGGGAGGTGTTTGAACATTTGGTTTTATACTTCATTATCCCAGTCTCTTTTGATTTGGTAAGAAATTAGATGCATTTTATTCCGCGTTGCGGCTGTTTTGCCCATGATGTTATCTGCAGAATGATCTCTCCCTGCTCTTATCTCAACTCATAAGCTTTTGGTTATATCTTCTCTCCCCTGTCCAGCTGTGGAGGGGAGTTATAGAGCGGCTTTGCTGGGCACCTGGCCTCCAGCCAGGGTCAACCCACCACAAAAAGAAACCAAACCTGAAACATGATGGAACCAAATGAAATAAACTAGAAGCTAATTGACAGAGGAGCACTGAGATTTTGATGCTCTACCTTTGCCAGGGTCAGTCTGTCCATGTTGTTGACATGAGGTGGGGTAGCGCACTGAGTCAGAGTATGATAACTGGGGTTAGAGAAATAGTGACTGTTGGAATTTCCACTGGTACTGTGAGGGATGGCTTCTGAAAAGAAAAGAAAATCAACAACTATCAATAACATGGCATTTCTTTCTGAGGAGATGTTTTTTACAGCTCTGCACTCATTCCAAAACCTAATGGAGAGTTTCTGGAAAATATCTACCTAGGAAATTGCCATTCATTTGACGGATTTAGGGACACAGAGCAGGAACTGACAGGTCACTTGAAGCAAGAGCATGTTACTTGCTAACTTACTTCTCTCCTGAGGTTCCTTGCTCTCTTTTGCCTCTGCAGTCACTGTCCCAATTACAGAGAATTTTAACCACCAAGATCATAGCAACACTCTCTAGTGCCTCAAGAGCACCCCCACCTTTGCTGACAGCTCTTTCTTGGCTCTGAAAACTCTTTCTGCCACCTTCTTCACCTGCTGCCTGCCTTAACAGCTGTGGGCAGAAGACAGCAGTGCCTGAAGTTTCACGTACCCGTTGCGTCACTCCCGGGTTTGCTCTTTGCCTTCACTTGTTTCAGACTCGAGCCTCTCTGCTCCCTGCCTCTCCAGGAGATCTTGCCACAGCTCCTGTGAAATCCTGACTGGCCACAGCTACAGGAGCCGCCTTGTGCAGTCCAGCTGTTGGCACGGAACTAAATTCTCAGTAGAAACTGTATTTTGCCCGTTTCCAATCCTGTTTTTAAGTAGCCACAGAGGAATAGAAAAGTCCATGCTTCCTCTGAACTGGGCTGAACTGTCTCTGACAGCTGAAAGGTAAGCACGTACATCTGCCATCACACCCCACTGGTCCCCTGTGCCAGTTCACCGGCACGGCTACCAGGGTGGTCTCTCTCCCCCGAGAAAGGCAACTGACAGCAGTGTCTCAGGCTGCCTCTTCCCACCGGTGGAAGCCCTCCCCTGCCTCTCCTTCCAGGAAGCCTCCCATGGCAGAACTGTAGACATCCTTTTCAAAACCACGTATGCTCCTGCTCACAGCAACCCTTGCTCATCCCAAAAGGTGAAATGGGCACTGTTAGGGGCATGTGAGAACCCTTCAGAGCTCAGCTAAAAAAGCGCAAAGTGAAGAGATGGAGAAAAACCCCCACCTTCTAAATGTCATTTACCTGGAATGGTGTAAGCTGCATTGATGGCCCTCAGAGCAGGGGTGTAGGTCACTGCAGGCATATTGTTGAATGATGTTTGAAACCGATGTGAAGACATTCCTGGCCTTAAGGAGAAACATTCATGTTCTTCCTAGAAAAAGGTGTTTTCATGGACTTGAGAAAGTAACAACATTTTCTAAGCAAAAGCACAAAGCAGGTCAAGCACTCGCTCCATCAGCAATTCTGCCTTTTTGGAGAGGACAGCGCTGTAAAGGCTGTCCTGTCCTGTTCCAGACTCCCCAGGGAAGTGGTCACAGCACCCAGCTTGACTGAGTTCAAGAAGCAGCTGGACGATGCGCTCGGTCCCATGCTCTGACTTGGCTGGTCCTGTGTGGAGCCAGGAGTTGGACCCTATGATCCTTCTGGGTCCCTGCCAACTCAGAACATTCTAGGAAGGACTCTGTATTTCACACAACTACACTGATTGCTTTGCTCCAGTGAACTCTTACTGAGGCATGGAATACTTACAAAATCCACAGAATATACATCACTTAACAGGATGGACTATTTAAACCTACGAGCTTTATCAGACTAATTTAGTGAGTGATACAGAGATGGAATGTAATAGGCTAATCCAAATTTCCTATCAAACAATTAAGAGAATTTGATTGCATGGAGGCTTTACCTTGATCACATCTGGCCCCCTTCCAGCCTGGGCTGCAGTAACATGTTCCCGGGATGTGGTCACACGTTGAGTTGTTCAGACAGTCACAAATCTGCCGGCATCCATACCCGTATGTACCCTGAGGGAATTCTGCACCAAGTGTGAGAGAAAAAAGGAACTCGAATCAGTCAGAGCTTCTTAACTGTATTGGGATTACAGATCTGCAGCACCACGGACGCTACCATTCGTTCCTAGCCCCAAGCTCTGTCTGTCCACGGCCAGCAGATGGCCAGCAGATGGCAATGTGTCACCAGTGGCAGACCCCTAGGACTTGGGCTACTCCATTCTGAGCAAATAGCCACAGGTTGGGTCTTTTCTAACTAAGGACTTCTTTTACTCTAGATATGCATATGATCAGGACTGTACCTTTATCAAGTGAACTCTTGCTGCTGTGGTTGCATTGATGAATATAGCATGTCTAAAAAACAAGTAATTATCTATAAAGCTGGAGATTTCTCACAACAAGTTCAACATGTCATGAGAAAGAATTTCACTGACTGCTTTGAAAATGTCACAGTGAATGAATCTGATACTATGTACTGCCATTAGAACGGTGAAGTGGGTCCAAAATGTTAATTACTGCTCAGAGACAGGCAAGGATAATTTTCTTCATGATAAAATATCTCTGAATGCAGAGGGTACTCTAAGAACAGCCCCTTTCTCCTGATTAGGGGTCACATCCTGAAGTTTTTATTTGTTTCTTTACCAAAAAGAGATGGGTAATTTTAAAATGCTTTTGTGGAAAGGTATTGCATGTGTGTTTCAAGGAGAGAAGAAACAGGTCAGATATAGAAGCCTTAGCTTTAATTCTGTGTAAGTTTAAAAAGACTGTTAACTGTTTGTTGCTGTGCACTGATTTGGTTGTCCAGAGACCTGTCTGAGAGCAATAAAAATTCCTGAATCCTTTAAACGCAAAAGGACTCATCTATGTGTGGGCTGCATTTTTGCAAAGTGGTGGTTTTGCCCAAATTTCACTTCATTAAGAAATATACTACATTGTAGTGACAAAAAAAAAAGTACTAAGTTTGGTTTTTCTTGTTTTCGCTTCAGTTGTGCCTTTTGATTCTTTTTGTTATTGTTTTTGTTTGAAAATAGTGGTCAGCTATGAGGGAATGTAAACCCCATACAGATGAAAGGTTAAAAGTTTTAAGAAGGTTACTGGTTCCAGAAGAAATTAATGGAATCATTATCTTCCATGTGAACAAAAGGCCTGTACACAAAGCAAAGAAACTTGCTCTGTTACAGCCCATGAGCACAGTCTAAATAGATGCTTCCATTCATATTGCTGGCACCATTTTCTTGTTATTGATTTGTGAGTAAGTCTCTCCTCCTCCTAAATCCCTATTCTTCTACTCTCCAAAATACTTACTTATTTTACCATAAAACCAGACACCTTTCTTGCTACTGGCTTCCACAGGAATCGGCTCAAGATTTATCTTGCTATGATACTTAGTTGTGCATGCCAATCACTTCACAGAATTTAGACAGCAGAGGGTTTTTTTCCAAAGTCACCAGCTGCTACATTGCACTGGTACAGAGCTAGTTAACCTGGACTAGCCAAGCCATAAATGAGTTACCATAAGTGACGTGAAACCAATGCGGGATGGTATTCGGAAATGCACCTCCCTGGAAATCAGCACAGTCTCTTTGGAATGTTGACGTATCAGGCTCTGGTGTGGCTTCTTTTATTCACAGAAATGGGTTGACTGAAACTTTGGAATACAGTGTTTTGGACCGTGTGGATTTTGGTACTTCATGGAATTGGATCTATTTCTCGTGAGAATTCTGCCTCAGGTATTTCTCTCCTATTATCAGTATTTTCATAGACCTGACAAGGCATCTGGAGAATGCTGAATTATTTCATAAAAGAACTCCTATGAAACATAATGAAATTAGGGCCTAGCACTCTGAGTCAGTAACAAAGTCTTCACTGGGTTAGCATACCAAGGCAATACTCCCCAAGTGAGGTAGAATGGCAGTAAAAAGGGGTATCTGCGTTGTGCTTTTATGTGGCAAGGTTCTGGTGGCGAAGCGGGGAAGCAGGGGTGGCTTCTGCAAGAAGCAGCCAGAAGCTCTCTGCAGATCCTCTACAACTCTTCTTGGGCAGTGAAAGACTGAAAATCGGTCTCTTCTCTCATATGCTCCATCCCACTTCTTAGAAAAGCCAGAGTGCAATTATGTTGCTGATAGTGCTGATAAACTGAAGAAGAAAACTTTCGGATTTCTTCCTCCTATACCACACAGTCCTCATTTCTGACTTGGACAGTGGGTTTTTTACTAAATACTAGATAATGTAAATAGCCAAACCCGAATTGATTGTTGTTAAAAGAAAGGGGAGCATTCCATACTTACGTTGAGAGCAGTCACTACCAATCCAGCCAGGGTAACACTGACAGGATTTATCAATAGGATTGCACATTCCTTTACTGGTGCACGTGCATATTCCAATGCAGTTCTTGCCAAATCTGCCACTGGGACATACTGGAACAAAACACAATTAGAACTCCTTAGTAATCAGAATGGGATTACCTTTTCTTTATTTCAAGAGGAATCTTGATACTAGGATCAAGACAGGTACCGCTTAGTATAATGTTCAGTAAGGCATTAGAAATTCTGGGAAGCCCTTTATACATGCTCATTATGCAAATAATACAAATAACAATACAGTGGGTTTCATACTGTAGGATCAAATGTTCAAACAGTTTAAACCTGCTTAAGATTCCTAATTTATACGCTGCAAGCACTACAACAGCAACTGCTGTTGGTTTTATGGCTTCCAAGCGACAGAAGGAAAATTGCTGAAGTGCCTGGTCTCTCTGTCCCAGAGAGTCTTTACTACAACTTGTACCTTCGTTACAGAGGGCTCTTGTAAACCCAGGTAAGCAGTCACATAAGCCAGTAATATGGTGGCAGGGACCACTGCTGTGTACACACCGGGGGCATGTCTGGCTGCAGCGGTGTCCATAAATCCCAGGGGAACAGACTGGAATCAGAAAGAACAAACCGTCATTCCTTCCTACACTTTCTATACAGCCGTGAACTACTCTTCAGAGCACTTCCTGACTCTGAATTAGCGCTGCTTTCTAAATACACAAGGCTGGCAATGGCATCCTCATTATTCGTGCAGTTCAAGGCTTTACACTCACAAATGGAGATTTGCTCGTCTTCCTCTAAGGTTCACTATATCCCAGCTCTTAATGACTTAACTGACATTCTGTTACTTGTCAGGCCATGCTGACTTGGGTTGCATGTGAAATGCATCTCTAGTTTTTATGTTATACACATTTGGCTATACATAGTATGTCCTCTCCAACAAAAACAACTCCTAAGGCATATTTGAAGAAAAGTAATTTAAAAAGATAGACTGGATAGTTTTATCTGTAGAGGAGTATGGTCATCTTAGACCTTGACTTCTTACCTGTTTCCTAACTTGGAAAACAAATAGCCATTACTTCACTGAGAAAAACTTACCAATGTTTTCCAGTGATCCTTTAAGTACTCATGACATGATACAGCCAGCTACACATCACCTAACTTTTAGAGAACCTGAGACCAGAAATAGGAATTCACTTAATTCTTACGCGAAAGGCTGCTCTAATCCCTTCCGGTATTTTTTTCCTGATAAATTAGATTATGAGGTAGCTAAGCTACTCTAACATACTTTGTCGCACTTAGTTACTTCCTCTATTGTGACAAACCCTTTGCCTGCTACTCCACTCATTATGCATATACATATGTTCCACACCACCTTTCTTAATCCTACCTTCTAATGCTCTCTCTGCAATGTAACTTTATAGAGCAGCGATTTGAGGCCCTGTTATGAAAGTATTGCTCAGGAGTATTGCTCTGACGTGTGAAGTGTGGGAGGAGGATATTTCCATACACTGAGCAGAAAGCAAACTATGCTCTTTATGTCATGTGTGTCTAGACATCACCAATGTGTTGAAACTAGTCCGTTACACACGCTGTTGTGATGACATCATCCCGGGACAGATATTCCATTTTTTCTAGAATCACGCACAAAGTCTCTTTCCAGCAAAATCTTTTTCTTTTCCAAAGATGAAGATTGCACTGAAGCCAAAAGCAGTGTCTCCTTTCCAATACCTGAGGTCACGCAGTCAAGGTCTGTGCTACGCCTGAAGTCGTCATCTCCACCCAGGATAGTTCTATCACACCGGCCAGCTCATTTTTAGAACCTGTTACAAAAAGATGCTACATTTTTACTACGGACTTTCAAATCACAGAATCTACCTACTTTAACCTGGCTTCATTCGTTACCATACTTTTGGTCTCTGGAGATTTGTCTGCCCTAGTGTCTCACAAACTAGTCATCAATGGCACAATGACAATACTACTATTTTCTCATCATTCACTCCAATTACTTTTATTATTTTTGCAGCCTTGCCATTTCCCAGCGGTATCTGAGTGACTGATGGGAGGTCACACTGCGGCTTTTGGGACGACAATAAGGCCAAGAAGACTCCGCGCTCAGTTAGGTGAGTGCTGGCTGTGGCAGCCTCTCTCTCTTTCTGTGAGGACTCCTGTGGAGAGAGTCCACAGAGACTACTGACCCTTGAATACAAACAGGAAAGCTGAAGCTTGCAACGCTACAGTATCGCACGGAGACACAAAACTCCAGAACCCTCTGAGAGGGGCAAACTTAGAGCGTCAACTCCATCTTACAGAAGCTGGAAGAGTTTTCCCAACACTTACA
This sequence comes from Gallinula chloropus, assembly GCF_964237585.1. Classification (NCBI taxonomy): domain Eukaryota; kingdom Metazoa; phylum Chordata; class Aves; order Gruiformes; family Rallidae; genus Gallinula; species Gallinula chloropus. The sequence continues at coordinate 56,059,202 of NC_140089.1, forward strand.
TAGACATTTAGGTGAGAACTCAAATCCCTTCCTGGAGATAAAAGGTTTGTGATAGCATGCCTTTCTGCAGAGTTTCATCATGTTTTCAAATTACCTTGCTCTTCATAGACAACAGCGTCAAACACAAATTCTAATGGATAACCAAATACAAATACTTCCTAATACCACAAGGAAAATGCCAGAGAAACCTTGCAGAAAAGTGCAACAATTTTCATGCAGAACAAAATATGTGCAGAGACACTTGAGTTCTCAAGTTTGAAAAACCTAAGTGGAAGCACAGCTTCTGCACAACTGATCCTCTTTTTGGCTGCCAGAGCCAAGCTTTCTGGGTTCCTGCACGCAAGGCTTTACGTACCAGAGCTGCCAGCACAGCCCTGCATATTTACAGCTCTTCACCACTTCCTGAGGAATGGTTCTGTGAAGGCGCGCAAGGTTTCAGATTGACCCGTCTACTCTCCTACTCCCAGTTTGCCTGTGGATCCCACACTCAACAACATTTCCATACCTGTGAATCACGGATGGAACAAAACAGCCACAGAACTGGCCCCTGTCTCCTTCCAGCCCCACACAGGCCTCCTATAGAGCAGAGAGTTTAGTTAAAAACTGGAGCTTCTAAGAATTTCCTAGAAAACCAAACTCTATCACTGGAAAAGATGGAGCCAGTTTTTCAGAGAAAGAGTTCATGTTTTGACTACAAAATGTAATAAAAAACAGTTATGGAATAAAACAAATCAGGTTTGACTTTTACCATTTTAAAAAACTTTGAAATTAGGTATTTTGATTGCTCTCCCCAAGCACAAATTCCAATGTGCAGCAGACCTGATGCAGCAGACCTGATGCAGCAATGTCATGTCAGTGCAATGAATTCTAACTTTGCAGTTCTCAATGTCAGCGTGACGGCATCAGAGCCCTAAAAGGAAGGCAAAGACCTGTCTGTCACTGCACTCTTCGGAGTGCCTTCTCACAGCTGACTAAGAATGAAGGCAACTTCTCCGTTCATATTGTACCAGAGATAGAAGATAATTTAACTAAAATTATGTTGTTTGATGTTAAGTATCTATTTCTGGCACATTCTTTCCTCTCATAGTTTTTTCTGCTTTAACAGAAGCACTCTGGAGAGCATTTGATGCCAACGGGGAAAAATTTGGGTCTGTGTTTTTCAACAAATTCTAAAGGAGCTGGAGAAAAGTCTGAGGCTCGACTTTAAAGCATGAAAGCAGGAAGAGTTTTTCATCTGTGCATCATAACTGTGTGTTTTCTGCACTTCAGTGTGTTGCACTGCAGAGTTCATCCCAAAGATTTGTTGGCGCGTGTCCCTAATCTTCAACCCAGTTGTCTATGAGCTACCAGGAGCAGTCCTCCTTGGAGACTTATCCCCCCGACAAAATTCAGTGCAAAATCTGGTGAAATTATGAAACTACCTGGCAAGGGAATTCACATTTTTCTCCTCTCCAGCCTGGAGCACAGGTACAGGTTCCATCCAGAGCACTGCAAGCCCCTCTGTTAAGGCACTGGCAAGTTAAGTTACAGCCAAGCCCCCAGGTACCTCTGGGACAATTTATTGAGCAATCTACACCATGCCAACCTGCCAAAAAGAAGAATTTCAAGTGACAAATTAATCCAAGATTTCCCCCATTCCTCTCTGAGGACGTGTTTCATCCTGCCTATCAGGCAGCATCTTTCGGAGATGTGCAATCCCAGGGTACCACTAGCTACAAGTTAGTAGAAGCAGTTTCAGACGAGGACTTGTCCACGTTGGAACAAGGGTGGTGAAGGGCACCTCCTGACATCTCTGCACAGCACACATTTGCAGATGGGTGCCACCATGCAATAGCAACTCGGGGGAGATCGGCAAGGAAAACACAGACACCTTGAAATTTCACTGCCAAGCACCAGAGGATACTGAAGGTTTAAGGCATGGGCCAAAAAAGCAAGGACTATATTCCCTACATTCAAGCTGCTGCTGTCGTCATTCTTCCGCCAGTACTGAACAGATGGAGTTCTGCAATACAGTTTAGAAACTAAAATCCTAGACACAAAACAGAAGGAAACATAGCAGCAGTGCCTAAGTTGCATTTCTCCAAGGATACATGGAAGACCTTCTAGATTATTTCTGCACTTCTCTCCAGATGCAAAAAAGACTGTAATGGGAAATGGTTCTAAAATGCACCCTTCACTGCTGATTATGCTGGGTAGCAATGATTTGCAGACTGCACGCTGGATGGAGAGAAATGGAAATGGATTTTTAAAAATGTGACCATCTGATACAATAGAAACGGCAGGAGACAGTCCGACGTGACCATCAGCAGTGACACAAGCCAAGGTTCTAATTTTGTAGATACAGTATCAGCCCCTGACAAATTTAGTGGCTGTCTTCCGGTGTAACTAACACTTCTCTCCCACTCTCAAGCGTTGTGCATTTTTAGACAGGGAGTCCTACCACGCAGGCTTGGCATGGAATTTGCTTGGGAGCATTCAACAGTCTCCCCTCTCAGCAATCCCCCATCAGAGCTGAAGGACGCTGGACTACAAACCCTTCCTTACAGCAGAAGTGACAAAGAGAAAGGTGTATTGGAAGAGTGGATCTTTAAGGGAGGTGAGTAGCATAGTTTTGGGTTGAACGTCGACACCACGTGAAAAGATTTCTACGAAACCAGTGCTGGAGGATGTCTGAGATATCTGGTGATATGGCCTTCAGGGTGCTCTGCTTTTTATTAAGGGAGTACCACAAGCAGCACCCTGAATTACACAAAAACAGAGTCTAAAAACTATTCAGACAATAGAACTAGTACATTCTGTAGACTGACTCAGGTGCTACAAAAGCCAGAGAACATGCCTGTTCCAGGCTGTCACTAAGGTATCTGAAATTTCATGGCGAGGGACTCCTTCATGCTCTTTAAGTCCACAGTAAGCATTACTTTCCTGTTAGTTGTTGGGAGAGCTCAGGTCACACAGCAAACACCACTTGGTTAGATCAATGGACAGTATCTTAAGTAATAAGGAAGCCCTTCACGAAACCAAATCTCGGTAAGACAGCAGGTTCATGGAACGTGGATGTCTACAGTATTTTTAGGAATTAATTTGACTGAAGTTTTCACAGTTGTTGTTCCTACAACAGTCACCCTGTAAATATCCAAAGCACAGGTAACCACAAATGCATGTAAAAGCTGCAGAATAATCCATCCTGAACTGCAAAAACAAGTGTCTTGCTCTAGATTTTCTCTGGATGGAACATCAGGAGCTGCTGCAGCAAGATAATGACTGAAACCATCATTCCTCCCTTTATTTACACCTCACAAGGACATCCTCGTACTTAGCACTGTCTTATAAAGTCACTATCTTTTCTTTCCTGAAATGCCTTCACTTCAGTGCTGAGAACCAATCCCAGATTTGCCTCAGAATCTTAGACAACGCCCAGTATTATTTATGTACCTAAATACCGTTACCTTTCTTTTCCTGTGGTGGAGAAAGGACACTCGGGCACCATGAAGAACTTGGCACTCAACTAAAGCCAATGGAGTTGAAAATGTACTGCGAAAGAGAGACTTATTTACCTTAAATCCAGGGCCACAGGTGCATTTTCCAGTCACACTATTGCAGTCAGCACCATTTTGGCAGCTGCGGATCTGCTGACATGACTCGCCATAGAATCCTGGAGAACACGTCTCGTTGCAGTAGAGCCCCGACCAGCCAGGCTTGCAGGAGCATTCCCCAGACACAGGGTGACAGCTGCCAGGAGGGGATGGAAGGATAAGTAATTCAGGACTAAAAATGACAATCTACAACTGAACAGTTCTTGAGATCTAAATTAGAACGTATTTATAAAACTACTAGTACTGGCATTTTAAGACATACATCACTGTCCTGTAAATAGATGTAGGAAGCTGTAATACTTTTGAAGGATTTTGATGGGTTTTCATGAAGTCAGACTAATTGGCAGTAAGATTTATACATTAAGAAAGGGAGCCTATATATATATGTATGCACATATCCCTCAGAGAAAGCAAGAGACAAAAGAAAGGCCACCAGAACGTGTCCTGAAAAAACCCTAATCCCAGCCTAACTATACCAAATTAGTTGGTGATGCAGAATGACCTCCCACAGTCTTATTTACAAATGTGAAGCAGGGGTGGAAGATCACCAGAAAGAGCTTACAAGACAAAAGGAAAAACCCTTGTAGAAAAGTACGTAGCTACAGTGAGCTCTTTTTACACCAGGTGTCACGTGAGTAAAGACATGCCAAAACCAGCCTGAAATGCTGCAATTCCTACATTTTGTACATTCCTGTACAAAACAAGGCGCTAATGTTGACAAAGGCAGACAGAGGCCTTTTTCGCTTCTTCCTGCAAACTGCATCTTCAGAATGACAAGTTTCTGTAAACCCCCCAACCTGTGATGGGAAGTGGCAGGGACGTATGGATCTGCTCATACCAGGTCACAGCGCTGTTGCTGTACCCCACTGAGGAAACGGGGTTTATATGGCCTTAGTCTCAGCCAGCCAGTGCTCACTCTCTGTTTTCTCTTGACTGTTGAGTACCAAGGGAAAAATGGATACTTTCACCTGGTCACAGAGAACAGAGGGCTGGGTTCAATACACACTCCAGCTCAAATCCTTGCATATCTACCAAAAGAGGCAATGGACAAGAACCATTTCTGAAAAAACTCTTTGCATAAGAGGCTTGTTACCTGCTGCTGCTCTCTGGACCCCTGGAAAATAATAGAACCTCCCAGGTATACCTATATCTAACCCTTCACGAAGCATAGAGGCTGACAAGCATGAGGATTGGCTGGAGCTGCCATCAACTGACCACATCTATTGATTTCAGTTATTTTGCACTTACAGCACACCAGAACGTGCAAGGGATATATGATCTATCCTGCCTACACACAGTGAGCAATGTAATGATCTACCCACCTGGTAAATAGAGACAAAGGTCCCACTTTGTCATAATATTTATTTGGCGGGTAAGCAACCAAATAAATACAGCAATGAATATTAAGATCACATATAGCTGCAAGCACTGTCATTGGGAAGCTCTTTTGGGCTGAGAGTTTCCTGATCCAGTTAGGGAATACCAGATTCTCTCACAAGTCCTTCGCTGCTTCAGATTGCATGAAAGTACTAGAAAAATCAGGAAATCTTTCTTTTCAGATTTCTATCTTCTCTACAGAAGAACAGGTTCAAGGGTGTAAAGCCTACCTCCAGGTAGTGGGCCTGTGCCAGGGACATCTTTTATCACACTTGAGACCATAAATTCCTTCAGGACAAAGCCTTGTTTCACACTGCTCTCCAGTGTATCCTGCTTCACAGAGACAGGCACCACCAATATGGTAGCATTTCCCACCATTCATACACTTGCAGGGCTCAGCACACTGCACCCCGTACGTCCCCACTGGACACTCCTCTTGGCACATATGAGAAAAACAAAGAAAAAAGTGGGTTAGTTCCCATCAAATACAGCTTTGGGACATTCCAGGGAAATCGAGTTTATGAGCAATCTCTATACGGCTCTAAAAAGCCTCTGAAGTGGAGCAGTGATTTATAGAAATTCATGTTTCAAGTACTTTATGTCAGAATTTGTAACTTTTAGAAGTAAACTGGATTCTCCACTTAGCAATAGCGTGAACAGCCAGCAGATTTCTGTGCCCCTGTAGATGCTCAGGGCCTGGCAGTCCTCTGGCAATCACGCTCAGCAGTCTCTGATGAGAACCTTTTCTAACTGTGTTTTCCAAACACACTATGTTTGACACAAGGCACGGCAAAATGTAATAGAAGTCACAAGAGCCTTCTGACTGAGGTCAAAGGGGTATATGTGTTCATATCATGCCTCCGCAGTACTGGCCTCAATCCCTTACTCGTATCCAAGTGTCGAGGTATTTGCAACTCTGCCCTGAGGGGAGCAATAAAATCCCCATTACTTCAAAGGTGCAGCGTAATAATAGAGCTAATAACCCCCTACAAATGTTTCCCAGTGAAGTTACACAAATCAGCTGTGAATGGATTGTCTCCCAATGACCATCTGGAATTCCAGCACTGCAACTCCACTTACTTTTTAAACATCATCTTCATGACCTTCTGAAACACTGTCTTCCTGGTGAGGACAGTGTTGTCTCAGCCAAAAGGTTTTAGGCAAAACGGGAATTTAAAGTCGATTCTCCCAAGTTAACTCCGATCATGTAGAAATTGTTACCGATGTAGGAAAAGTTAAGGGTTCAGAGTGCAAAGTACATGACACTTCACGTACCCTTCACGGTACCTTCTGAGATTACAGTAACCAGGATGGCATCTCTTCATGGACCAAGAATTTAGAAGAAGAGGACCCTGCAAAGTATTCTGCCCCTTTTGTAAGTGCATATAACACAAATCTAGCCTTGCAATAGCATCAAGAAATGACGTCTCCTTAACTCCCCTGTACTGATTTTAATGCCAAGTTGTACCCCGCTTTGTGAATCATGCGGGTGCTAATTACAAGGCCTCACCAAGTCTCTGAACCATGAGGAAAAACACGTCTTTATGGTGACGGTGAATGAAAGGTGGGTAAGGAAGTTTCACACCACCGATCGGCTACATCTGACTGTAATAAAAAAGGCACGCTTGATGTGCTGGGTGTACGTGCTGGTGTTTTAGGCCTGGCACCCTGTTCTGACCAGAACTGAAATGAACACCTCGACTCTGCGTGTGATTAGCTCTTTTCACACCAGGGGGTTTTTGATCATGGGATGGTTTATTTGGCACTGGGATTCCTGGCGGCAGATGGGGTCCACCTGTCCCAAAGGGGAACAAGGATCCTAGCCCAGCAGTTGGCAGGGCTTGTGGAGTGGGCTTTAAACTAGGTCTGAAGGGGGAAGGGAATAAAACCAGGCTAGCGGGAAAAGAGTGTCAGAGTCAGGGGTGGGAGTCTACTGTGGACTGCCCAGCCAGAACAACAACAACATTGATGAGTTATTCTTCAAGGGACTAAGAGCCACCTCTAGATCCCCTGTCCGTGTCCTTATGGGGGTTTCAACTGGCCAGATGTTAGCTGGGAACACCACCACAGCTAATACAAACAGGTCCAGGAGAGTCCTAAAGCAACTAGATGCGAACTTCCTTGTTCAGGTATTGAGGGAGCCAACGAAGAAAGGTGCCCTCCTAGATCTCTTGCTCATCCACAAAGAAGGACTTGGGGGGAAGTAGAAGTAGGTGGACTTCTTGGCCACAGAGTAGTGGAATTCAAAATCTTTGTTGAAAGAAGGGAAACTGCCTCCAAAACTTCAACACTAGATACAGGGAGAGCAGATTTTGGACTGCTCAGGAAAGTAGCTGGTAAGGTCCCCTGGGAAACTGCTTTTGAAAGTCCATCAATGCTGGCCACTTTTTAAGTACCACCTCCTAAAAGCACAGGAATAGGCAACTCCAAAACATTAGAAATCAAGCAGGTGGGGCAGGAGGCTGAGCAGGGACGTTCCTCTAGAGCTCAGCAGAAAAAGAAAGTGGAAGCAAGATCAGGAAATGTGCGGGGATTACGGGGACACTCTTCACCTTTGCAGGGAGAAAATGTGTGTGGCCAAAGCTTAGAGAGAGCCGAGGCTGGACAATACTGTGGTAGACAGTCTGGGGTCTTCAAATACAGTAACAACAAGAGGAGGACCAGAGAGAACATTGGTCTGTTGCTAGATGAGAACGGTCACATTACTAACAGGGACACAGAGAAAGAAAAGGAGTTTAACACCTTCACTGCCTCTGTCTTCAACAGAGTCGATGGGCTTTGGGACTCCAGATGCCTCAAGTTGGAGGCCCATGACTGCAGTAAACTCCTAGCGAATTCTGACCATTCAGTGACGTGCTCTGACCTGGCTGGCCCTGTGTGGAGCCAGGACTTGGAGTTGATGATCTTCATGGGTCCCTTCCAACTCAGGAGATTGTATGATTCTGTGAGTAGTTTTTGCATAAGAACTTGGTTTTGGACTGGTTTTATAGAAGCCTAAATATCTTGCATTCAAGAAAAACCCACTCTGATTCTGGAAGAGACAGGCATAATGGGAATAAGGGTAACAACTGCTGCCCAATGACTCACTGCCACACCATGCACAACTCAACTGAAAAATGTACCAGCAACACCAGGAAAAATTTAACTCTGAAAAGTATGAAAGCAAGCAGTGTTTTTCTGTTGAAGTATATACAAGCACAGTTCTCTTTCAACAGGAGAGTAGAATTTGATCTAATGCAAGTTAAAAGGCTTGCAGTTGTACTGCATGCTGTCTGTTTGCTGGTGGTTAACAACATAAATATGAAGGCTCTATGAGCTTTATTAAAGACTGAGTGGCAAGATCTCAAAATAGACACTTGTTCCTAAATGACGTGCCAGATACTTTGCTCAATTGCTAACGTGCTCACACAGACACCTCACTGGTGATGCCATTTTGTTGGCATTAGATGACACTCAAACACATCTGGGAAGTAAGCTAAAGAAAGGAAAATGAGCCTTTGGACGGGTAAGAGTGCTTACTGCACCTCCTAGGTGCACTTGCTTAGTGCATTACTTGAGCTACAAGACCTCCTTCTGCACCTAAGGAAGAGTGAGGATTCTTATCTATCTAAACATTTGTGAGTCATGGAATCAGATTGATGACAACAATTCAATAATTAAAGCTGTACTTCCTTTTCTGAGGGAGTACTTTGAGGTTATTTTTTCCTTGGTTAACTTATTCTTGGAATATTTCTTCTTCTTTAACAAGAATTAAAATCAGCGGCTCAAGTGCCATGTACTGCAGAATGAAGACTCCCAAGGAAGAACTGCTTTTCTACAAAGGCCTGAAGATTTTTAGGCAATGCATGACTGAAAAATATTTTTGATCCTCATTTTATAAACTAAGAAATTCAAGTGTAGCTACTACCAGTAAGAGCTGACATCATAAATTAAATCTTAAATCCTAAGTCTTAATCCAACATTAATAAGAAAACAGAAAACTCGCCTGCTGAACATATTGCAAAGGCACTGGTGTTGCTTGGGTAAAAGCTTCCAGATGAATTCCATGAATTGGATCCTCGATAATCAGACATCCAATGTCAAACCACCTGCAATTACAGCCAAGTTAGAGTCTGTTGAAAAGCAACATGTTAGCCCTTGAATGATGACCGTTTTACAACCTCTAATACAACTGTAGTTAAAAATTTAACAATGACTTACATCAAGGCATCCCAGCATTTTTCAAATCAAATTTGCATGTATCAACTCATGTATATATAAAAAACTGAAGTGCCTGTGTTCCCTTGTAAAAAATTCTACGGCTCCGGTTGTTTCATGTATTTTATATGTGTCTACATATAAATGACATTTTATTCTTTAAAGCACTGGAAGCAAGACCCTTTGAGTCAATGAGAAACAGCCCTCTCCCCACCTCAGGGATATATTTCAAGTTCTCACTTGTCAGGAAGCAATTCCTCAATGAAGTTTTCTACCGATACAGCAGGCTGTTTTTCATGGATTACTCCAGTCCGGCGCAAGCTGTCTATTCTTTCTTGGGCTCCCTACATGGGAACATGATCTGTTAGACAACATTCTCTTTCAATCACATCATACAACACTCAGAGATGAGTGCAAAAAACCCCTGTGGAGCAGAATTTTCAAGTTAAACAGAAAACAGCGATTTAAAAAAATTACTCTTTTTATTCAACAGTAGAAAAACCAAAAAAGTCATGAAAAAGCACCATAGCCTTTCCCAAACAGGAATCTCAAACAGTAACACAAGCTATGATAAAACTCATGTTTGAAAAGCTGCACAATGAATTCCTACATACTAAATGTAAGAATGGAGCTGTTCAGGAAGATCCTTGGCAAGTGTTGATCAACCTGTCTTTCACCTACAGAATTAGTTGGGAGACAACCCAGTCTCAAAGGCTCTCTTAACTTCTGATTACATTTTTCCTATTCAATTTCTCATGTTTAGTTTTCATCCCAAAGTACTGTGCTAGTGACAGACTAAGAACAAATGCCTGATACACTTTCAAACTACAGTCATATCACAATGCATGCCAGATGTGATGGCAATCAACTGCTTTAGAAGAAAACGGACATAAATGTTCTTCACTGCTGTGACCGCGTTTGCACAAGAACCCCAAAAGCTATTCCAACAAGCAGCTTCAGAATGATCTAACGGAACAGGCGGCAAGTTACACCAAAAACAAGAAAAGGAGAAGTCTCCCAATGCCACAGACTGACATTCCCCTTAGGGAAAATCAGATTTTTCTGGGTCAATGCCCCATCCCTGGAAGTGCTTAAGGTCAGGCTCGATGTGGCTTTGAGCAGTGTGGTCTAGTGCAGAGAGTTTCAGCCCCCTCTGCTGAGGACAATTTGTAAGGTCACTTCCAAACCAAACCACTCTCTCATCCTACGTTTCCATTGCCCTTCTCTGTGCTGGAGGTACTTTAGTACTTACTTTTAAACCTGCAGCGTAGCCCACAGGTTGTACTTTAGTAACACACAAAATTGTGACTACCACAATGCTGCTCCTTCCTATTCATTTTAAAGCTCTAACTGAGATACTATGCTTTTCATTCCAGGCTCAATGCTCAGCAATACTTCACAGAATCACAGAATCATACGACTGGAAGAGACCTTTGTAGATCATCAACCCTTTCAGTAAACATTTCTTTCTAATATCCAATCTAAACCTCTGCTGGCGCAGCTTTGTGCCATTTCCCCTTCTCCTATCTCCTCTCACCTGGCTGAAGAGACCATTGCCCACCTCCCCACAACCTCCCTTCCTCTAGTTGAGACTTTATTAGACTGTTTTAGCCTTTTCAATGTTCTTCCCAAGTGTTTCAGGAACTGCTTCAAGTTTGCTGAGCTTCCTAAAATAGTATAAATACTGTTGGGCTAGAAAAGCAGAACAGCTGAAAGTCAGAAGAAAGCCTCAAAAGCGATGTAAACACCGTTGTGAGCACGCTTACCTTTCGGCTTGTCGACCCTCAGTGCGATACCTTACACACCAGGATTTAATCACCAGATCCAACAGAACACATACAGCATATTTTAAACTCAATTCCATATCACTCCCTCAAACAGAGAAACAGGGAGGGAAAAAAGTATGTGACTTCCAGATTACAGACAAGGACTTGTCACCGTTTTGTTCTCTGTAACTTGCTCATCTCTCACAACCTGAACTGAAGGGTATTACTATGCTACTACCTAAACTACAGCAGAATACACAAGTAAATGAACCTTAAGACGCACATAAAAAAATCAGCCTGCAGAGTGAGAGTCTCACTGGACAACGCACCTGAGAAATCACCACGTAACTGTGACAGAATTAACACACTCTCCAGATAAACTTCAAGTGCTGTTACATTAATCTAACATTCTATGCATTACTTAATGGTTTGTCACAAATACTTACTGATATATGGAACCATGCCAGGGTCCAGCGGTGTAATCATGGTCTCCACTGAATGTTTGGGTTTATCAAGAACAGACTTCACCATGGGATTCTCAGCTACACCCTAAACATAAGCAAACAGACTTCCATATTATTTTCTCGTTTTTCCCCAAGAAACTCACAATAGCACAGTTAAAAACCAACCAAACAAAACCCAAGTATTAAGCTGCTTCGTGGTCTTCTTACCACATTTACACTTTGTAATGCCTGGTGCATCTCACTCGCCAGCACAAATGCTGCAAGACGTGACTAGGAGTGCGTGACTTTTCGGATACAGCAAAGGCCAAATATCATCACCGCCATCCTCTCACGCACCAATGCAGAAACAGGCCTGCCAGTGATGGTGGGCAACACACTTGATTTCCTCCTATTCTGGGACGGGAAGTCTTGAACATTTAACAAATACTAATTACAGCTATCATCAGACTCGGTAGCTAGACTCAAACTGTGACAACTCCAACTGAAGAGCCTCTTTTTTATGACCTTACAGACAAGAGGACCTATTTTTGAATGGCCCATTACTAACAAATATTTTTACAGCTGAAATTGAGCTGAAATTCCTCAATTTATAAGTAGATTCTAAACAACGCTGAAAAAACGCTCTATCTTCTCCAGCCAAATCCCAGGTGGAGCTGCTGACAGACCTAAAAGTTCATTAAATGTAAGCACAAACACTGACAGGGTCTTGCTGGCCTATTATCTACCTTGAGGGACATCTAAAAGAATGGTGTTGGATTTCTGAAGAACAGCAGAGCAAAAAAGGTAGTTCAATCGATTTCAAGAGCAGAAACAGAGATAACTGCAGCACTGCCATGTATGCACTTCAACAGAGAATCCAGCTTGCATTTCTGCAACAACTGACAGTTAAGCCTCACAGATTCTGTCTGATGTTTAAAAACCTGACTCTGACGTGTGCTTCCACACATCCAACACTTGACAGCTTCAGTACAACTAATGATTCCTCATTCTTCCACCTAGGAAATTCTCAGAGGTCATGGAAAACACAGAGCACGTACAACATTTAATACTCCAATCAAAGAATCTACATTTGGGTTGAAGTCAATCATACACATTCTCCAGAAACAGACATAGGTCACTTGCTGGATCCTACTGGTATACAGGCAACAATAACGTGGATGAGATTGGCTTTTCAACTAATTCACTACTGCCCTTTCAAACGGGCTACAAAATCATGTCACAAGGAAAACCTTCTCTTCTGGAACACTACCTTCTATCGCAAAAAAGCAAGAGGAATATGGTGACTGGAAGACATTTCTACTTGAAGACCAAAGAAGCTGTCTTTTTATGATTATAAGACACGTGCCCTAGAAAAAAGCAGCACGACAACTCTGCTCTCACCATACTGATGGACGATTAATCTTGCTCTTTAAGACTGTAGCACTGTCAAGATCACTGGAGTAAAGGGGGGCTCCCTCTGCCACATCACACACAACTCATTCTTCCAGATTTTCTTCTTCAAAAGGCTTTGAAAGCCCCTCCAAAAGTCTCCAGTCCCACTGGGACGTCAATCTTGATTCTTCCTTCCGATTTACTATCGCACAGTACAGATAGTAGTGTTGCTCCTGAAGGCAGCTCAGAGCTCACACACAGTCCCTGCATCTTTCTGCCACAGCCTTCACGACGCTACTCAGATGTAGCATGTCACAGCTCCAAAAAGGTTACAGGCTCATGAGATGCTGTCAGTTGTTGCTGCTTATTTCCTCTCTACGATTAGATCGCACCACAAGGATTATCTGTTCTGCATTATACACTCCGTGCCCTCTAGCGGAATAGAAAAATCCTACAAAATACCACAGACACCTCTTAAGAAACCCCTCCTCAGTGGAAGAAACACTTATTTGCCTCTCCCTGAGGAGACTTGTTTGGTTTAGAACAGGCAGGACTTGCATCCCCTAAAAAAACAATTCAGTTCATTAGGAAATGATAAAAAAACCCAGGATGTGCAAAGAATCAAAGAGGTTCTGACATTTCCCATGATTTAAGAGCATGTGACAAAACCTCTCAGGTAGAAGGATCTCCCTGTCACGAGCACCTAGACGCCAGCATTTATGTAGTCATTCCTCTTCTGGAAAGGAAAGAAGCACAGTTTCAGCAAAAAACAGCCACCTTGCAAATGAGGACAGAGGAAAGACAGGACCTAGAGCAACATGCCCTTAAAAGTTGTATCTTGTTAGAGACAACAAAAAATGGTAGTTCCTCCTGAAAGGTAACATACAAAACCACAGAGCTTTATAAACCCCCACAGCCCTCCAGCAGGTGTTCCACCTTGGGCAGTAGCTACTCTGGGGTCTTCAAGCTCCTCAGGAAAAGTGATTGCAGAACCAGTTCCAGGAGCCAAAGGGGAAGAGAAAGTTGCTTGCTGAGTAATAGGATCTGCGAAGACACCTAGGAAGAGGGAAAAACAAGACACAAGTACTGCGTTTCATTTCTTATGCCGTAGCAACATGCAATTGTTTTACAGGAAAATGAACAGGAAGAATAGAATAATACTGGGCTGATTCCTTTCATTTCTTGAAGGCCCCAGAACAATCCTGCTTGTTAGAGTTTAGCAGAGGCAACTACTGTGAATAAGTTCAACAATATCTGCTCATAGAACCGAGCCTACCTGCACCTGATGTGTAAAATTAAACAAAGACATGTTAGCTTAAGAGTGGTGCTTTTTATTGTCTTCAAATTTCCATAGGTCTTTCTGGACAGACTGCTTAAAAGACATGTCACAAACAATGGTTAAAGCCTGGCCCAACTGCAGCTGAAGAGCTAAGTTTCCATTAGGCTAGTAGAAAATCACCTCAGTTCAGCAACTACAGCACTCGCTTGCATGGCAGGCAAGTATTTTTCACTGTCCTGATGCAATTTAGTAGCCAGAAGCAAGAAAAGAGAAGCTACTCTCATGTGACGGACGACTTCTTACAGATAGCGAGCTTCTCAGAACAAAAACTTGCCCATTAGGAGATTACAGCCTGAGATACCTTACCATTCCGTGGAAATACAATGGCTGAAATTGCCTCTGAGCTGAACAGCAGCAACACAGAAATAAATGGTCAGCTGGGCTTTCCTGGGCACATTTTAAAATACTGCTCTCAAACACTTTTCTGTGAGCCTGAGTGCTAGCAGAACTCTGTGGAAGAGGACTCTTGTCCTACACCGTGATCGTACTTCAAAGGCCATTCTCCATTCCTCCGAGCGCAGCTACTCAGTAATTAAGTGTCACAAGAATACTAAAGAAGCTGAACTTGTGGGACTCTAGCAGACTGCTGAAGTAGCCACCCAGGAGACCCCTCATCCTGTCTCACAAGCACAAAGGTCTATATACAAAAGGTTACCTGTGACGGGAGGTGCAGAGAATGATGGCATCAGTGGGCTCTGTGGTGCTCGACCAGCGTGGCCTCTGGTGATATCATACGTTGAAGACATGGAAAATCCTGAAATCGGGGGACCAGCAGGAGGTGCAGGAAGACCAGAGCCAGCAGTAGAGCTTAATGAAGGAGCTGTAGAGAACTGCGACACAGAGGTACTAGAAGACGAAGGGGCAACTGGAGGTCGGGCTGGAGTTAGAGGTGGCGCCATAGTAGAAACTGTTGCAGATGGCACAAGTGGAAAAGAAGATGAAGTCATCATAGGAGGAGGAAGTGGAGATGCTCCAGCTGCCAGAGGTGCTGAGCACTCAGGAGAAGATGACAGGCTTGGTGTAGCAAGGGGACTGGACAAAGCTAGGGGAAAAAAAGACAAATGGAATTTTAGAAACACCGAGCCTTCATCTCAGAGATTCAGGTATGTAATTGTTCAGCTAGTTTACAAGTAAGTTTTGACCAAGTCTGCTTTTCTCCTTTCAAAGGAAAAAAGTTTAGTTCTGCTTGAGTTTGCAACCACCACCAATTGCCCTCAATTTCTGGAGATAGTAGCCTGGAATCTCTTTTCTTCTCTGACCCTATTTATCACAGCTAAAAAGACGAGTCAACATTTGACTACCCATTTTGTAGCAGATGAAGTGGGCCTCAGAAATTTCCAGCTAGCACGCTTCTTCCTGCTTCATCCACAGGAATAACAAAGATGCAGGAAGTGTCCCTCTTTAGATTAAGAAATGCACTCAGGGGACCTGTGAGGCTGGGACTTACTGCAGAGGTACAGGTCTATGAGATGGGCTGAGCACCAGGCAGCCCTCTCTTCCCTGGCACCCAGCTACCCAGGCTCCTAAACCCTCTGCTTTCTGTGTTTCAGTCTGGCCCCCAGCTGATCCTTGGATAAGCCAATTTTGTTCTCTAAACCAAATTTAGACAGAAAATTAAGCCAGAGAAACAGAAAACACTGGTTTTTACAGCACTAAGCTGTTGGATCAGCTCAGATGTGAAACTGCACTCAGCCTAAACATTGATGACAGTCAAGTGACGTGCCAAGTAACCGTAAGGAGGTTGTTTCCAAACTTTATCACGCACACCAGTCAATAAAAAATGGAACATGCACACCCCCAACATAGCTACAAAATACTTACATGGGCCACTGTCCTAGTATATTCCATAGATTTTAAAACATACAGAACAGAAATATTAAAAGGATGAGATAAAGATCAAGAAACTCTTCTGCTCCCACTGAAAATTAGTATTTTAATAGTATATTCATAAAACAATATGTTATGTTATTAACGGTTAGCACAATATAGAATACCATTAATAATATTGTAGTGTGAGCAATGTCACTACAGAAGCCTCATTATTTTTACAATCTTGGGTTATCATCAGCAATTTGGAGGTCTGGTTCTATATTCCAATCATGGCTTTAATGGTTGTCACACCTGGAAAAGATGCCTTACAAAGACACACAGACCC
Source organism: Gallinula chloropus (assembly GCF_964237585.1). NCBI lineage: Eukaryota > Metazoa > Chordata > Aves > Gruiformes > Rallidae > Gallinula > Gallinula chloropus. The sequence goes on from NC_140089.1 coordinate 56,075,464, forward strand.
AAATGAAAAGGTGTTGCTGGATGTGCTTACAAAACCATGCTATTTGTTTTCGTCTCCCAGCCATCAAGTATATGAAGGCTTATCTTGAAATTCAGCTAGCAAATGTTCATCTTCCTTGATGTCATTCAATTCTTCTGGAAAAATCATCAGAAGGTGTTGCACTTTGGTATTCCTAACAAATGGGCTCAAAATCCACCCAAACTAATTCATCTGGAAGATTTCTACATAGTTCAGGAAATTCTCTTTGCCAATTTACATGTACAGAGTGGAAAGGGTTTTTTGTGTGACACTTGCAATGATTTTGGCAACAGGAATGCATTGACAACGTAAACACTTTCAAATACCACTTTTCAAAACACCTTCTCAAACGCATGGCTTTCTTACAAAGAAGTAGATCACTCCTCCTTAAAACACCACCTTTATCTTGAAGGGACAAACTGTAAGTGTGTTTTGGGGTTTTTTTAAATAACTACTGGGTAGCACACTGCTGATGGCCACTTGTCATCACAGAAAATGTCAGCGAGTCTGCAAGTCTGTTTTGGTACAAGAAGAAAGCTGAAGCCATATTTAAATCCCTTGCCACAAGACAACCAGCAAACCTCTGTGCGATGCACAAAAGTTTCACGGTCACTTCCTCTACCATTACAAGGTGCAGCTAAAAACAACCCCTACTATTTAAAGAGAACTTCTATAAAATTAACCACACTGCTGGCATCCTGTAGCCCTTTGTGCACCAGCTCCACTTTCACTGCTGCAGTAACTTGCCTATGAATGAGGCGGTCAATAAATGTCATGGGTGGAAATAGATCGGTAACCTTATTCGAGAATCCATTTTTAGCCTAGTCAAAGCAATCACTCCATCAATGGTTACTCTGAGGCAGTCTTAATAAAAACATGGCTTTTATTAAAGAAATCATTCACTGTTGAGGATGCAGCTTCTCCAGCACAGCCCTCCTTCAGCATTTGACAATAAAGTTGTTCTTTCTGTATTTCATTACTGAAACAGAATTTAGCAAAAACCATAAGCAGAAACACGTTAGGAACATCTGTACAGCAAACCTTCCATACTGTGATCTGTTCTCACGCTTGTTTCTTATAATCATCAGCAATGTTTTCTATGTCTCCTTCCAACAGAATTTCCTGACAAATCCATTTGTCAACATATTGTTTGCATTTAATATTACAGACATTTTTACCATGTCAGGAAAAACAAGTGATGCCCCAAAGAATATACATTTGTCTCTTCTCTGGTGGTTTCTGAAATATATGCCAAGAAGTATATTCGATATCAGTAAAGCTTGATTTTTCTGCTTTTTTTAGATAAAAGAACTATTAAGGAATGCTCTGGTATTTTCTTCCTGCACCCAATGGATCACCCAGCACATCCTCCTGGGGCTAAGAGCGCTCCACTCGGGAGTCCACGGCACTAGTGTGACTCGAGGTAATGTTACCAGATGTGTCAGAAAACTGAGCATTCGGTAGTCAAGCACATGGGGTTCAGACTCTGGAAAAATCAGATTCAGTGCTCTGATTACCACCCACAACAGTAAAATCCAAGTGATCGTCCACGTTTCTCACTATCCCCCACAAGACTGTAGACTTGTTTGAACTCCCTTCTGTGCTGCTCATCTCACTGTGCACTGTACTGGCCAGTATTCCCTGTCCCCACGCCCCTAAAAACCCTAAGTGCATCCACATGACTTCATCAAAAAGTTTCAAGAATAAAAAAAACATTTACACTACTCTCTGTCAGATGTATGCCATACTGCCATGAGAAAGAAACAAATTCTTCCCATCAGCCTGGAGAAGAGCTCTCTAGGTTGATCCCAACACCTCTGGATGAACTGCTGTGCTTTAAAAAGACATGAATAAATATCACTGAGTTTCTGAGGAAGTTTCTGTACCTAATGACCTACCTGTAGCAGCAGTGGTAGCAGCTGTAGTCTCCCCTGCTGTGTTTGGTGGGGGCGTACCGGGTGGAGTTGTCTCTATTCCACTCTCTTCCATCATTTTCCTTCAGCTACAGAAAGCTGTAAGACAAAAAGAAAGGAAAATAAAGAAAAAGCTTATCTTGAGAAATAGGGATAGTGTTTGCTGCAATACTGAGCTGTAGTAACTCCAAGAAGGACCTGTTCTTTTCAGAGCTGATGCATGACAGGATGCAAAAGGTGGCAAGAAGCAAGACAGAGAACGAAGTCTCCCCCTTCTGCCCGTAAAGAACCACAACTACCCCTGAAGTTGGAGCCCTCTCCAGCTTAAGCACTGCCCCAGATGCTCTCGACCCACCATCAAACTGACTGCAAGCACTTTCTCCAACACCAGGCATAGTGGCAGAGCTTGCAAGGGCCTAGGGCTCCAGACTCCGTGACCTGAACTCTATGACCCTGTCTGCTTAAAGGAGAAGCTAAAGAAACCTCCAGACACGCCACAAGAAACCAGGGAAATTTACTTCCAACCTACCTAGAAGTACAATGACATTCATTTACACTGAACAAGTTCTCCACTGCACACAATTCCTGTAAAATCCAGGTCTCGTACTGCTCTGGTGAGTATCAGAAGTGACAGTAATTGAAAACTTTGGCTTTTCTTTTGAAGGCCACATTACATTGAAAGTATCTTCCAGCATCTTTGACTACACCTGTACAGTGCACTACTTGTGGAAAAGTAAAGCGATGTGCTTATTTAAAACCCCCTAAATTAAGAGAAAGGCCTCAGGAGATGAAAAGGAGAGGATGAAAGACTAAGATTAACACCTGGAGATTTTTGTTCTTCAGTGCAGAGGAAGTCACCTAAAACCCCCTGCTTCCTCCCAAGTCTGGTAAACCAGACCGAGATTGTTTGTACCACTCCCTGAGGTAGCAATTCCATAAGGACATTTTAATAACATAAAAACCCTACAGAAAGGAATTTATGTCTGAAAAATTGGCAGGAAAATATTTTCCATCATATCCATTACCTCAGTAGCTACTGAGGACTGACAGCTTACTACATTTAACAAGTATCAGAGGAAAAGCCTTAGGTAATGTGTTGAGTAAAAGTACTCACAGGTATTTATAAAGAACTCCACTTACAAAAATACAGGGGGGGTTCCTCTAGAAAAAAAGAAAAAACCCTCACTGCTGTTTAAAATGTGTATACAGCTATGTTTAATGTAGAGGGAAAATTACTGTTATGACCAAACTGAAAAATACAAAAAGTAGGATGCCAGTGTTAGTCTGGACAGGCTAAGGAGCATCAAAACCAAATGAAAGCATTGAAATCACAAAGGAGAAAGTGTATTTCCTCTTACAACCAGTATGTGTTGTAAGAGGAAATAAAGTAACTCAAGATTCAGCATTTGAGCCCAGACTCGGAAAGCAAGTATGGTTCCTGTGCAGCACACCTCCTAAAACCTCTGATGACCCAGGGACTGTGGGTTCTGAGTACCTTTTCAATTAACTTGAAAGCTTCTCTGCAGACAGGATGAAAGGGTCAGTAACTGCCTGGTGGGGAACAGACTGACCTTGACGAATGAGCACATCTCAGCATCCCTCAGAAAGGAGCTACACAGCCCTCCCCTAAAGTTCACTAAGCAGAAGAATTTGCAGTAAGATTTTGTCTTTTCACTCACCTACGGGAGTTCACGTTCCTCCTCGCAGAAGTATTTCTAAAGTCATTCTTCTTCCAATTATACACTGCAAACAAAGAGAGAATTTCCCACTGTGCAACATCTGTAATCACTGACCAAACCCTCCCAGAAACACTTTCTTTCATCAAGGCTCCTTTCAGCTGCTGCTTGATTTCACCTCTGTCGTGGTTTCACCCCGGCTGAGAGCCGAGATCCACGCAGCTGCCTGCTCCTTAAAGGAAAAGAGCAGGGAAAAGGGAAGGGGGGGAGGGGAGGGTAAGAGGTAAGGGAAGGGAAAAGGAAGGGGCAAATAACCCCAAAACCAAGAAATAAGAGGCCCGTGGGTTGGGATAAGGAGAGTTTACTAAGATAACAGAAAGATACAGTCTAACAATGCTGACAGGACTTTAGAGCAAAAATATATGAAGCTGTTGATACACAGTGCAGTTTCTCACCAAACCCACAACTCAGGCCGTGCCACCCAGAGCCGTCCCAGAACCCGACCGTCCCCCAAGAACCGCGCGTCCCGGAGCCGCCCTCGGCCTTCCTCCCGTCAGCCCCCCGATATCCTGGGCAGGACGTAACTGGCGTGGAATACTCTCTTTGGTCAGTTAGGTCACCTGTCCTGGCCTCGCCCCTCCTTTCTCATGAAGAGCTGAGAAAGTCCTTGACTGTCTGACAGCAATTAACAACATCAGCATTCCATCTGCTGCTACAAATGAATTTAACTCCATCCTGACCAAAACCAGGACAAGAGGGAAAATTACTGTTATTACCAAACTGAAAAGTGAAGCAAGCATTGAACAGCAATAGCAAGCCCAAACCTGCAAAAATTAGAGAAGCCTGAAGCCTAAATGCTCCCTATCATCCTTCTCCCTTTAGCTTACCCAACTCCTCACACAATCAACAATCTCCTTGTGAACTCCTGACTTGGCAGGGATGAACAAGAAGTTTGCCCAGGTAACACTTTGCTATACACCGAATTCTCAACAAAAGCCAGGTGTAGTTTGCAAATGCTGCATGAAAAAGCATAAAAATAATAAGGTGAAGGAAAAAGATGAGAGATGGAAAGAGAAAATTCACAAGAGAAAAGCAAAACTATGATAGGTGTAATTGGAAGCAAATAGCTCATCATCTTGAAAGAATCTAGAACTGCTGACAATTAAAATTGATCCTACAGGACATGTGGTTAAATACTTTCATCTGAACGGCCTATCTGAAACCACTTACACGGAAGAAAACAGAAAGCACTGGGCTGAAAGAACATGGAAGGCAAAGAACCCAACCAACCCACGGACTTTTAAACAATGTTCAGGCCTCAGCAAAGTTTCCAGTGAACGTTTCTACCCTCCCCTACGGGAGATCCAGGGAAAAAGCTCCCCAGTAAGATCAGCCTGCAAATCCTCAATGCCAGATGGGTAGGGAAGTGGCTGCTCTTTTCAGTGACTTAAAAAAAAACAGTAATAGATAATTCTCCACTGTCCAAGCCACAAACACAACATTTGCAGCAACTCCTGCTGAAATCCAGCCTAATTTCATAAGGAAGTGACTTCTATGTCCTCCTGCCAAGTAGAACGCTTTGTATTACTGCACTGAAAACACAAAGGAAACTCAGACAGCCCAGTGCAAACAGGCACTTTCGGTGACAGCAACTGCGGCACTGCCATCTAGCGATTTGTGAGCATCAGCTGATCTCACAAATTTCATCCCCCTGCCACATTTAGCTAGAAGGCAATCTCGGTTTAGGCTTACATGGAAGTAAAAAAGAAGGGATATGGAAAAAAGAAATACAGAAAACCACAAGGGGTGAGGGGGAAGGGAGGGGAGCGGGGGACACGGACGGGACGGGACACACACCACATTCCCAACACATCACGCTTAAATTTATTATCAAGTCGTTACGTTTCCGCTAATATTTTGCAATAATCTGGACAACATGACCATACTTCAAATGCATTTTTCAGGTTGTGACTCCAAAATATAGAAATTCACAGCCAACTATAACCTACAAATGCAGATGACCAAATTCCACATGGAAAAACACATTATCTAGAACGTGGTGGTATGTCAGAGTTTAGAAAAAGGAACTCTTTTCAGTCACCCTTAAATAACTGCTGCTTGTAGTGCAGTAGATGCTCCTGCTAATAAAGTCCTGTCCCCCCAATATACTTCATAACCCCAGGAAGAAAAACTGGTCTCTAAGCAGAGCCTCAAACAAAACAAACAGTTGGAATACTAAATTCAAATGCCATTAAAATGCTATTCTTGCCTGTAAGCGTAATATTGACTATTCTAATTGTGTGGAGCAATACTGATTACATACATTGTTAATATCTAAGCACAAGTCAACAACTGTCCAGAAGAGTGAGCTGTCATTTATTTATTTATTTAACTAAACAAATCGATTGCTTTGAGCCATTCCCAGCGCAAAAACCTCTCTAAATAAGATATTGCATCCCGGGTTGCATTACCTGATAGAGAGATTCCTAGGCACATACTTGTAGTCAACAGGAGAGAAGACAAAAGGAAAACCTTCAGTTGTTAAAGACAGAGTGAAGCTGACACAAAATAAAAAGACAACACTTCAGAAAACACCCCAAAACAACAGAGCTGAGCTGTTCCTATATCAAAGTTTCATCTGAAAAGTCCCTCACCCTACTTTATTCCATTTCAGACAGGCAGGGACAAAACTTCCTTCAGACTGGGGCCTGGTCAATACAGCCAGATCCCAGGGGACACGCAAAGCCTCGCTCTAGCCAAAGCAAGGGCACGGAGGGATCTCCAATGTAATCACCTTGGGTCAAACGACTTGTTCTAACACCTGCTGAATAGTCACAGCATAATGTTAATCACAACTCCCACATTAAAAAAGAAAAAAAAAAGGAAATGTTTACCAAGCAGAAACCACTTTGCCTCAGACCTAATGCTGTAGCAATAGCCTGAAACACCAGGCATGACAGAATGGTTTAGCCTCATCCTACGACTTCTGCAGACAGTTACTGTAGTGCACAGATAGCACAAAACCCAGGCAGTTTTTCTAAGAGTTTCCTAGTGCCTGAGAATTATTTTGTTTCCCACATTCTTAGTGCCATTGTCAACCTTTGGGATTCGTTGCACACCCTTACTGTTGTTATTTTGAAATCATAGAGGGCTTACATAGCTCCACAAGCCACTGATGACCACAGAGAACTGTTGGTCTAGTATACAGTGTTATCTTCATGGGACTACGTAAACCCAAAGACACAGCTACACAGAACCACATGCATTCAACCAGTTTGTACCAACTGACGTAGGGTAAATGTCATGATGCAACAGCTCCAGCACTTGCAGACGATTTTGCCCAAAAGAAACGTTTGTTTTTCACGGCACTATAAACGAACTAGAAAGGGCAAAGCACTGCAACAAGGTATCCTCCAGAAACAGACTTCCTGAAGCATCACTTCTATCCTATGCTAAGAGATCCTCAAGGGTAAGGATTTCTACTGCCAATCATGCTAATTCCAGCTAAAACCACAAGGGATCTAGCACTTCCAGCCTGAGCTGCAACGCTGGAGCACAGGGCCCTGAGAGCAGGCATCTGAACACTACCCAGTGCCGGGAGAAAGCCTGGTCACCAGGAGGGTGACTCGCAGGAGCAGATCACTATACAGGACCTAGCAAGCTATCAGGAGCTGGAAGTTCCGTGAAGTGCTGGTGGTTTCCAATACCACTGCCAGTCATCACTGAGGCCGCAAGGGGTCTTGCTCTGTAGCTTCATCTGCCTCACAACCCACAACCGTAACGCTGCAAGAAGCCCCAGAGCCTGCCAGCAAGGAGCACTGGGGCCAGTGCAGCCTTTCTTTAGAAGGACAAGACGGTTCAGAGTAAGGGCAACAAGACAGACTGCCTACACCAGAATCAGTCTGGTGAGGGGCAGACACCGTGCAGTCGCAGGTGTGCTGCCCAAGGGGGGAAAGTCGCCCCGACGGGACGGCTGCCGGAGCTCGTCCCGGGGCGGACCCCGCCGACATTCCTCACACACACAGCCCGGCAAAGACCTCAGCGACCCTCCGCCCCACCTGGCACAACCTCCCGCGCTGCCCCCAGGACCGCGTCTTAACATCCGGACCTGCCTACAGGGCCCCAACGGCCCCAGACGGCACCCGGGACCGGGGGACACCCACCGCTCGCTCCGGGATGCCGCCCACCGCCCAGCCTCACCCGCCCAAAGCCTTCCAGACGCTCCCTCCCCGCCGCCGCCGCGGACGACGGGTGCCAAGGCGTGCCCTCCTCCCGCCGCGACACGGGGCCTCACCGAGCCCATCCTCCAGAGCCCACCGCCTCCTCCCGCTGCGCACCGCCCAGACATTCTGGCCCAGCCAGAAGGCCGCGGCCCCGAGCACCTCCGGGTGGCCCCGCCTCCCAGGAAAAGGCTCCTTCGGGCTCGGCCGCAGGAGCAGCACAGCTCCCCCGCCACGCTCGCAGCGGACCTCGCGTCACGTGGGGGTGCCGGTCCCGCAACCTGCCCCCCACCCCCCTCCCGGCCCGCTGCGTGCCGCCTCAGGCTGCGCAAGTCGGCAGCTGCCCAGCTACCCGTAACCCTCGTGCCTTCATCCTCTGCCAGCCGGAGAGAAAACAGTTACTTCAGTTTTACAGCCTTTACAAAGCACCAGGCAACCCTCCCAGCTGCCCAGGGTTTCCCCCACAACTCACCTCTGCTGCTGCCAGTGCACTTCCTGGGTCCAGTGAAGGTGGTGGACAGCGCTGGGGTGGCGAGTGATGGGGGTGTGCCCCAGCTGCTGGACCGGCTCTGGTGTTGGCAGCTCCTGGGCCCAGGTCTAGTTTTCCTGGGAGGGTGGCCTCTTGGGGGGCTGGGAAGAGTCCTGGGAGCCGCTGGCCCTCCTCTTTGCTGCTCGTCTTGGTCTCCCAGGGGCACGGTCCCTGCCCTGGCTGGCACTGGAGGGACCTGCCACAGCCTGCCCCAGACCCGCCGCCGGCTCTTCACGCTCCCCGTGGATGGGAGAGGGGGCGTGGTGTGGGCTGGTGGGATGCCCAGCAAGAGCAGCGGCCGAGGTGCTGGGGCGCTCCTCTTCCCGAGCCCCTGCTGGGCTGCTGGAGGGGGCTGGTCCAGGGGCAGGAGAGCCGGCTCTGGAGGCAGCAGGATGGGGGGCAGAGGTGGGCCTGCCCTCCCGCGCCTCGGCTGCAGGGCCATCCTCCAGGCCCAGGAGACGTCGGGCCTCCCTGCGGCAGCGCCGCACGGCGACACTGATGAGCCGGCGCACGAACGACACTGCGCGCTCCTGCAGGCTGGGCTGCAGCAGCCGGACCAGCACGTCTTCATCCAGCCCGTATAAGCCCAGGACGGCCCGGATGAGGTCCTCCAACACATCTGCTGTGGAAGGCTGCCGTTGAAATGTGGCCCTCAGGTGGTGTTGTAGCCACGGCAGAAAGCGTTGGAGGAGGGCTGGGTGCTCATCAAAGAGAGATGCCCAGGTGTCTGGCTGCAGGCCACCCACTGTAGCCCTGGGCACCGTCTCCACCGCCGGCGGCTGGGCAGCTAGCGGGCGAGGGGGGCTGTCGGTCCCCGGGTGTGCGGGCGCTCCTCCAGCTGCAGGTATGGCAGGCCATGTTGAGTCCTCTCGTGGTGGTCTGATGTGGACCTCTTCAAATTCATGGTCTGCCCGCACCGAGTGCAAGATGGATTGTACTCCCCTCTTGCAGAGGGGGCACTCAGGTTTGCTGTTAGCCCACCGCAGGATGCAGGCGTAGCAGAACTGGTGGAGGCATGGCATCACGAAGGCGGCGTTGTCAATGCTGTCCAGGCAGACTGGACAGCGGTGTTCCACCTCCGTGGCCATGCTGTTCTGGCTGCGGTGGGCTGGGAGGAGCTGCGGGTGGTGAACTGCTTCCTCCAAATGGCGCTGCAGCAGCTGGAAGCTGCGCTCGAAGATGCGCCGCGTGTGCCCTGGACACACCCTTCAGTATCTCTGGGATACCGCACTTGAAAACCGTCCTGAGTAAGGCAGCAGCACCAAGCCTTCGCTCAGCACTCCAGCCTCGCTGGCTGCTCAGCTGGAGTCTGCGCTTGAGGCCGTTGGGCACCCCTGTGTGCTGGGTTACAGGGCTGGGTGACGTCACGCTTGTCCGTTGGTGACCAGTAAACATGGCACTCAGGCAGCTTCCAGAAGCTGCCATGTCAGATGACTACTTTTTGGTGGTCTTCTGGCTTTCACAAACCTTGACGGACAATAAAACACAACAGAACAGAACTGTCCCTGGTGGAAGGAACTCCAACAATCTTCTAGTCCGACTGCCCGACCACTCCAGGGCTGACCAAAAGTTCAAGCCTGTTGTTAAGGGCATTGTCCAAATGCCTCTGAAACGGATGGGCACGGGGCATGGGCCATCCCTTGAGGAAGGCTGTTGCAGTGTTTGATCACCCTCTTGGTACAGAAATTGATCCTGAGCTCAAGTCTGAACCTGCCTTGACACAGCTTTGAGCGCTCAGTCACATGCTCTGGCTTGGCTGGCCCTGTGTGGAGCCAAGAGTTGCACTTGATGATCCTTGTGCATCTCTTCCCACTCAGGATATTCTGTTATTCTGTGAATTTATACTTGTGCCTGGCACCCACCCACCCAAGGTGCAGAAGCCAATAGTTTGTCTTGTTAAATTTCATGCCCTTGATGACTGCCCCATGCTCCAGTGTATCTACAGCCCACTGCAAGGCCTGTTCTTGCTCAAGAGACTTAACAGCGGCTGCCGGTTTAGTAGCATCAGTAAACTTGCTAACGGTGCATCCAACCCCTGCCCCCGGATCACTGATAAAAGGATTGACTGGAACTGGCCCTAGAACTGAGCCCTGAGGAACAAGCCCGAAGCACTTGGCTCACTCTTGTGGGTTTTCTCCTGCCTTTCTCTCCTTCCATTATGCCAAATCTCATCCTTGATCAAACTCTAACTAAATTGGAAAAATAGTTAAAGCAATAAATAAGTAGAACTAAAAGAAATAACAATTTCCCTCACATCTGCCTGTAACCAGTGTTTGAAATGAATCGTTGGCGGTCAGAGTTACAAAGGGGAAACTGCCATATGCTCTGCCCCTTTATGCTGCATTTGTACGTTGTTACTGGCTCCTTAGTCATTATTCCAAGGCGATCATTGTTATTATTATTATTAATTTATTAAAGGGAAAATATCTTGCTTTTGTGAAGTCAACTTCCCATCTTTCTCAAGGGTAAAGGGATAAAGTGAAGAGACTGGCTTGGAAGAATTGCCCTACTTCTGGACGTGGCTCCTCCAGGAACAGGCAGAACATCACAGAAGTTCAGGAGCTCAAAATCAGCCTTGATTTCTGTCAGAGTTTTGCGTGGCTGGGTCCTGGTGGAAAAGGGGGCGGGGGGCTGCAGAAAATGGCTGCTGCAAGAAGCAGCCAGAAGCTCTCTGCAGGCCCGAGAGAGTAAACATGGGCTAATTCAAGGCCAGAGTTGCTGCTGAACAAGGCCGAGCCAATCGTCCAATGTCACAGCGCCTCAGGGAATCACATTTAGGAGAATAAAAACGCAGGCAGGTGCATTTTCCCACCAAAGAGGGGAGTGAGAAGATGTAAGGAGCTGTGCAGGCAGCAAGGCCGGGGAGGGCGGGAGAGGAGGCCTCGCCCTGCTGCTGGAGAGAATGATGCCCCTGCAGCCTGTGGAGAAAGCCATGGTGGAGCGGGTGTCCCTCCGCAGCCCATGGAAAAGGCTGAGACCCCACCTGCAGCCCCTGGAGAGGCTCCATGCTAGATGAAACAGGTGGAGACATAGAGGAGATGCTGTGACCCACGTTAGAGCAAGCCCCTCCCTGTGCCACAATGCGGGGGAAGAAGGGAGTGAAATCATGACCAAAGTGAAGTCTGAAGTGATAGAGCGGCTTTGGTGGGCGTCTGGCCTCCAGCCAGGACCAAACCACCACAATTTATGACAAAGCATCTCAGGAACTACTTGCTGTCTCTAAGAGAGAGACTTGTATGCCATCAAATACATGACTTGGTTGTCCAGCATGGGTAAGTGTAACATGTTTTATAGTTCCTGCGCTATTTCTAGACCCACCCTCAGCAAAAGAAAGAGAAAGGAAAAAACGTCACAGCATTCACATCTTTCATTAGAAACTTTATTCCATCAGCCTACAGGTACATGAGGTGAAATAAATGGTAGTGAAGGGCAGAAGGACCAACAGCAGTCATGTTTGGAAAACAGAAACATTTTCACAACAAAACACCTTTTTGTTATAGCGAAGAAAAAAAGCCAGGCACACTTGATAGCTTTTCTTTAAGGATGTATTACAGTTCAGTCACATCAAAGTGAAACCTTGTGGGCTAAAACTGGGAAGTTCTGTGCTTTAGCACTAGTACAAGCCTACCAAACCACATGATTTTCTGGGCAGCAATTAGGAAACACGCATCGTTCTGTCAAAATTTCTGTCCAAATGAGCTGTGTATTCTTCAGTCTGGACTTCAGAGCTTCAGTATAAGGATCATTAGATGGATACCTATGTAATGAAACAAATTCAGTCATGGTCACGGTACTTGGAGAATCCAATAGATCTTAACTGACACCTTGGCCACTGTGGAGTTTGTTTTATTCTGTATTCCCTTCAATATGAACTCAGCTTTGCAGATTGTCTCAGCAGAAAGTATGAATGCACTGAAATCTTCTTTCCCCTAATCTGCATGTGCATCTCCAATTAAAATTTATGTGACTTCTCTGAGTACATCAAAATAAGGACAAACTTTATGCGTGACTGTGTTGTGATTAAAATCTTTGCTTAAAAGCCTTTAAGCGTTTTAAAAAACCTTGAGGTTCATGGTGTTTCTCCATGACCACCATTAGTACACCTACATTATGGAAAACCTCAAGTTTCTACTTACTACCTCAATTAAAGTCAGCTACACACCTTGTGCATCGTTTTGCACTTTAGTAAACTGGTACCAAGTTGCTCCCTTTTCAGTGTGACATTTCTCACTCTTGTAATGTGACTGTTTAGCAGCAAAGCTTCTCTTGCCGTCCCTGTCCCTGGTGAAGGCCTTTCTCTTAGTAGACAGTACTTGCTGAAATTACTCGTCAGCTTACTCGTTAAATTCCCACCACAATATAGTATCTCTGTTTGGATTTAAATTCTCTAAAGAGCATACTGGGATCTACAGAAAGGGCTAGATGACAAGCATGAAGATTAAGTTGGGGGGGTGGTCTCTCAAATTGACAGATGAGTGTCCTTCAGTGGAAGCCTCCTGGGGCACAGAGGGGACAGTGGGATTGCCAACACCAGTCCCACGGGCTTTTGTCCTGTGGCTGTCATTTGACAAAACTATGTGAGCCCTGCAGGTAATCTGTTCAGAGTGTCTACCAGTGATCCTTCGCTGAAATAAATTCAGGGAGGACTCGTGCTTCCCGCTGTATGCCGTACGATGCAACTGCCTACCCCTTTTACCTGGGCACAGAGCAAATGTTGGGACACGCTGCTCCCAAGAAGCTGGAGAGCTACTGCCAGAAGAGGGTGGAGGAGCCTGCTGGGGCTCCGTTACAAGCATGTTTTCTGGCACCATCACCAGCAGCAGCAGCTAGAAACAGTCCTGCCGCACCTGATGCAGGGTTCTAGAGGTAACTTGGCACTGACACAGAATGTCCGGTCTGGATCAACCATTTTATTTCCAGCTGAGATGTTTGGGGAACAATTCTGCTCCAATGCATCGCTACCTTGGCAGATTTCACAGTTCCCAACAGGCTGTTCTGGAGGGAGAGAAAGGAGCCTGTTGGAAAGGTGCTCTCCATGCAGAGCCAACAGAATAAGCTAAACTTTAAGGAGGGACTGGTTTGGACTTTCCTTCTGCTTCCTCGTTACTAGCCTTGACAACACCACCTTGATGTTTTTTCCCAATGAAGTAGGTTAAAGTGTTATGTATTAGGTAACCACCTCTGACAGACATGGGGACGACACGAATTCTGCCTTCAATCCTCTCCCTCTGCCCAGAGGTTCCTTCAGCCGGACAAAATAAAGGCCAGTTGGCCAAAATGCCAAAGAAACGCACACACGGTAGAATATTTTTGCAATTACAACTAGATGGCTAGAACACAGACACACAGCATAGAAATGGAGACAGGAGTTAATAAAGAATGGGGGGTACATGTGTCACATTATCAGCGATGCAAAAGACCAGCTTAAGCACGTGTTTCTCTACGTCAGCTATAAAAAAGAAAAGGTGCCTTTTTAGCAAGTATGCACAGAGATTGCTCAGATATTTCTAAGAAAAAAAAAAAAACAGAACACTTTACTATTTTTATCCTCTATTACAGACATTATTACTACCTGTTTATAAAATGTAAACCTTTCCTCGCAGTTAAGATTTACAGCAGTCATCACCTTTGTCCACTCCTTACATAATCAGTCCCTGGTGACAAAAATAAACTGATGTAGCACACACCTTTTCTGAAGTAATTACTGATATGTTATGGAGCATTAGTTGTGTAGTGGCAGAAGTAGTGGTCAGAACTGCAACGTATGGAGCTGAATGGCAGCTCCTAAGGATAAAAATCCTTAGAAATGTTGGGAGAACTGGTGTGTTTTGGAGGAATGTCTAATTGGGAACAGAAAAGGCAAATGGTATCCTATGACAGAAGACATAGACTTTATTCCAGCCTAGAGACCATTGGGATAAGGAGGATTCTACCAGAACCCCAAGTTTTCTGGAACTACACCAGCCACAGTAACGCAGGAACTCGATAGGGCACCTGTCAGTGAAATACAGCCTCTGGGGGGGAAGATGCTGGTTTTCACGTCAAGAAGAGGAAACAGATTCTTTCTATCCCTCCCATAAACTTACTCCAGCTGTGTTCAGTACTTAACTGCTGCTGTGGGTCTGCATGGCCAAACCAGCTCAAGGACCGATCCGCCGCTGACCAAGGCCAAGCCCATCAGCACCAGTCACAGCCCCTCTGTGGTCAAATATTTTAGGAAAAATCCCACAAGTGGACGCTTTTTGCCACCAGAGGAGGGAGTGAGAAGATGGAAGAAACTTTGCAGACACCAAGGTCAGTGAAGAAGGGGAGGAGGAGGCGCTCCAGGTGCCACAGGAGAGATTCCCCTGCAGCCCATGGAGAAGAGCATGGGGAACAGGTTGTCCCCTTGCCACCCACTGAAGATGATGGGGAGCAGAGATGCTTCCTGCAGCCCGTGGAGAGGCCCCAGGCTGGAGCGGGGAGACAAATGTAGAAGATGCAGTGACCTGTGTTGGAGCAAGCTCCTGGCAGGACCTGCAGCCTATGCAGAGACAGGCCCCAGGCCACAGCATGTTTTCTGGGGGGACTGGGGGGCACCAGGATGGAGCAGTGTGGGCCTGAGAGACTCAGAGACGTTCTATGATTTTATGACTGTACTCCATAGCAGTGACCCACGCTGGGACAGCTGGTGAAGAGATGGAGCCCTGTGGGAAAAGACTGACGTTGAAGAAGTTTGTGGAGGACCCCATGCTGGAGGAGGGGAAGAGTGTAAGGAATGCCCACCCCCCCCTTTCCCGCTAAGAAGGAAGATTACTTATGAGGAACTGATTGAAACCCCCATTCCGCCACCCCCCTGTGACACCTCAGCGAGGAGGAAGGGAGAGAAATAATGAATAAAGTTGAGTCTTTGAAGAAGGGAGAGGCAGGGACAGGCCTTTTAGGATTTGGTTGCACTTCTCGTTATTCTACCCTGGTTTCTGTGCATGTGAGTGTGGTAAGATGGGTTTTTTCAATTCCCTGTTGAGTCTGTTCTGCCTGTGACGCTGATTGCGGAATGATCTCTCCCTGTCCTTATCTCCACTCCTAAGCCTCTCAAGAGGTATTTTCTCCCCCAGCTGAAAAGGGGAGTGAGAAGAGTGTCTTTGCTAGGAACCCGGCCTCCAGTCAAGGTGCAACCACCACAACAGCCTAAAATAGAGTGCGATCAAATGCTTAGCTTACGCTGTTGTTTAAAGACAGGCCTTCAAACCAGGGAAATTGAGCGCTCTCTCTAGGTTAGAGATCAGAGCTGAAGGTATTTAAAGCTCTGTCCTTGTGATCTCTACCACTTCCCTGGAAAAGACGTTGTGAGATGGGTGGAGCAGAAACCAGAACCTGAACGTATCGCTTTTTTAGCTGATTTTTAATGTGTTTTGATTAACCTGGCTCAAAGGAAAAAGTCCTGTGCTCTTTGTTCTTAACCTTCAACATCGAGAAGTACATTTTGCACTTACCAACTTCATAAACGTTCCTATTGGCTGAAGCAGAGCCAGCGATCTCAGCATACGGGGAGTCCCCGCGTGCCGGGGACTTCATTTCCACATAGCCGCATTCTGAACTTCTGGGGACAAGAGCTGGTGGGTCTTTTATAGTAGCGTAGGGGTTCTCAGAACTACTTAACGAGCAATTACTTAAATTATATTCGGAGTTCTTCACTAGATCTGCAACAAGAAAAACACGTGTTTCTCTCAAGCATGCTAGTAGTATGGACATCAATGTTACACAGGGTGTTGAGTTCTAACAAGTCGCTCCCCAACAAATATTTAAATGGAAACCAGTCATAGCACTTCCAAATGGTTAGACAGTCCTTAATGAATCCACTTCTACTGCTATTCTTGTTTATGGCCCTTGGTCTTGTCATCAGCAAATTCCTGTTGCAGTCTGAGAACTGTCAATTCTGGTTAGAATAGTAGCTGGCATTCAATACAGATAATCCCAGAGTGGTTGGGGTTGGAAGGGACCTCAAAGCACATCTAGTTCCAGCGCCCTTCCGTGGGCAGAGACACCCTCCACTAGACCAGGTTGCCCAAAGCCCCATCCAGCCTGGCCCTGAACAATGCCAGGGAGGGGGCAGCCACCGCTTCTCTGGGCAGCCTGTGACGGGGCCTCACCACCCCAACAGAGAAGAATTCCATCCTAACACCTGATCTAAATCTAACCTCTTTCAGGTTAAGGCCATTACATTTTGTCCTTTCACTATATGCCCTTGTAAACAGCCCCTCTCCAGATTTCTGGTAGCCCGCTCCCGGTTAGGTAGTGAAAGGCTGCTACAGAATCTCCCCAGAGCCTTCTCTTCCCCAGGTGGAACAAGCACAACTCTCTCAGCCTGTCTTTGTAGGAGAGGTGCTCCAGCCCTGTGGTGACCTTTGTAGCCCTCCCCTGGCCTCACTTCAGCAGCTCAGTGTCTTTTACTGGGGAGCTCAGAGCTGGACACTGTACTTCACGTGCTTTCACTTTCTGTGCCTTGGGCACTGTGGCTTGAGCACTTGCCAGAAAAGACTGAGGCAAAAAGTCATGAAGTACCTCAGCCTTCTCCAGATCCTGGGTAACTGCGTCTTCTGTTTCCTTCTGGAGACAAGGCCAATTTTTCCTCTCACCCTCATTTTGTCACTGATGGAGCTATAGAAGCTTTTGATGTTGCCCTTGATGTCTCAGGCCAGATTTAATTCTGTCAGCACTTTAGCTTTCTTAACCTGGTCCCTGGCTGTTGGAACAGTTTCTCGTTATTCCCCCTAGACTACCTGCCCATGCTTCTACCCTCTGTAGGCTTCCTTTCCCTGTCTGAGTTTGCCCAGGAGCGCCTTGTTCATCCAGGCAGGTCTCCTGGTGCATTTGTTGGGCTGCATCTCTCCAGAGCTTGAAAGAGGCAGTCCTTGAATACTAACCAGCTGTCCTGGGCCCCTGGTCCTTCCAGGGCTTCGTTCCATGGTACTCTACTGAGCAGGTCCCTGAAGAGGCCGAAGTATGTTCTGCTGCAGTCCAGGGTAGTGAGCTTGCTGTGCACCCTCCTTACTTCCCTGAGGATCTAGAACTCCAACATTTCATGGTCACTGCAACCAAGATTGCATCATGGTACTCTGTTACAAGCATTACAGCAGTCTAAAGGAACTTTCTCTAGACAGTCTCTCTCTAAACAAAATACACAGTTTCCAAGAACAAAATTAGGTTATTTGAGAAGACCTAAACCAACTAAATTTATTCCTACTCCATCTTTATTTACTAGGTCTCATGTCAGCTGTCCTGCTGTTTTTGCCAAGCCTGACACCCAGGTCACAAGCCTAGAGCTACCCAAGCAATCCCACTGCACCTTCTAGAAACCAGGCATAACATCAGCATTCCTCCAGTCTTCCAGAATCTCCCCATGCAGTGGGGTAGCCACAGCCGGGATCTCTCAGAAGTCCCAAGTGCTGGTACATCTGCTCTAAGAAAATGTAAAGCTGAACTCTGAGCGTTAAACTGTTTTCTTAAAAACCCCGCGTCTCAGCCGGAGCTGTTGTTAGACCAAGGCTGGGGATGGGCAGGGAAAAATCCTGCTGCAGACTGCTTCTGATGCTGCACCTGATCCCCAGAACCTGACAGTGAGAAGGACTAGAAATGAAGGTAATTAAATCATCTAAAGAATAATGGCACTCAGAGTCCCTTCTAAGGCTTTCACTGGGCAGAGACATGAGGAGTGTGATCCAGCCTTTGGGATGCTTGAGATTGGGAAAGGATGAAGTGTCAATAGGATACAGAAATTCTCACCCCTTCTCAGGAATTTTCTTTTGACGGACAATGTGCTGTGTTTCAGCAGACAGGAGGCTTAGCTGGGAAGATGCTGCTACAATTTACATCTGCAGCAGCCCAGATGATGAGAAACTACTTCAAAAAGCCTTGATTCTGTGTGGTGGGGATTTAAAAAAAGGATTCATGCAACCCCACACCTATTTAATCAAAGTAATTTTGCCAAAGCAGATCCTTATTTACAACACCCATTGATTTATGAAAGTAATTAGTATGAAAATATTTGTATGACAATATGATGAGAGTTTTGCATATCATGTCTGCACTGGGCATCAGGTGGATTCACCGCTCCTCACAAGGAGTCACTTTTTTGTCTCCTTGAAGAAAGGTCGAACCCATAACCCTGAACCTCACGCACAGCCAGACCACCTTGGCATTACCCTGAGCGGAGAACCAGGAAAAATTCCCTGCTTCCCTCTCTATCCCAAACACAGTAAATACCATTCACCCTCTCCTCCTCCTCCTTCTTCCTTCTTACCAAGATCGTTGAGGTAGCCACCATGTTTCCAGTCTGCAGGCAATGTTCCCGCGTAGTCCATGACAGTTCCTCGTTTTCCAGGTTCCACGTTTTTAAGGTTCACAAACAGCTGATTGGTTTTGGCCTAATTCAAAGGAAGACAGATAACAGAAACTGAAACTGATGGGAAGTTACAGGATTTCCAGGTGCTAATCAGGCAAAGTGGTTTGGGTTTGCGTGGCCAGGTTTTGGTAGCGGTGGGGGGCCAGGGGTGGCTTCTGCAAGAAGCTGCTAGAAGCTTCCCCTACGTCTGACAGAGTAAATACCCGACGGCTCAAGGATGGACCCACCGCTGGCCAGTGACGAGCCCATCAGCGATGGTGGCAGCACCTCTGTGATAGGATGTTTCAGAAGGAAAAAAACCCACAGGCAGACACTTCTTGCTGCCAGAGAAGGGAGTGAGAAGATGAAGAAACTCTGCAGACACCAAGGCCAGGGAAGAAGGAGGGGGAGGAAGCGCTCCAGGCACCAGAGGGGAGACTCCCCAGCAGCCCATGGAGAAGACCATGGTGAAGCAGGCAGTCCTGCTGCAGCCCAGGAGGAAGATGCCGAGTAGAGATCCCAGCTGCAGCTCCATGCTGGAGCGGGTGGACACACCTGAAGGAGGCAGTGACCTCATGGGAAGCCTGCATTAGAGCAAGCTCCTGGCAGGACCTGCAGCCCGTGGACAGAGGAGCCCACACCGCAGCAGGTTTCCCTGGGGCAAGCTGTGGCTCTGTGGGGAAGCAGGCTGGAGCAGTCTGTCCCTGGAGGTCTGAGCCACATGTAAGCCACACCGGGGCAGTTGGTGAAGAGCTGTAGCCCCCATGGTAAGGATTCATGTTGGAGAAGTTCATGGAGGATTGTCTGATGTGGGAAAGACCCCACACTGGAGCGGGGGAAGCATGTGAGGAGTCCTCTGCCTGAAGAGGAAGGAGCGGCAAAGACAATGTGTGATTAACTGGCCACAATCCCCATTCTGCCCCCGTCCCGTGCCGCTCGGGGGTAGGTGGCAGAGAATTTGTGAATAAAGTTGAGGCCAGGAAGAAGGGAGGGGTGAGGGGAGGTGTTTGAACATTTGGTTTTATACCTCATTATCTCACTCTCTTTTGATTTGGTAGGAAATTAGATGCTTTGCCCATGATGTTACCTGCGGAATGATCTCTCCCTGCTCTTATCTCAACTCATAAGCTTTTGGTTATATCTTCTCTCCCCTGTCCAGCTGTGGAGGGGAGTTATAGAGCGGCTTTGCTGGGCACCTGACCTCCAGCCAGGGTCAACCCACCACAAAAAGAAACCAAACCTGAAACATGATGGAACCAAATGAAATAAACTAGAAGCTAATTGACAGAGGAGCACTGAGATTTTGATGCTCTACCTTTGCCAGGGTCAGTCTGTCCATGTTGTTGACATGAGGTGCGGTAGCGCACTGAGTCAGAGTATGATAACTGGGGTTAGAGAAATAGTGACTGTTGGAATTTCCACCGGTACTGTGAGGGATGGCTTCTGAAAAGAAAATAAAATCAACAACTATCAATAGCATGGCATTTCTTTCTGAGGAGAAGTTTTTGACAGCTCTGCACTCATTCCAAAACCTAATGGGAGAGTTTCTGGAAAGAGCTACCTAGGAAATTGCCATTCATTTGACGGATTTAGGGACACAGAGCAGGAACTGACAGGTCACTTGAAGCAAGAGCATGTTACTTGCTAACTTACTTCTCTCCTGAGGTTCCTTGCTCTCTTTTGCCTCTGCAGTCACTGTCCCAATTACAGAGAATTTTAACCACCAAGTTCATAGCAACACTCTCTAGTGCCTCAAGAGCACCCCCACCTTTGCTGACAGCTCTTTCTTGGCTCTGAAAACTCTTTCTGCCACCTTCTTCACCTGCTGCCTGCCTTAACAGCTGTGGGCAGAAGACAGCAGTGCCTGAAGTTTCACGTACCCGTTGCGTCACTCCCAGGTTTGCTCTTTGCCTTCACTTGTTTCAGACTCGAGCCTTCAGATGGAGCTTCTTAACTGTATCGGGATTACAGATCTGCAGCACCACGGACGCTACCCTTTGTTCCTAGCCCTAAACTCTGTCTGTCCATGGCCAGCAGATGGCAATGTGTCACCAGTGGCAGACCCCTACGGACAAGATTTGCTTCGAGAGGATCTCTGTGTATCTGGGAGACTATGAGAAGGGAAGAGGGAAAAGGAAAAGGAAATTGTCTCTACTTGGGATTTGGCTTTACTTGTACTGGGCCTGCCACTGAGGCCATGAAATTAGGAAGGAACGAAAACCGAAAAAGAAGAAAAGGGTAAAAGACAGTAAAGAAACAGGCAAATTAGGAACCAATTGTCCTTCTCCACCAGACTGTCAGGTCTCCCAGGCTACTCAGAGCCCTGTGCTTGAAAACCCGTGCAGTCGTATGAGCGGAGCCAGACATCTGGCTGGTGTCACGTCATATGACACGTGTGTCGATGTGGGAAGACAGCAAGAGATAAGGTCTTCATAACCAATTCTGCAGGTTTTCTCTGGAAAAAGCCCAGGTCCAACTCCTGAAGCATCTACCCCATTAAGACTCCCCCTGAAGCAAAGAGGATGTATCAAAACACTGGCCAAAACAGAGGCTCCCCTGAGGGTTGAGTAATTGCTCTTAGGCACCAACACTTGCCATTCCTACTCACTTTGCTCACAGTGCTTCCCCATGAAGCCCGTGCGGCAGGTGCACTGCCCACTGATGTGGTCGCAGTCAGCTCCGTTCTGACACTGGCATAGCAATGCACAGTCCTTCCCGTAAAAATCCAGGGGACATCCTGCAATAGAAGGAGCGGGAAGAGAACTGGAGTGAAGCAACTGCTCCAGAACTAAAATGCAAACATCCTGGGTAAGTATATTAATGGACTACAGCCAGTACTGCACATCCGCAGGGGGAGCATCTGAATGTCAGAGTCATTCATTCTGTGTGTGCACATGACAGACTCTTCCACAGGGATGCCCAGCCGCAGCCAAAAGTTGTCTTCCTCTAAAGCAAGGCTAAAGAGGAGTTCAAATGTAGTTGCCAGCACTCTGCCAGTGCTTATGCAGCTGCCTCCCCTGCTACCGCGGAGGTAACGTGTAACATCTTCTGGGCCAAAAATGCTTAGCAGCGTGGGAAGACATCAACGACTGAAATGTGAAAACACCAAAGGAAAGTTCTGTCACTCGTTTATAGACCAAGAATGGATGACAAAAGTCACTTACTCTGTGTACAGTAAAGGCCAGTCCATCCTGGGGTACATTTGCACTCCCCATCGCAGGCACTGCAGTAAGCTCCATTATGGCAATTGCACGTGTGGATGCAGTTCTGTCCCCAGTGGGAAGGTGGGCAAGCTAAAACAACCCACAGCAATTCATTAATTGATCCCAAATGACAAAGATCAGTGATATCCACAAACAGAGCTGCTTACATTCACATAGAAGCACTGCTTCACTTGGTGTTTGTTGTTTTGCTTTTAAAGCCATTTCTTGGGCTACTCCATTCTGAGCAAATCGCCACAGGTTGGGTTTTCTCTAACTAAGGACTTCTTTTACTCTACATAAAAAGTGTTGAAAAAAATTGGAAGTGTCGAAAAAGCCAGCAATTCAAACTTGATCCTCAGTAACTAGGACACTCATACCAGCTTTCTCCACACAGAAAGCCAAGTAACTTTCCTCTTTTCATTATTTTTTAATCTGCAAGCAGTTACGTTGAACACAGCCAAAGGTATAAGTCTTCTAAGCCTCAAAACTGAAGGAGTACAAACAGAGAAGGTTGAAACACATCTCACAGCCTATAGATTTAGGCTAAATATGAAGCTTAATTCTTTAATTTCTAATGTTAGAGTCTAGGTAATTACCTAAATAGAGTGCAAATGATCAGGACTGTACCTTTATCAAGTGGACTCTTGCTGCTGTGGTTGCATTGATGAATATAGTATTTCTAAAAATTAGAAATTCCCGAATCCTTTAAATGCAAAAGGACTCATCTATGTGTGGGCTGCATTTTTGCAAAGTGGTGGTTTTGCCCAAATTTCACTTCATTAAGAAATATACTACATTGTAGTGACAAAAAAATAAACACTAAGTTTTGTTTTTCTTGTTTTTGCTTCAGTTGTGCCTTATGATTCTTTTTGTTATTGTTTTTGTTTGAAAATAGTGGTCAGCTATGAGGGAATGTAAATCCCATACAGATGAAAGGTTAAAAGTTTTAAGAAGGTTATTGGTTCCAGAAGAATTTAATGGAATCGTTATTTTCCATGTGAACAAAAGGCCTGTACACAAAGCAAAGAAACTTGCTCTGTTACAGCCCATGAGCATAGTCTAAATAGATGCTTCCATTCATATTGCTGGCACCATTTTCTTGTTATTGATTTGTGAGTAAGTCTCTCCTCCTCCTAAATACCCCTATTCTTCTACTCTCCAAAATACCTACTTATTTTACCATAAAACCAGACGCCTTTCTTGCTACTGGCTTCCACAGGAATCGGCTCAAGATTTATCTTGCTATGATACTTAGTTGTGCATGCCAATCACTTCACAGAATTTAGACAGCAAAGAGTTTTTTTTCCAAAGTCACCAGCTGCTACATTGCACTGGTACAGAGCTAGTTAACCTGGACTAGCCAAGCCATAAATGAGTTACCATAAGTGACGTGAAACCAATGCGGGATGGTATTCGGAAATGCACCTCCCTGGAAATCAGCACAGTCTCTTTGGAATGTTGACGTATCAGGCTCTGGTGTGGCTTCTTTTATTCACAGAAATGGGTTGACTGAAACTTTGGAATACAGTGTTTTGGACCGTGTGGATTTTGGTACTTCATGGAATTGGATCTATTTCTCGTGAGAATTCTGCCTCAGGTATTTCTCTCCTATTATCAGTATTTTCATAGACCTGACAAGGCATCTGGAGAATGCTGAATTATTTCATAAAAGAACTCCTATGAAACATAATGAAATTAGGGCCTAGCACTCTGAGTCAGTAACAAAGTCTTCACTGGTTTAGCATACCAAGGCAATACTCCTCAAGTGAGGTAGAATGGCAGTAAAAAGGGGTATCTGCGTTGTGCTTTTATGTGGCAAGGTTCTGGTGGCGAAGCGGGGAAGCAGGGGTGGCTTCTGCAAGAAGCAGCCAGAAGCTCTCTGCAGATCCTCTACAACTCTTCTTGGGCAGTGAAAGACTGAAAATTGGTCTCTTCTCTCATATTCTCCATCCCACTTCTTAGAAAAGCCAGAGTGCAATTATGTTGCTGATAGTGCTGATAAACTGAAGAAGAAAACTTTCGGATTTCTTCCTCCTATACCACACAGTCCTCATTTCTGACTTGGACAGTGGGTTTTTTACTAAATACTAGATAATGTAAATAGCCAAACCCGAATTGATTGTTGTTAAAAGAAAGGGGAACATTTCATACTTACGTTGAGAGCAGTCACTACCAATCCAGCCAGGGTAACACTGACAGGATTTATCAATAGGATTGCACGTTCCGTTACTGATGCATGTGCATATTCCAATGCAGTTCTTGCCAAATCTGCCACTGGGACATACTGGAACAAAACACAATTAGAACTCCTTAGTAATCAGAATGGGATTACCTTTTCTTTATTTCAAGAGGAATCTTGATACTAGGATCAAGACAGGTACTGCTTAGTATAATGTTCAGTAAGGCATTAGAAATTCTGGGAAGCCCTTTATACATGCTCATTATACAAATAATACAAATAACAATACAGTGGGTTTCATACTGTAGGATCAAATGTTCAAACAGTTTAAACCTGCTTAAGATTCCTAATTTATACGCTGCAAGCACTACAACAGCAACTGCTGTTGGTTTTATGGCTTCCAAGCGACGGAAGGAAAATTGCTGAAGTGCCTGGTCTCTCTGTCCCAGAGAGTCTTTACTACAACTTGTACCTTTGTTACAGAGGGCTCCTGTAAATCCAGGTAAGCAGTCATGTAAGCCAGTAATATGGTGGCAGGGACCACTGCTGTGTACACACTGGGGGCATGTCTGGCTGCAGCGGTGTCCATAAAACCCAGGGGAACAGACTGGAATCAGAAAGAACAAACCGTCATTCCTTCCTACACTTTCTATACAGCCGTGAACTACTCTTCAGAGCACTTCCTGACTCTGAATTAGCGCTGCTTTCTAAACACACAAGGCTTGCAATGGCATCCTCATTATTCGTGCAGTTCAAGGCTTTACACTCACAAATGGAGATTTGCTCGTCTTCCTCTAAGGTTTACTATATCCCAGCTCTTAATGACTTAACTGACATTCTGTTACTTGTCAGGCCATGCTGACTTGGGTTGCATGTGAAATGCATCTCTAGTTTTTATGTTATACACATTTGACTACACATTGTATGTCCTCTCCAACACAAACAACTCCTAAGGCATATTTGAAGAAAAGTCATTTAAAAAGATAGACTGGATAGTTTTATCTGTAGAGGAGTATGGTCATCTTAGACCTTGACTTCTTACCTGTTTCCTAACTTGGAAAACAAATAGCCATTACTTCACTGAGAAAAACTTACCAATGTTTTCCAGTGATCCTTTAAGTACTCATGACATGATACAGCCAGCTACACATCACCTAACTTTTAGAGAACCTGAGACCAGAAATAGGAATTCACTTAATTCTTACGCGAAAGGCACAAGTTTCTTTTAAAAAAGGAGGAAAAAAAAAGGGGGGGGCGAGGAGGACAGACAGGGAGAGGCCGTTCCATAAAATCTCCTCCTTTGCTGCTCTAATCCCTTCTGGTATTTTTTTCCTGATAAATTAGAATATTAGGTAACACATCAAGAGAAATAGCTGTTGCACAGCAGCACAATTAGCACAATGCACAATTAGCACTCACAGAACTTAACTTGGAACCTTTCCCGTATTTTAATTTCATTCAAGATTCAGTCTTTTAATTATACACTCGATACGAGTTACATGGCTCGATCTCCCTAGAGATCCTCGCTGTTTTGGTAGGTAATACTAAACACCAAAAAATACCAAGTCTGATGGTTACTTTAACAAACCTAAAAGAAAAAAAACCCAAGCTATTCTAACATACTTTGTTGAATTTAGTTCCTTCCTCTATTGTCACAAACCCTTTGCCTGCTGCTCCACTTATTATGCATATACATATGTTCCACAACACCTTTCTTAATCCTACCTTCTGATGCTATCTCTGCAGTGTAACTTTATAGAGCAGCTATTTGAGACCGTGTTATGAAAGTATTGCTCAGGAGTATTGCTCTGACGTGTGAAGCGTGGGAGGAGGATATTTCCAGACACCGAACAGAAAGCAAACTATGCTCTTTATGTCATACAGTGTGTCCTGACATCACCAACGTGTTGAAACTAGTCCGTTACACACGCTGCTGTGATGACATCATCCCGGGACAGATATTCCATTTTTTCTAGAATCAAGCACAAAGTCTCTTTCCAGCAAAATCTTTTTCTTTTCCAAAGATGAAGATTTCACTGAAGCCAAAAGCAGTGTCTCCTTTCCAATACCTGAGGTCACGCAGTCAAGGTCTGTGCTACGCCTGAAGTCGTCATCTCCACCCAGGATAGTTCTATCACACCGGCCAGCTCATTTTTAGAACCTGTTACAAAAAGATGCTACATTTTTACTACGGACTTTCAAATCATAGAATCTACCTACTTTAACCTGGCTTCATTCGTTACCATACTTTTGGTCTCTGGTGATTTGTCTGCCCTAGTGTCTCACAAACTACTCATCGATGGCACAATGACAATACTACTATTTTCTCATCATTCACTCCAATTACTTTTATTATTTTTGCAGCCTTGCCATTTCCCAGCGGTATCTGAGTGACTGAGGGGAGGTCGCACTGCGGCTTTTGGGACGACAATAAGGCCAAGAACACTCTGGGCTCAGTTAGGTGAGTGCTGGCTGTGGCAGCCTCCCTCTCTTTCTGTGAGGACTCCTGTGGAGAGAGTCCACAGAGACTACTGACCCTTGAATACAAACAGGAAAGCTGAAGCTTGCAACGCTACAGTATCGCACGGAGACACAAAACTCCAGAACCCTCTGAGAGGGGCATACTTAAGAGTGTCAACTCCATCTTATGGAAGCTGGAAGAGTTTTCCCAACACTTACATAGACATTTAGGTGAGAACTCAAATCCCTCCCTGGAGATAAAAGGTTTGTGATAGCATGCCTTTCTGCAGAGTTTCATCATGTTTTCAAATTACCTTGCTCTCCATAGACAACAGTGCCAAACACAAATTCTAATGGATAACCAAATACAAATACTTCCTAAAACCACAAGGAAAATGCCAGAGAAACCTTGCAGAAAAGTGCAACAATTTTCATGCAGAACAAAATATGTGCAGAGACACTTGAGTTCTCAAGTTTGAAAAACCTAAGTGGAAGCACAGCTTCTGCACAACTGATCCTCTTTTTGGCTGCCAGAGCCAAGCTTTCTGGGTTCCTGCACGCAAGGCTTTACGTACCAGAGCTGCCAGCACAGCCCTGCATATTTACAGCTCTTCACCACTTCCTGAGGAATGGTTCTGTGAAGGCGCGCAAGGTTTCAGATTGACCCATCTACTCTCCTACTCCCAGTTTGCCTGTGGATCCCACACTCAACAACATTTCCATACCTGTGAATCACAGATGGAACAAAACAGCCACAGAACTGGCCCCTGTCTCCTTCCAGCCCCACACAGTCCTCCTGTAGAGCAGAGAATTTATTTAAAAACTGGAGTTTCTAAGAATTTCCCAGAAAACCAAACACTATCACTGGAAAAGATGGAGCCAGTTTTTCAGAGAAAGAGTTCATGTTTTGACTACAAAATGTAATAAAAAACAGTTATGGAATAAAACAAATCAGTTTTGACTTTTACCATTTTAAAACCTTTGAAATTAGATATTTTGATTGCTCTCCCCAAGCACAAATTGCAAGGTGCAGCAGACCTGATGAGGCAATGTTATGGCAGTGCAATGATTTCTAACTTTGCACTTCTCAATGTCGGGGTGACAGCATCAGAGCCCCAAGAGGAAGGCAAAGACCTGTCTGTCACTGCACTCTTCGCAGTGCCTTCTCACAGCTGACTAAGAATGAAGGCAACTTCTCCGTTCATATTGTACCAGAGATAGAAGATAATGTAATCAAAACTAGGTTGTTTGATGTTAAGTATCTATTTCTGGCACATTCTTTCCTCTCACAGTTTTTTCTGCTTTAACAGAAGCACTCTGGAGAGCATTTGATGCCAACGGGGAAAAATTTGGGTCTGTGTTTTTCAACAAATTCTAAAGGAGCTGGAGAAAAGTCTGAGGCTCAACTTTAAAGCATGGAAGCAGGAAGAGTTTTTCATCTGTGCATCTTAACTGTGTGTTTTCTGCACTTCAGTGTGTTGCACTGCAGAGTTCTTCCCAAAGATTTGTCGTCATGTGTCACCAATCTTCAACCCAGTTGTGTATGGGCTACCAGGAGCAGTCCTCCTTGGAGACTTATCCCCCCGACAAAATTCAGTGCAAAATCTGGTGAAATTATGAAACTACCTGGCAAGGGAATTCACATTTTTCTCCTCTCCAGCCTGGAGCACAGGTACAGGTTCCATCCAGAGCTTTGCAAGCCCCTCCGTTAAGGCACTGGCAAGTTAAGTTACAGCCAAGCCCCCAGGTACTTCTGGGACAATTTATTGAGCAATCTACACCATGCCAACCTGCCAAAAAGAAGAATTTCAAGTGACAAATTAATCCAAGTTTTCCCCCATTCCTCTCTGCGGACGTGTTTCACTCTGCCTATCAGGCAGCATCTTTCGGAGATGTGCAATCCCAGGGTACCACTAGCTACAAGCTAGTAGCAGCAGTTTCAGACGAGGACTCGTCCACGTTGGAACAAGGGTGGTGAAGGGCACCTCCTGACATCTCTGCACAGCACACATTTGCAGATGGGTGCCACCGTGCAATAGCAATTCAGGGCAGATCGGCAAGGAAAACACAGACACCTTGAAATTACACTACCAAGCACCAGAGGATACTGAAGGTTTAAGGCATGGGTTGAAAAAGCAAGGACTGTATTCCCTACATTCAAGCTGCTGCTTTCATCACTCTTCCGCCAGTACTGAACAGATGGAGTTCTGCAATACAGTTTATTTTTTTTATTATGCTGGGTAGCAATGATTTGCAGACTGCACGCTGGAGGCAGAGAAATGGAAATAGATTTTTAAAAATGTGACCATCTGATACAATAGAAACGGCAGGAGACAGTCTGACGTGACCATCAGCAGTGACACAAGCCAAGGTTCTAATTTTGTACCTTGTTTACAGCAAGCCAAGGGAAAAGTAATTCTGCACTGAGCCTAATCAATAGACTGTGCAAAACACATGGATTGAAACGAAGCCGCCTCGTGCCCTGGATAGAGAACTTCACATTTAGGGGTCATTTCAGGCA
This sequence comes from Gallinula chloropus, assembly GCF_964237585.1. Taxonomy (NCBI): domain Eukaryota; kingdom Metazoa; phylum Chordata; class Aves; order Gruiformes; family Rallidae; genus Gallinula; species Gallinula chloropus. The sequence continues at coordinate 56,104,546 of NC_140089.1, forward strand.
AAAATCAGTCCCTGACAGAGGTGGGCAGGCACGTGCAGTTTCTGAGGGGGTACAATGTCCATCAGAATTACTGCTGGGAGGTGAGAGCCAGGCAGGGAGGTCAAGGACCGTCAGTCTAGTCACACGAATACTGGGAGACCTAGAAAGTTTCTCACAGAAGCAGGGAACAGCGCGCAAAGGCTTGGAAGGGTCTTAGGCAAGGTTTTCTCAGAGAGCTGGTGAGGAAAAGAGCATTCAAATAGAATAAATTGCCAGTAGATACTAACATCAGTGCTAAAATGGCAGGAAGAAATCGGTGCCTCTGTGTGGCTGAGAGGGGCAAGGGTTGCAGCCAGAGGTCATGCACACCCAGGCTGAGGGAAACCCGCCTATGCATTTCGACTAGGCAGGCTGCTGTCAGACACATGGCAGGCATGCCTGTGGTACATCCAGCAGATGACAGCACTGCCACCAAGAGAGAAGTGGTGGCACACCTCAGGGTAAACACCAGTAATTCACTAAGCCGCAGCAGCCTCCAGCCCACTGAGAACACAAACATGAGGCATGTGCACTCTTCTTGGGGCAGATGGTTTCCTAGTTTTCACCTCCCAGAGCAGCAGAAGCATAAATCAGCTGGTGATATGGCCTTCAGCGTGGTCTGCTTTTTATTAAGTTTCTTTCTTCTTCTCTACTTCCAAAACTCAAATTCATTTTATGATTAGGGAAAAAGGAAATTAATCTGAAGGGATGCTTACCTGCTTTGCAGGCACAAGAAACATCTACTGGTGAACAGATGGCTTCGTTTTTGCAGTTGCATACAGATGAACAGTTTATTCCATACGTCCCCAGAAGACAGGCAGTACCACAAGCAGCACCCTGAATGACACAAAAACAGAGTCTAAAAACTATTCAGACAATAGAACCAGTACATTCTGTAGACTGACTCAGGTGCTACAAAAGCCAGAGAACATGCCTGTTCCAGGCTGTCACTAAGGTATCTGAAATTTCATGGCGAGGGACTCCTTCATGCTCTTTAAGTCCACAGTAAGCATTACTTTCCTGTTAGTTGTTGGGAGAGCTCAGGTCACACAGCAAACACCACTTGGTTAGATCAATGGACAGTATCTTAAGTAATAAGGAAGCCCTTCACGAAACCAAATCTCGGTAAGACAGCAGGTTCATGGAACGTGGATGTCTACAGTATTTTTAGGAATTAATTTGACTGAAGTTTTCACAGTTGTTGTTCCTACAACAGTCACCCTGTAAATATCCAAAGCACAGGTAACCGCAAATGCATGTAAAAGCTGCAGAATAATCCATCCTGAACCGCAAAAACAAGTGTCTTGCTCTAGATTTTCTCTGAATGGAACATCAGGAGCTTCTGCAGCAAGATAATGATTGAAACCATCATTCCTCCCTTTATTTACACCTCACAAGCACATCCTCCTACTTATCACTGTCTTACAAAGTCACTATCTTTTCTTTCCTGAAATGCCTTCACTTCAGTGCTGAGAACCAATCCCAGATTTGCCTCAGAATCTTAGACAACGCCCAGTATTATTTATGTACCTAAATACCGTTACCTTTCTTTTCCTGTGGTGGAGAAAGGACACTCGGGCACCATGAAGAACTTGGCACTCAACTAAAGCCAATGGAGTTGAAAATGTACTGCGAAAGAGAGACTTATTTACCTCAAATCCAGGGCCACAGGTGCATTTTCCAGTCACACTATTGCAGTCAGCACCATTTTGGCAGCTGCGGATCTGCTGACATGACTCGCCATAGAATCCTGGAGAACACGTCTCGTTGCAGTAGAGCCCCGACCAGCCAGGCTTGCAGGAGCATTCCCCAGACACAGGGTGACAGCTGCCAGGAGGGGATGGAAGGATAAGTAATTCAGGACTAAAAATGACAATCTACAACTGAACAGTTCTTGAGATCTAAATTAGAACGTATTTATAAAACTACTAGTACTGGCATTTTAAGACAGTCATCACTGTCCTGTAAATAGGTGTAGGAAGCTGTAATACTTTTGAAGGATTTTGATGGGTTTTCATGAAGTCAGACTAATTGGCAGTAAGATTTATACATTAAGAATGGGAGCCGATATATATATGTATGCACATATCCCTCAGAGAAAGCAAGAGACAAAAGAAATGCCACCAGAACGTGTCCTGAAAAAACCCTAATCCCAGCCTAACTATACCATATTAGTTGGTGATGCAGAATGACCTCCCACAGTCTTATTTACAAATGTGAAGCAGGGGTGGAAGATCACCAGAAAGAGCTTACAAGACAAAAGAAAAACCCTTGTAGAAAAGTACGTAGCTACAGTGAGCTCTTTTTACACCAGGTGTCACGTGAGTAAAGACATGCCAAAACCAGCCTGAAATGCTGCAATTCCTACATTTTGTACATTCCTGTACAAAACAAGGCGCTAATGTTGACAAAGGCAGACAGAGGCCTTTTTCGCTTCTTCCTGCAAACTGCATCTTCAGAATGACAAGTTTCTGTAAACCCCCCAACCTGTGATGGGAAGTGGCAGGGACGTATGGATCTGCTCATACCAGGTCACAGCGCTGTTGCTGTACCCCACTGAGGAAACGGGGTTTATATGGCCTTAGTCTCAGCCAGCCAGTGCTCACTCTCTGTTTTCTCTTGACTGTTGAGTACCAAGGGAAAAATGGATACTTTCACCTGGTCACAGAGAACAGAGGGCTGGGTTCAATACACACTCCAGCTCAAATCCTTGCATATCTACCAAAAGAGGCAATGGACAAGAACCATTTCTGAAAAAACTCTTTGCATAAGAGGCTTGTTACCTGCTGGTGCTCTCTGGACCCCTGGAAAATAATAGAACCTCCCAGGTATACCTATATCTAACCCTTCACGAAGCATAGAGGCTGACAAGCATGAGGATTGGCTGGAGCTGCCATCAACTGACCACATCTATTGATTTCAGTTATTTTGCACTTACAGCACACCAGAACGTGCAAGGGATATATGATCTATCCTGCCTACACACAGTGAGCAATGTAATGATCTACCCACCTGGTAAACAGAGACAAAGGTCCCACTTTGTCATAATATTTATTTGGCGGGTAAGCAACCAAATAAATACAGCAATGAATATTAAGATCACATATAGCTGCAAGCACTGTAATTCAGAAGCTCTTTTGGGCTGAGAGTTTCCTGATCCAGTTAGGGAATACCAGATTCTCTCACAAGTCCTTCGCTGCTTCAGATTGCATGAAAGTACTAGAAAAATCAGGAAATCTTTCTTTTCAGATTTCTATCTTCTCTACAGAAGAACAGGTTCAAGGGTGTAAAGCCTACCTCCAGGTAGTGGGCCTGTGCCAGGGACATCTTTTATCACACTTGAGACCATAAATTCCTTCAGGACAAAGCCTTGTTTCACACTGCTCTCCAGTGTATCCTGCTTCACAGAGACAGGCACCACCAATATGGTAGCATTTCCCACCATTCATACACTTGCAGGGCTCAGCACACTGCACCCCGTACGTCCCCACTGGACACTCCTCTTGGCACATATGAGAAAAACAAAGAAAAAAGTGGGTTAGTTCCCATCAAATACAGCTTTGGGACATTCCAGGGAAATCGAGTTTATGAGCAATCTCTATACGGCTCTAAAAAGCCTCTGAAGTGGAGCAGTGATTTATAGAAATTCATGTTTCAAGTACTTTATGTCAGAATTTGTAACTTTTAGAAGTAAAGTGGATTCTCCACTTAGCAATAGCGTGAACAGCCAGCAGATTTCTGTGCCCCTGTAGATGCTCAGGGCCTGGCAGTCCTCTGGCAATCACGCTCAGCAGTCTCTGATGAGAACCTTTTCTAACTGTGTTTTCCAAACACACTATGTTTGACACAAGGCACGGCAAAATGTAATAGAAGTCACAAGAGCCTTCTGACTGAGGTCAAAGGGGTATATGTGTTCATATCATGCCTCCGCAGTACTGGCCTCAATCCCTTACTCGTATCCAAGTGTCGAGGTATTTGCAACTCTGCCCTGAGGGGAGCAATAAAATCCCCATTACTTCAAAGGTGCAGCGTAATAATAGAGCTAATAACCCCCTACAAATGTTTCCCAGTGAAGTTATACAAATCAGCTGTGAATGGATTGTCTCCAAATGACCATCTGGAATTCCAGCACTGCAACTCCACTTACTTT